>NC_048275.1:36769682-37095515 GCF_009762535.1 Notolabrus celidotus | reverse complement strand
TGCCTTCACTGACTGTCAACACTGTAGGAATTAAGAACATCTACACTGAACACGTTTAACAAACAGTAGAGCTGTTACAGTATTATATATGTGTTATAACTTTTCTCCTGATATCGTGTCACCAGTACAACTGGATAATGCTAGCATGACAGTTGTGAGTACTAACAGCAGCCATGTTTGTTTGTGTTTTTAACTTTCTCTATGATAATGTTTTGGTGAGGACCGGTTTTGGATCAGTCACGATCATATGGTCGAGAATCAGCGGCGCTCGTGCATGTGAGCGGGGGGGCGTCGTTTTGGAGGAGCTCTGAGGGAGGAGGGGAGGGGTTAGACGGAGTCATGAGGAAAAGCTACATTCAAATTCATGCTGGTTTTCCGAGACTACCAACCCTAGCTTTAAACGCGCTCTATAAATAAAGTTTGAGTTGAGTTGAATAACAAAACTTTGAATCCTTGAATCTTACAGAAGTTTCCTTTCAAAGTCAAGGACTAACAGAAAAGTAACTTTAAGTAAAATACAGTTTGTAGGATTGAATCTGAAATGAGGGTGAAAGTCCTAATCCCCCTGTTTGATGTATGAAGACCTATGATCCATGTTGGACACTGAGCCGTGGTGTTTTGTTTTCAGAGACATGAGAGGTTCATCTTAGAACAGTAAGGAGGATCATAATCTGATGTCCTCATAAATTTAAAACTGGAGCGTCATCCTGAGATCATAAAGGTTTTCTTGTTCTTCATCCACAGACGCAACATTTTCATTTCTGCTTTAAAATGAATTTGTTTTTGATAAATTAATCGTGTATTTATTTTAATCCACACTTTAACATATGATTCAGAGCTTTGAGCATGAGTGAGGTTAAAAAAAACAGACCTGTGTTGTAGGACAGGGGTTTCCAAAGACACTAATAGGGGGTCGTGGGACGTCTTTCAGAGTGTTTATGTTTTTTTAAGTCATCTAAAATGCATATTTTACCCATTAAGTTAAAAAGATTGACAGAAATCAAAGTTACATTTTAAAATTAAAATTTTTTAATTAGTTTTGTAGATTTAGGGTCAACAGTTTTCTGCTCACAGCTTTCTGTTTAATCTTGTGCTATTTAGGGAGTCTGTTTTAACACCTTGAAACTAACTCTGTCACATTTACAGAAATGTTCATTAATATGCACGGCCCTTGTAAGTAGAATAAATAGAAAAAATAAATCAAAATAAAATAAAATGTATTAATTAAAATAAATAAATAAATATTTCATTAAAATAAAGTTCAATAACAAAAGCATCAGTAGCAGCAGGTTAATTTAACACAGACACACACGTGCATGTAGAAGGCTGATCTTCTGCAGACCAGCTAAATGAAGTATGACACAACATTAAACCACCTGTGGGGGTCACGAGTCTTTGGCACTTTTATCTTGAGGATCGCTGAGTTAAAAGTTTGGGAACCCTTGTTGTAGGATGAATTAAAAACTCCAGGGCTCCTGACTTTTATGAGAAGACTGTTTTTTATTATATATTATTATTATTATCTTTATTAATGATACTACCAGAGCTTGTTTTTAGAGTCAGAATCAGATATACTTGATTTATCCCGGGGAGGGAAATTTGGTCATTAAAGAGCTTTTATAAACAGTATGTAAGAAAGTTAGATATTATTAGAAGAAGGAATAAAATAAAATAAAATAAAATAATACTAAAGTATATACAGAAGTGCAGAAGAGTTAGAATTATCTTTGTATAAAAGCGCTGGGATGAAGGAGATATATATATATTTTGTCGGATCATGTAAACATCATGTTTGAGTAAGCAGCGCCTCCTGACCTCTAACACATATTTAATTTGAGTGGGTGTGTGTGTCTTTATGTCTTTATTTTTAATACTCTCCAACAGTCACTAATTAATCTTAAACTTGTACTGAATGAAAGTAAAACAAAATTCATGTTGTTCTCCAGGGCCAGAAACATTGATGATGAAAATGTACACATATCCACTTTAAATGCAGTTAAAATAGAAAGAGTCACTGAATTTAAATACCTTGGTATATGGCTTGATGAGAATCTAACATTCAAAAGCCATATAAACATTCTTGCCACCAAGCTAAAACAGAAAGTTGGTTTCTTGTACAGAAATAAATCCAGCTCCCCACTGTCTTGTAGAAAGAGAGTTGTTGAAGCAGTGTTTTTATCTGTTTTAGATTATGGTGATGTGGTTTATAGACATGCTGCAGCTTCAACACTAAAACCCTTGGACTCTGTTTACCACTCTGCTCTCAGATTTATAACTGGTGACAGATATGACACTCATCACTGTGTCCTGTATGAGAAGGTTGGTTGGCCCTCTCTTGAGCAAAGGAGGAACAAACACTGGCTTTTATTTTTTTTTTAAAGCGCTTGTTGGAAAGCTCCCCACCTACCTCACAGACTTGTTGGAATGGAATTGCGGATCCTATGGGACTCGCTCTTCCGATTGGCTCATTCTGAAAGTACCACGAATAAATACTGAACTGGGTCGATCAGCATTCTCCATTGATGCTCCTAAATCATGGAATACCCTCCAACAGACCTTGAAGCTGACATCCTTTCCATCTCTTGCAGAGTTCAAGACCTTGATTTTTGACCACTGTGTCTCAAACTGTATCTGTTTTAATTCGTGTATTATTTTGTGTATGATTGTGTTTGTTTGTTTGTTTGTTTGTTGTTTCTAATCTAACTGTGATCTCGACGACATTGGAAATGAGGGAAACCTCAATGTCTTTTCGAGAATAAATAAAGGTTTGAATTGAATTATTAAGAGCAGAAGAGGATAAGGAAGGAGGAAACTGAATGAGGAATGATGAGCAGTCAAGAGGACGAAGGCTGGGACTGAACCAGGACCACCCACATGGAGGACTATAGCCTCAGTACCTTTATCTTTATCAGAGTTTTTCACGAGTCTTTATCAAAAAGCAAACTCATGTGTATCCAGTCCTGCAGACGTAGTTTTGGATCCTGGGTCTTAATGTATGGTAGAAACAGGTCTCTCTGAGCAGCATCAGATCACCTGTTTTTGAAGTTCACAAACATTAAAATCTAAAAGGTGTAAAAGGAAACATCTTCCTCCATGTGAGGCGACTGAGAGAGAGGAGCAGTGATTCTGAACTCTGCTGCTGAGGGACTTTAAGCTCTTTCCGTGTCTGCCCTATCACACTCTCCATTCCCTCTTTGAGTCACTGTTCACTCCTGTAACTGTGAAACAGTGGAGCTGGACTGGGAACACTTCACCACACCTGACTGTGGACGTCACACTGAATACATGAGATGAGAATACAGCAGCATGTTTTTGAGCGGCTGCTGCCCCCTGCTGTACGAAGGAGGTCACTACACTAAGCATAGATATGAATGTAATCTGTGACCTCATCATTCTGAAACACAGTGAACCTCAAAATAAGCTTTAACATCAGAAATCAACTCAATCATCCAGGAGCAGAGTGACTCCTCAGAGACCTGCTGCTGCTCGTCTTCCTCTCTGGATTCACTCTTTTCTTTGGAAGAGTTCACACATCATGTTTTTACAGGGGACAGCTCCCTCTGCTGGACATGTCTAATGTGTTTGACACAGAAAACCCCTCTCCAGAAAGCATGAGGTATGACATCATTTAACGCCCATATTTGGTCATAATGAAGACAACACTGTCCAAACTCACAACCCGACACCTTCACTGAGGAGGATGACTTCAGATGGTCAGGAAGGAAGAGAGGCTTTATGATTATAATGGGCAGAGCATGAATTATTCATTTAAGAGCCTAATCTGTGGTCTATCAAACACACCCAACCACAACACACACACACACACACACACACACACACACACTCACACATATCAGAGCACACAGAGCCCGTCTTTCTCTCCAAGGCAACGGAGGATAAGCCTCTTTATTAAGGCGAGCCTGCGCTAATTGATTTGACTCTTTGGCATATTAAAATTTAAACATGCCAGCTCTGGACAAAGAGCGAGTGTGTGTGTCTCAGAAAGGAGAGCCTGGTGAGAGAGTGTGCGTGTGTGCGCGTGTGTGTGTGTCCACTTTAAAGAGCTTTGCACATGCTAGGATTTCAAGACACTGAGAAATGTTAGCGTTAGCTGCTGCTGTTGAGGAGATGATGAAGATATCACATTTAGATTTCTTTATCAGTCAACCATTCATACAGAGGCTGGTTCCATTAGACATCCCTATTCTATATTCTTCATCATCTGAGTTTTAAAATGCTGAGTCATCAGTTCATCAAATCATCAACATTAAGAAAGGATTTGTTTGTTTGTTTTCAGCATTATTTTGCCTTTATCTTTGTCAGCGCCCTCCTCAGGTGGGGCGGGCGCTGAGTCTGTCCAGCACACACGTCATTGACCGCAGGCTCATCAGATTAAATGTTAATGATTTCCATTGAAATAAACAGAGTATAATGTAACCTGAGCCAAAAACTGATTGTTCTTCCTTTTTTCATTTTGGCAAAAAAACCTGAAAACAACTCAGAATAATCTCTCCCTCTCATCTGTCTTTCACTGAGAGCCTGTGTGTGTGATGAGCACGTACTCCCCACAGTAAAGAGAGATCTGGTTTATAACATTTACATCTCTGCAGACAGTCATGTGTTTCTGGAGGATCACAAAAACAACGTTATAAAAGTTATGCTTTTATAACGGATATGGATATGGATATGGATGGAAACTGCCTGCAGGTCAGTCAGCATGCAGGAAGACTTTCATTTGACTCACAAATCAAGACTTTGTGGGTAAATGATGCCCCTGGTACAAGTCCTCAAAGTAGGGGTCCAGTTTCAAATCCAACTTTCAACCTTTTACTTGACATCATTCAAAGCTCTCTCTCTAGTGTTTCTTGTAAAATAAAGTCTTAAATCTAAGGACAATAAAGTGTTAATTTAAGGGGAATAATATCTTAAATTAAGGACAGTTAAGTCTTAATTTTAGGAGAGTTAATTATTGTTTTAAGTAGAATAAAGTCATTATTTAAGGAGAATAAAGTCGTAATTAGAGGAGATTAAAATCTTAATTTTAGCAGAATAAAGTTTTAGTTTGAGGGAGAATAGAGTCTTCATTTAAGGGGAATAAAGTCTTAATTTATAGCAGATAAATTTCTAATTTTAGCAGAATAAAGTTTTAATTTAAGGAGTATAAAGTCTTATTTTAAGGAGAATAAAGTCCTGATTAAAGGAGAATAAAGTCATTATTTAAGGAGAATAGAGTCTTAATTTAAGGAGAATAAAGTCTTAATTTACGGGAGATAAAGTTCTAATTTTAGCAGAAGAAAGTTTTCATTTTACAAGAATAAAGTCTCAATTTTAGGAGAATTAATTCTTTTAGTAGAATAAAGTCATAATTTGAGGAGATTAAAATCTTAATTTGAGCAGAATAAGTCTTATTTTAAGGAGAATAAAGTCCTGATTAAAGGAGAATAAAGTCATTATTTAAGGAGAATAAAGTCATAATTTGAGGAGATTTAAATCTTAATTTTAGCAGAATAAAGTTTTAGTTTGAGGGAGAATAGAGTCTTAATTTAAGGAGAATAAAGTCTTAATTTACGGGAGATAAAGTTCTAATTTTAGCAGAAGAAAGCTTTCATTTTACAAGAATAAAGTCTCAATTTTAGGAGAATAAAGATTTAATTTAGGGAGATTAAGGTCTTAAATTTAGGAGAATAAAGTCTTAAATTTAGGAGAATTAAATCATAATTTAAAGAGAGTAAAGTTTTCATTTTAGCAAAATAAAATCTTACTTTCAGGAGAATTATTTCTTGTTTTTAGAAAAATAAAGTCATTATTTAATGAGAATAAAGTCATAATTTGAGGAGAGTAAAATCTTAATTTTTTCAGAATAAAGTCTTAGTTTTAGGAGAATTAATTCTTTTAGTAGAATAAAGTCATAATTTAAGAAGAATAAAGTCATAATTTAAGAAGAATAAAGTCATAAATTAAGAAGAATAAAGTCAGAATTTAAGAAGAATAAAGTCAGAATTTAAGGAGAATAAAGTCATAATTTGAGGAGATTAAGATCTTAATTTCAGCAGAATAAAGTCTTAGTTTTAGTAGAATAAATTCTTTTAGTAGAATAAAGTCATAATTTAAGAAGAATAAAGTGATAATTTAAGAAGAATAAAATCTTAATTTTAGCAGAACAAGTCTTAATTTAAGGAGAATAAAGTCTTATTTTAAGGAGAATAAAGTCCTGATTAAAGGAGAATAAAGTCATTATTTAAGGAGAATAAAGTCATAATTTGAGGAGATTTAAATCTTAATTTTAGCAGAATAAAGTTTTAGTTTGAGGGAGAATAGAGTCTTAATTTAAGGAGAATAAAGATTAAATTTACGGGAGATAAACTTCTAATTTTAGCAGAAGAAAGTTTTCATTTTACAAGAATAAAGTCTCAATTTTAGGAGAATAAAGATTTAATTTAGGGAGATTAAGGTCTTAAATTTAGGAGAATTAAATCATAATTTAAAGAGAGTAAAGTTTTCATTTTAGCAAAATAAAATCTTACTTTCAGGAGATTTATTTCTTGTTTTTAGAAAAATAAAGTCATTATTTAATGAGAAAAAAAGTCATAATTTGAGGAGAGTAAAATCTTAATTTTAGCAGAATAAAGTCTTAGTTTAAGGAGAATTAATTCTTTTAGTAGAATAAAGTCATAATTTAAGAAGAATAAAATCTTAATTTTAGCAGAATAAGTCTTTATTTAAGGAGAATAAGGTCTTATTTTAAGGAGAATAAAGTCCTGATTTAAGGAGAATAAAGTCATAATTAGGAGAAAATAAAATCTTAATTTTAGAAGAGTAAAGTCCGTCAGGCGTCTGTTTGGCTGATGTTCCTCATAATAAAACACAGATAGTCTAACCATGCACACAGATGTATGAATGTTCTCAGTCATACAGGTCAGTGTGGTTCAAAGATTGATTTTGTTAGAGAACAGCAAGGTTCAGATTCTGAACAGAGAAGAGCTTTGATTTGAAGGAGGTGTGAAGGAAGACATCTCAACCATCTCCTTACAGAGGTGGTGACCTAAGACATCACTTATCTCCAACATATGATGCTGTTTTGAATTCTCTGGGGGTCACATGACCCCATTTAAGTTTCCTAAAAGTCAAGCAGAAGGGCCGACCCACGGCAGGACGAACAGCGTCAGGTTACAAAGAGGTTATCTGAGGACAGAGATGTCCACATACCTCAAGTGTGTCAGGAATCACCAAAGGAACTTCAGTGTCTCACCTGCTACATTCAATGAGGGTGACTTTGAGTCGGCCTTCCACCAGCCTGCTGTCCTGGACTGACAGGTCCAGATCACACGCCGGACCCAGCGGAGGCTGCACTTGGAACGGAAAGAAGGGCTTATATCTGGAGACAGAGACACAGGGGACACAGAGTCACATTAAAGTCAGAATTCACACTTTGATTTTTACAGTACACAGAGAAATCATCCTTTAAAACAACTGAGGAGTGCAACCACACTCATGAACCTCTGTGTACAAAAAACATGACCTTGAGCTCATCAGATGTGTAAAACCTGTTTTGAAAGGTATGAGAGCACAGGATGTAATGCTTCAGTTCAGGTTTGATTGTTTGTGAAGAATGACCCGGTATTCACACTCACACTGAGACTTAGCCCCACAGTGACTACCTGTGCTGGGTGTGGTGTGTGTGGTGCAGAGCTGGGTTCAGGTGCAGCAGGCCTGAGTGTTGTTGTAAAAACAAGACGTCTGAGAGAACACATCAGCCCTTTGCTCCCGTGCCCTGAGGCTGCTGCTGCTGCTGCTGCTCTCACTCTGTTGAAAACATCATCTGTATCCTGATCAAGCTGAATCCCTCTGAGCGGTCATATGGGTACTGTGCATGTGTGTGACACATTTTTCACCCTGAACTCATCAGGACTTATTCTGCCAGCTCTCCAGTAAAATGTGCAGAAGAAGGAAGAAGCTGAGGTGAGCTGATGTGTGAACGCTGCAGGTACGAGTCAGGAGAATTCACAGAGTGATGAGGTAAACAAGGGAAGCTTCTCTGCTTTAAACTTGAACGCTCACCTCTGTTGTCTGTATTATTATTCTACAGTGTTTGACTCTGAGAAGTGGAAAACTGTCCTGTGGTCTGATGAAAATCTGACATTCTTTTTGGAAATCATGGACGCTGTGTCCTCCACTCTAAAGTGGCAGAGGGACCACCAGGCTTGTTATCAGCTCACAGTTCAAAGCCAGCGTCCCTGATGGTATGGGGATCATAAGAGTCCATGTCATGGGGAGCTTCCACATCTGTGAAGGCTCCATTAATGCTGAACTATATCTACAGGTTTAGGAGCAACATATGCTGCCATCCAGACAATGACGTCTTCAGGAAGACCTTACAGATTTCAGCAACACAACGCCAAACCACATGCACGTATTACAACAGCATGGCTCTGTAGTAGAAGAGTCCAGATGCTGAAGTGGCTTGCCTGCAGTCCTGACTTGTCCCCCATTGAAAACATAAAATACGACAAAGGAGACCCTGAACTGTTAAGCAGCTGAAGTCCTCTATCAGGCAAGAATGGGACAACATTTCACTTTAAAGGTGACATATCACGCTTTTTTCATCAATATATATTGGTCTAAGAGGTCCCCAAAACATGTCTTTAAAGTTTATGCTCAAAAAAACACTTTGAAATCAGATTTTGGTCTGCCTGAAAAACCCTCTTCTTCAGTCCTCCTCAGAACACTCTGTTTTCTCTCTGACCACGCCCCCTCAGGAAGTGGATGTGCCTCGGCTGTCCAGCACGTTGATCTAATGTTTACATGTTGGCTGAATATACACGGCTGCTCAGAGATCAGGTTACTTCAACCCTCTGAATCTGATCCAGAATCTGATCCTGACGGAGAGGCGCCTGCAGCAGGACCTTTCTGAACCATTGGTCACAGATTGAGTGTTTCTTGTTGTTTTATTTATCAGTATGTCGACGTGTGTCTTGGTACACAGCTACAGCTATGAACATGTAGCTATGTGGCTATGCTAACTAGCACTAGCACTTATCCATGATAAATAAAAATCATCCACTAGATCTTCAAATCTGCAGACTTGGGGAGTAAAACCGACCTCTGTGTTTATTAAGACAGCCTACAACTAGCATGCCTCCCTCCTAAGCTCCTTGTTAGCACACATTTGTGCAGAAAATGAAAAACGGAGGAGGAGTTGAGTTGTATTTTATACAGTCTGTGGGCTGAACAAGCTCCGAGCTCTGACTCCGTGACAGACCGGATATTGTTGTTACGTAACAAAAACACTGAAGTCTGAAACGGCTCGTTTCACACACATTTACAGAAAGGTGGAGAAATCAGAACAGGGGCAGAATGGATTTATTTCATTCTCGGGGGGTTTGTAGACATGCCAGGGACACATATTTCAGGTAAAGAACCATTAAAAAGTCAATTTTGCATGATATGTCACCTTTAAAGTCCAGAACCTGGTCTCCTGGGTTAACCAATGTTTACAGAGTGTTGCTCAAAGAAGAGCTGATGAACAGGAAACATGCTTTAAAATAAATGTAAAACAAGCACAACAATAACTTATTTCTGTTTCAACATTTGATATGTTGTCTTTGCACTATTTTCAACTAAACGCAGGTTTTAAACAGTTTGCAAACCATCAAGTCGGTTTAATTAACATTTATATTTTTATCTTGAACCCTGATAAAACAAAACTCATGATGTTTAAAAATTCAAAGATAAAGCCAGTAAACCTGCCTTCCATTACTATGTCTCAGGGTGATGTGATTGAGCCTGTATCTTCTTATAAATACCTAAGATTCGTAATGGATGACTCACTGTCTTTTAAGCTTCACATTTGACAGCTCATACAGAAGTTAAAACTGAGGTTTGGTTTCTATTTCAGAAATCAGTCATGTTTTTCTTTTGCTGCAAAGAAAAAACTTGTTGCTGCTAATTTAATGCCTCTGATTGATTATGGTGATGTTTTATATACACTACCAGTCTAAAGTTCGGACACACCTTCTCATTCAATGGTTTCTATTTATTTTAATTATTTCCAACATTGTAGATTAATACTGAAGACATCAAAACTATGAAATAATCTGGTTTTACCATAATCTGGATTACAACAGTAGTCAAATAGGACTATCCATTGTGTACTAACCCTACCTCTGAACAACACAACTGATGGTCTCAAACACATTAAGAAGGCAAGTCATTCTACAAATGAACTCTTGACAAGGCTCATGTTAATTCGAAACCATTCCAGGAGACCACTTCATGAAGCAGACTGAGAGAATACCAAGAGTGTGCAAAGCTGTCATGAAGGAAAAAGGGGGCTACTTTACAGAATCTAAAATATAAAACAGATTCTGCTTTGTTTAACACTTTTTGGTTCATTCAATAATTCCATATATGTTCTTTCATAGTTTTGATGTCTTCAGTATTAATCTACAGTGTTTACAATAATAGCTGGGCACCATGTATCTGTTAGCAAAAAGGCTTGACAGAAGTTAGGTTGAGTTCATCATTTCCAATATGGCACCCACTGATGATCAGCTTCAAAACAGCGCTCAGGAACAGATGGGTGACGTCAAAAGATACTAGGTCCATTTTCTACACAGTCTATGGTCCCAAGCAGCAAACGTTAAGTACCGATAGCAGTAAAGTCTAACTGCTCCCCCCTGTGGATAGATAAAACACTGCAGGGCTGTAGATACCTGAGAGACTGGGGCTGTTTCCGAAACGGCCTGCTACATACTACTTACTAATGTAGTAGACAGTAGGTATTGCCTACAACATACTGCGTTTGAATTTAGTCTGTAGTATGACTGTTCTGTTCGATCTGTCATGCAGCATGCTGAGCCAGACTTTGCTGAATTTCCGGTTTCGGAAAGCGGAAGTAAACAACGGTGAAGCCAATAAATAAAAAGCTTATTTAGCATCCATTTATGATTTAAAAAGTTAGGAAGTAGTTTATATGTAATTTGATAACTTTCACAGCACCCAAAAACAGATTTCCTCCTGTCAACAAATGAGGAAAAAGAAAAAGCAGAACGAGCGCTGTGCATTATGGGAAACAGTACACGAGGCAGACTGGTCCGATGCATACTGAGATATTTTCCCGAATCAGTAGACATCCGGGGAGTTTTGGCATACTGCAGATTTTGCTCTTGTTCACATACTACTTACTACATACTGAATTTTGGACATATCAGTACGTACTGCTAGTATAGTAGGCGATTTCGGAAACAGCCTGCGTCTGTTCAAGGTTAAAGTGGACCAGCAGGGAAGGTGCGCACTTTTTGTTGGCCTGATGTTCAGAAGAACTCCAGCCTCCCTGAAACACAGAGCTGCAGTGTCGTCACTTTCTACCCGACCGGCCAGCTTCTATTGAATAGTTTGCAATCAATAGAGCTGGAGTCATTCCCCTGAGCAGTCACTTTCCACTCTCGTAAAGACAGATCCCTACCTGACTGAGGGGCTGCGAGCAGAAACAGGACATCTGTGACGTAGTAGACGTAGTTATCTGATGTAACAGTGAGTAAGAGGTGAAAAGTAAATTGCACAGCAGCTAATGTCGGTTTTTTAACTTCTCCTCGACTCGGATCACCAGGAAATTACAGTTGTGCTGTATTACAATCCTCATCATCTCTCGCTTCTGGGCCATCAGCCAAAACAACAGCTAAACTACAGAGACAGTCCGATCAATGCACACTTCTCCTCCTGTATCGCTCACACACACAGACGCAGAGCTTAAAGGGGACTGGACTCCTCTGAAACCACCCGCTGTCGGACTATCTGCCTGTACATGACAGAGGGACAGAGGTTAAAGAGAGGGACGGCACAGATCAGCAGAGTAAATATGGAACAAAACGGCTCGCACTGTGTGTGTGTGTGTGTGTGTGTGTGTGTGTGTGTGTGTGTGTGTGTGTGTGTGTGTGTGTGTGTGTGTGTGTGTGTGTGTGTGAGTGAGGGTACATGTGCGGAGAGCTGGGCCCGTATGCATGTCAAGTCATTAACGATGAAAACAGGCCGTTAGTACTCATGGTGAAAAAAAAAGATCAGCGGTCTGCATGATCCAGGTTAACACCCCAACAAAGCATTACATTTAATGGAGGTAGACCCCACCATTACAGGTGCTAACGGCAGGATTACTACACCTGTTAGGCTGTTTAAAGGATGGAGGACATCGTGCTTATGTGTTACCGTTTAAGACCAAATATGCAAAGACATTATTTTATGTTGTAGGTCTTCTACTGTGTGCTCAGAAACACCACACGTATTTACCCAGTTCAAGATCTGAAGCCAAACTTTCCCTTTCTCCTTGTTTGTTCTCTTTGAGGATTGACTTGCTGATAACAGCTGTTTGTTCATTCTAGATTCTTCTAATAAAATGTCCATTTCTTCTTGATCTTCTCTCAGTCACACCAGTACCGCTTGCCATGTGTATTGTTGTTTATGCGTAGTGGGCATGCACAGTTTGAATTTGTTGGATAGGGGTTTTCCAGGAGGTTCCCTGGACATATGACGTTTTGCACCAGCCTTGCTTTCATGGCGCAATTAGTTAATTGGCCAATTATTTGCAGTCGTGCATGCGGCTAACGCTGGTGTTTTTATTCTTATCATTATCTCTCATGGTCAACAGAGGCACACATTTTTACTTCAGCTACCTATCAGGGCTTCTTTAGGTAAAGGATCAATAACATCATTACACAGCGGTGTGAAGTACTAGACTCTACAACAGTTCATAACCATGTGTTAATTCTCAGTAGTAGACTGTTGTTGTGAGGAACAGATTGTTGTTATGGAACAAATGTTCAATAAAAAGTTGATATATTTAAACCGGTAGTTACACCCCCCAACCACTGGAAATGGAGGGGATGCTAACGAGCCTTAACCCTTAAAGACCTAGACCATTTTGGGGGGCGCCAGACTCTCCTGTATTTATCTTGTTTTTCTAACCTATTGAAGCACTCAGCATCAAGTGCCATACATCATTTTATTCAGGAGAACCTTATCTTTCACTGTGCTGCATTTAAAGTACCAGTTTTACTTTAGTTTTGTCTGATAATGGATGAAAATACTGAAGTTTTTTAAAAATCGTCTGGAAATTTAGGTCATTTTTTACTGTGAACTCAGACAAAACATCAGGAAGTTTTGTTTTGTTTTGTTAGAAAGTTGTACTTAGGTGTTTTAGACTTCCAAATACATTTTTGTCACTATCAAACCTTTACTGAGCAAGTTACATAAATTTATTATAGTATTTTCTAAGGCGTTTTTTAGTGGAAAAAGCAGGTTTATTCTTCTGTTTGATTTACTGACCCTGTGGATGTGTGTAAAAAAGGTCTTAGAGTAAGTAGAGATGTTATTATATCATAAATTAGGACACAGAGGTAAAAGTGACTTTTCAGATTTACATTTTGATCATGAACACATGCAAACATGGTCACAAATAGTGGAAACTGTCCATAAATGAATTGAAATACACTTAGTGCAAATAATCAAATTGCAAATTATTTTCACTGTGAACAAAATGAGAGATGTAAACTATTTGGTAAAAATGAGCAAAAAGTGCAGATGATCTTCACCAATTATACACATAAATTACAGAAACATATATACTATATATGTCCTGGAAAGGATCGATGCAGCTGCTGCACTCCTCCTCTCTGCCCCAGCTGTGTCTGCGTCAGAATCAGATGACTCCTCGGCAAAATCGCCAAGCTGATCATTTGATAAAATTAGACACAGTGCCTCTTCTGTTGTGTACCTTTGTGTTGTCATTTTAATTTTGTGTTGAGTTCAAATAACGTGCAAATCTGTTTGATTTTGCTGTCCGGTTTTGTATATGGATTCTCCGTCTTGTTTTCCGCTCTTTACATTCAAATTTCCCCCAAAAAACACGTTTATTGGTGGAGTAGATGGTTGCCATGGTGAAACACATCCTGGACATTTACATTTTGAACCAATCGATACACAGGGGTGGGACTAAGCATCTACACCAATTGCCAATTGGCTCAGAGGAAGAGACTACGTAGGTTTCCCTGACGAATCAATGCTGCTAAATTTGATGGCGTCATCACGGTCACCACGCAGCCGCTGGATATGCAAATGAGACAAATGTGGTATCGATGGAAAGCTGAGAATGTCCGCTGTAACTGAGTTTTTAAAGCTTGTTGATAGAATCAGCGGTTCAAAAGTTATTAAACATTTAAGAATAAGAGCTATTTGTGGCCGCCGGCGGCCGTCTCGGTCTTTGAGGGTTAAACGCCAGTTGCCAGCCAACATTAGACAGAAGAAGTAGAACAGCCAATCATGGCGTAAGGTGAGAGGTAGGCGGGGCTTAAAGACGTTCAGACACTGAAGAAAACTCAAAACCTACCAGCTCAAAGCAGTCGTTAGTTTGACTACACTGGCTCAGCATTAACTTTTAACAATATCGCCCAGCTCTAACTGTTATCACATCCACATAGAGCTGGGCGATATTGAAAAAGATGTTATCACGATAAAATATTTCATATCAGTCAATATATCAATAATTATCCCGATAAATATCAAATCATGATTTCATTTTAATGTAAAGTCAGATTTTTGCTCCTGAGTGAAAGTTGAAGAAACCAGACAGTTTGTTAGTTTGTATCTGGATTTAGTTTCTGATCAGCTTCTTGAATCCATCATTTCTGACAGTGCTAACAGGAAGCAGGTCTTTAATGTAAGATGAGATTTTTGTGAAGTTTTAGTCAAATAATATTCTGTGTATCAGTTTACAGAGTATTGTTTTTGAGTTGTGCACTCCCCTTTGAGATTACTAAGGGTTACAGGCAGAGGGATGTTGTTTCCCACAGTGCAGTGAATGCATCACGGTTATTCAGTGTTCAGTTGTCCTACGGGTAGACCGCGAGCAAAAAGTTGTCTCCGTGCTCTTCCTTTACCCACATCCTGAAAGTATAGGGACGACTTCATCACACTTCATGTCAAATCACTCCACAGAAAATAGTCCATCACATTCCCTCTGCCTGTTGACACTGTGGTAGAAACGTCAGTGTGCTCTCAGGCTGGTCTTGAGAGTGGGGAAATAATGACAGTTAGCGGGCACAGATGTGAGAGCAGCCTGAGGAGCTGCTGGACCTCAAACCATCTCTGAGAGGGAAAAGTGGAGCAACATCCTGTCCTGCAGTCCAGAGCTGGAGAGAGCATCTCTGAGCTGCTGATCCCTAAAGGTGTGTTCACAGGTGTGTCCTGCTCACCCTGTGGGGAGTGTACAGTCATGGCCAAAAGTTTTGAGAATGACACAACTATTCATTTTCACAAAGTCTGCTGTTTCAGTTTTTATAATGGCAATTTGCATATACTCCAGAATGTTATGAGGAGTGAACAGCTCAACTGCAATTAATAGCAAAGTCCCTCTTTGCCTTGAAAATGAACTTTATCACCAAAAACACATTTCCACTGCATTTCAGCCCTGCCACAAAAGGACCAGCTAACATCATTTCAATGACACACAGGTGTCACACACATTAACACAGGTGTGGGTGTTGATGAGGACAAGGCTGGCGATCAATATGTCATGATTGAGTGACTGGACACTTTAAAAGGAAGATGGTGCATGACACCATTGTTCCTCATCTGTTAGCCATGGTTACCTGCAAGGAAACACGTGCAGCCATCATTGCATTGCACAAAAAGGGCCTAACAGGGAAGTTTATAGCAGCGAGTAAGATTGCACCTCAGTCAACCGTCTATCCAATTATCAAGAACTTCAAGGAGAGAGGTTCAATTGTTGCCAAACAGGCTCCAGGGCGCCCAAGAAAGTCCAGCAAGCGCCAGGACCGTCTCCTGAAGGTGTTGCAGCTGTGGGATCGGGCCAGCACCAGTGCAGAGCTTGCTCAGGAATGGCAGCAGGCAGATGTGAGTGCATCTGCACGCACAGTGAGGCAAAGACTTTTGGAGGAAGGTCTGGTGTCAAGGAGGGCAGCAAAGAAGCCACTTCTCTCCAGTAAAAACATCAGGGACAGACTGATATTCTGCGGAGGGTACAGGGACTGGACTGCTGAGGACTGGGGTAAAGTCATTTTCTCTGATGAATCCCCTTTCCCATTGTTTGGGGCATCTGGAGGAAGGCTTGTTCGGAGAAGACGAGGTGAGCGCTACCATCAGTCCTGTCTCTTGCCAACAGTGAAGCATCCTGAGACCATTCATGTGTGGGGTTGCTTTTCGGTCAAGGGAGCGGGCTCTCTCACAATCTTGCCTAAAATCACAGCCATGAATAAAGAATGGTACCAGAACGTCCTCCGAGAGCAACTTCTCCCAACCATCCAAGGGCAGTTTGGTGATGAAGAATGCCTTTTCCAGCATGATGGAGCACCTTGCCATAAAGCAAAAGATTTTGGGCCCTTGGCCAGGAAACTCCCCAGATCTTAATCCCATTGAGAACTTGTGTTCAATCCTCAAGAGGCGAGTGGACAATCAAAAACCCACAAATTCTGACAAACTCCAAGCATTGATTATGCAAGAATGGACTGCCATCAGTCAGGATTTGGTCCAGAAGTTGATTGACAGCATGCCAGGGAGAATTGCAGAGGTCTTGAAAAAGAAGGGTCAACACTGCAAATATTGACTTATTGCATGAATTCTGTTTAATTCTCAATAAAAGCTTTTGATACTTATGAAATGCTTCTAATTGTATTTCATTATACCATAGAAACATCTGACAAAAACACCTAAAAACCCTGAAGCAGCAGACTTTGTGAAAATGTTATATTTGTGTCATTCTCAAAACTTTTGGCCATGACTGTACTTCACATCACCTGCTCACTGTACTGATCTCTCCTTTATCGTGAATACACTGAAACCTTTTTCTCTCCAGTGAGCCGGCTTTCATTACCTCCCTGTACAGTCCCATATAAGGTGAAGGAGCTGTCAGACGCAGGTTGGTGTTTTTGCTGAGCACTCAGCTGCAGTCAGACCTCGAGGGAAACTGAAGCTCACAACTGAGAGAAAGAAGTGAGTATTAGAGAATGAACGTTTGCTCTATATGGAAACACAATAAAGAAAAGCACATCAAAGTGATTTCACTACCTAACGGCTTTGTTGAAGTGGGACAGCCTTGGATCAAAAGTGCTTTGACTGAGTGTATGGTAAAAAGATGAAGATTACGGCCTCCATGGTACAACAAATATACTGTGATGTGTGATCTAAAGAGCTCAGAGAGCTTACTGCACAATCACACTCTGAGGAGTGGTACACGGGGCTGACATAAGGCTGTCAGTGTTCAGTTACAGCATGAATGGATGTTAGATATTAGAGAGGTTTCACTGTGATGCAGCTTTTGGATGTGGACTAGACCAAAACAGGAAGCTGGAATGATGACTGTGGCAGAGTGAAAGCCTCACAGATTTGGCTTGAACGCTCGTGTTCCCCCATAGCTGGAGCGGTGACACTACACGGGTGCTGTAATGCTTGGATTACCTTGAGTGGGCTGCGGTCCCAGCCCTCCCCTCCCTCCACGGAACTACCATCTGTGCCACTCAGCAAATCCCAAGGTCCAGCCTTCATTCTCTGAGGCTTCTCTTCATTACATCATCTAATCACACACACACACACACACACACACACACACACACACACACACACACACACACACACACACACAAACACACACACACACACACACACACACACACACACACACACACACACACACACACACACTCACACACTCACACACACACACACACACACACACACATACACTCGCTCTGCATGATCGTGGGAGATACACACTCACACGCATGTTTCGTGTTCATCTGTTTGCTGCAGTCTCCCACACAGCTCAGAGGACTGGAGTCTGAGGCAGTAAATATGTGTTTAACGCTCACACTTACAGTCCGACAGCCTCACAGATCCTTTAACGAGGCATTTAAACATACCTCACGTCAGCCTTTCTCCAGCACCTTTGATCTCTACAGTAAACAGTAAATCCCGTCAGCTCTCCACGCTCCTGCTGTGGTATCGAATGTCTGTAATAAAACAACGCCAGATAATGATATTTGACTTTGGCAGCTCAAAACTCGTGGTTTTAACCGCAGTATCAAATTACATTTCCTGTAGTGTTTCATAATCAGAGGCATCCCTCCTCATCTGAAATACAGAGGGCCTCCACTTACTTCAGGAATCAGGGCTGAGTATCGGCAAGGACCTCATATCATAATACGTAGACTTCACTATGATATGAGAAACAACAAAATCAATACTTGTTTCAATACCAGGAGTTTATAAAGGTTAACTCCTGAGCTCCAGAAACTGGGACTGTCCATGTTATTTCATTTGAACGGGACTTCAAAACAACATAGTGATCATCAGTGTGCTCTCTGTCAGTCTTCAGACACAAATGGAACCCAAATGGAACTTGTGCATTTTCAAATGTGTGTATTTATCATCCTGTGACAGAGAGCAGAGCAAAGACACACAGCATGGATGGAAAAAACTTGTTGCTGCTAATTTCATGCCTCTGACTGATTATGGTGATGTTTTATACACACTACCATCAAAAGTTTGGACACACCTTCTCATTCAATGTTTTTTATTTATTTTAATTATTTTCAACATTGTAGATTAATACTGAAGACATCCAAACTATGAAATAATCTGGTTTTGCCTTAATCTGGATTACAACAGTAGTCAAACAGTAGACCAAAACTTCCTTCAACTCAACAGCTCCTAAACTGAAGCCCTTATAGTTGGCACCCCCCACCTGATCCGGTTACCTCCAATCACCACCATATCCTTTACAGGACACAACATTCCCCTCTCATCCATAGCCACAAACCTGGGTGTTAAAATTGACCCTCACCTTTGAGGCCCACATCAAAAACATCTGTAAAACCTTTCTATCACTTCAGAAACATCTCTAAACTCCGCCCCTCACTCTCTCTCCCCGATGCAGAAAAACTGGCCCATGCCTTCGTCTCTTCCAGGCTCGATTACTGTAACTTCCTAGTCATCAGGATTCCTGGCAAAAGCCTCCAAAGGCTGCAGTTCATCCAGAACTGCGCAGCCAGGATCCTGATGAGAGTGCGTAAACATGAACACATCACATCCATCCTGTAATCACTCCACTGGCTCCTGGTTTCAATCAGGATCAAATTCAAAATCTCTGCACACATCAGTGCATCCATGGAAACGCCCCCACATACCTGAAAGAACTACTAAACCCACAACACCAACCGCCTCCACTGCCCTCGAACCAGGCTATGGGAGACCGGGCCTTTTACTCTGCTGCCCCGCAACTGTGGAATGTCCTCCCTCCTGAGAGCACCACAAACCAAAGACTCCTTCAAAAAGGAACTGAAAACCTTTCTGTTTACCTCCTTTTTATTTCCCTAGTTTTAATCCCTACTTTTTAATCTGCCCTCCCCTGCTGCTTTTTACTTGTTTTATTTAACTACACTGTTTTTAACAAGTGTCTGCTGCATTTTACTGTTTTTAACCCTGTTTTTATTCTTGCTGCAATTTTTATGTCCTGTAGCACTTTGAGATTTGTTCAGAATGTAAAGTGCGTAATAAATAAAATGTATCATTATAATTATTATAATTATTATAATTATTATTACAGTGGGCAGTATCAAAAGCAGCTGCTTAAAAACAAATGTAGCTCCGTTTTGCACTGTGGACAAGTTTATTAGTTCTTTGAAGTGTTTAAACCAAAAACAAAAAACTCGACCACAGCTCTCTGGTTTTAGCGTCCTTGCACTGGCTCCCTGTATGTTTTAGAATTAATTTAAGATATTACTGATTACTTTTAAAGTTCTTTATAGACTTTCTCTATGCTATATAGCAGCAGACCTATTAGTACCTTACGCGCAGATGAGAGCATTGAGAACCTTGGACAGAGGTTTATTGTGCAATTACAAAAATGAAAAGGAAAGGGGACAGGGTGTTCACAGTGAGGGGTCCAACACTCTGGAACCATCTGCCCGAGGAGATCAGGTCTGCTGAGTCAGGGATCTCTTCTAAATCTCTTCTGAAAACAGACTTTTACCGTAGAGCCTTTCCTGATTTTATCTGAATTTAATTTAAATTTTAACCGTTTTAAGAAATATATTTTAAAAGAATTGTGCTCCCTTAGTGTTCTTTTAGGGGAATTTATCCTTTTTAAAATGTTTTATTTCTTTACCATGACTTGTGTGATTTTAAAAACTGCCTGTTTTATTTTGCTGCCCATGTGAAGTACTCTGTAACTTGTTTTTTGAAAAGTGCTCTACAAATAAATTATTATTATTTATTATTATAAAGTGTAACCATCGTAACAAAAGAACAACGTCTTCTATTTTGTCTCACTGCTTTGTTTTAATTATAGCGACACTAGCTCTCTTCATTCCCCCTCAGTGACACTTGACAAACATTACTCAGACTTGCAACGTCAAGCGTGGAGGTCTTTGGGATTTCAGGAAGTTAAGAAAAAGAAAAGGACATCTTAATCTATTTGATGAGTCTCTGAGAGGAGCTGAAGGTCCATCTATTATCATGAAAACTAATATCACAATACTTGCACAGCCCGAAGAATCTATTTAACTTTTTATACAATTTTAAATGATGCATGTGAATCACAATGAGTTAGCTGAGCAGGTTATGGATTGAGTTTAAGCTTTGGTATAAAACATTAGAGCAGAGTGAGAGCTGATGAGTGTTTCTTAATTTATTTACTTCATTATAAATGACTCTTTTCTCTGATCTACTAACCACCTCAGGTCTCCTTAACCTCAAAGTACTGCCTTCAAGTCTTGTTTTGTCTGACAGTCCAAAACCCCAATAATCAGATTAATCTGTATGAAAGTAATCTGTAATTGAAGCTAAAGCGGCTAATCCCACGAGAAAGGAAAAAGTCAAAACCCTGACTGAGAAGTTGGAACAAGGGGAGTTTGTGTTTGAAAGTAACTTACAGGATTAATCTGATTATTTACGATTATAAAAAATAATAAATCCCTCTGAAAACACTTTAAAAAAAAAAGTTAATCCTAGGAGTTTCCAAAGCTGGGGGAAGTAGAGAAAACAATCCTAAACCCTACAATCAGAAACATACACACACACTCACACACACTCACACACACGCTGCCTCCTGGCTGTGTTACACACTCTGAAGTCTGCACCGAGGTCAAACACTGTCATTAAAGGTACAGACTGAACCTTTAGCTCTGTGATGACCAGAGGGGGCGCTACCATTTAAAGACACTAATATGTCTCTTAATCAAAACAATGAAAGTGGTGTTTGATGACAGTGTGAAGCAGTGTGGGATCATGGGAGTTGTTATCTTCATAGTTAAACCACAAATCATTTCCAATCAAGTCTGACCTCAGACAGAATTCATGGTCACAGGTTGGCTAAGGACTTTATTTCAGTCCTGTTTCAGAGCACAGATGGACTGTCACATGAAATCACATCATGGTTTTATGTGTTTGAACTCAAACCTGTCTGAAGTGTCATTCTGTTGACATTATTGATCAATAAGAGCCTGTCAGATAAACCAGCATTAGTTGTTTTACTAATGGTGTCTTTAGCCTCTTTTCACACATGCACCCCTGACATTCCCGGACATTTTTATGAGCTCTGCCCTGAATTTTTCCAAAGTAGTCTGTTCACACACATCCCTCACAAGCTGCAACCTCCGGCCGCGAAAATTGAAGCCAATGCGGAAGTGCTAAAAACTGCAGTTCTTCGAGTGTCCACTTGAGGCTGGCTCTGGAAGTACCAGAACCCGACTACCACCCATTCAAAGAAGCCGATATTTACAGCAGAAATAAACATGTTTACAGCCTGGTACAAAAGACGAGTGTAGTCTGGATAGCTCATTTCTCGATCGGCACACACTGTACTGGGGGTGAATTTTTTCATAACACTGCAATTTCAAAGATATTGAGATTACTAGTCTTCCAATGAGAGGCACAGCTGACTTGATTGACAGGCGGGAACACTGTAGCTGTTAGCAAGGAGGCTCAAAGCCCCTCTTTACCTCACACTAACTCCACAGAAGATATATTGAGTTCAACGTTTCCAATATGGCTGCCGCCGATGATCGGCGTCAAAACAGCGCTTCAGAAACAGATGGGTGATGTCACGGATACTGCGTCCATTATTTATACAGTCTATGGTCCCTCACAGTGTGGAGTTGTCCAGCTGGTCAGAGGAGGGGATGGGAAGGTCTCCATAAGCAGGACGAGTTCATGAGCATGCTGTGAAAGCAGGAGTGTAATGTTTACAACATGACTGTGGACGAAGAAACAGAGACCTACTCCATGATGAGCCTTTTGGAATTTGTATCAATGCTTGATGAGAACAGGAATGTGAACTTGGATGTTTTTATTAATTGTGTCACTCTTCAGGGTTCACTCCACTCAGAATATTTGCTGCAGGTCACCCTCACGCGGGACTTCCACCAGATCTGCGTCCAGTCCATCTCTGATCCGCTGCAGTCCGGCTCTGTGCTCTCTAGTCCGTCAACACCCAACGGTTGCGTTTCAGAACGCAGCACAGAGCAGGACCTCCGGACAGCTGGAGTCATGTGACCGAGGTTTTCCCACGTTAATCACTGAATCAAGGATTCTCCTCCTCCTCTCCTCATCCATGTTGTCTTTCTGGTCCTCTGAAAACCTCTGACCTGTTGACTCCAGGCCTGGCTCCGCTCATCATGACTTTGGTTTGTTGTTGTAGTTAAGTGAAATACGATCTGGTGATAACACAGAGTGTTTTATTCTGAAAATTAACCGGATGTTTTCATTTTGTTTTGGTGAAACCTGACTTCCTGTCCCGCTCCATCTGCTCTGTTGAGATTGATGCGTCATGCTCCAGCATCCGGCAGAAATGGAAGTCTTGAGTATCTGATCTGGAGGACTCCGACCTGCTGGATCAGAGACGCAGCCGCAACGGAGTGGATCCAGTGGAAGTTAACAGAATAGAAACTGACTAGAATAGAAACCTATCAGATCCGGTGCTGTGACGGATCAGAGACAGACCGGAGACGGACCTAGTGGAATTTGGCCATCACTCGTTGCAGACATTTCACCTGGAATCAGTCCAGGTAAAGTCAGGGTATACACTCCTGCTGTTTGCTTACACACACTCAGCCCACCCTGAACATTTCAGCAGGTTTTCTGTACTTTGTTCAGCAGAGTGAGCGTGGGTTACTCTCAGCACTGTCTGCAGCACGTGAACCAAAGAGACACAGTGGTTCTGATTGTTCTGGTAGAACAGGAAGTCATCACATGAATCTGCCTCCTCTGTAAATGGTATTTATATTTAACTGAAGAGTCCCTTAATGCTCTATTCTGACAAGGTTTCTGGATACTTGTGTACATCAACAGAATATTTAGCATAGAGCTGGACATCTTTGTAACTTTTCATGCGTGTTAAACCTTCAGCTATCAGTTCCAGGTGCTTAAACTGCAGCTCTGCAAGGTCAGCATGAAGTCAACCACACCACTCTACTGTTTTTCTGCTGCTCCGTCACTAACAACACAATCCTGTGATTTTAACAAGAAGCTGAGAAGTCAAACCTTCTGGCCGTGCGGGCGTGTATTAATAGAAGTTTGCGTTTCATATCTGCAGAGCTGTTCTCGACCTCTGCATACGATGATAAAATCCCAGCCAGGGAAACTCTGCCAAGCTTTCAGTGGAAGACTGCAAGGTGACTTGGACAAAGAGAGGGTGAGATGGAGGGAGAGAGAGAAAGGCTGCACACTGCGCTGTGATAACTGAGAGGAAATAACATAATGAGCCAGTCTTTCCCCTGGTGACTGAGGGCGGGACTCGCTCCACTCAGGCTCAGACTCCAGTCAGAATACTCATTTGTCCTGTTGCCATGCTGCTGGGTGAGAAGGCCTCCACTGTTCCCCCGAGGACAGCTGGGACTGGAGTAAGTTTTGTGTGAAATGAGACATGCTGAGTTATAAGATGCCTCAGTTCTGTGTCACTCTGCCCGGCACAACGCGAGCATTGTCTCAGAGCGGTGAGAGGATGTGGGCTATCTGAGAGCTGCAGAGTTTTATCTCTTCAAACTGTTTGCATTTGATAAGCAGACGCACAATAAGGACCTAAAAGTGCAAGTCACCATGTTGTTTTGCTTTCTCCCTCAAAACACACTTCCCTTTTTCCCTCACTCCATTTCTCTCACTTCTTCAAACTGGTTTCACATCCACACTTCACCTAAGTTCATGCCTCGTGAGAGCGTCTCTTTCTCTGTATGTGGTCAGTCCTCACTCTCCTGCAGAGGAATGCTCGGCCATCAGAGAGAGGATCAGTTATTGTCTGGGGGGACCGGGTTCAGACACTCAGACTGGAGCAGTTTTCATTTTGCTCCTCAGAGTTTCAGAGCGAGCAGTGAGAAACCAGCAACAGGAAGCAGGAGGAGAAAAGATGAAATATGATAGCTCTATTCATAAAATCAAACACTACACATCTCTGTCCACATGGAGGATGTTACTGTATAATATCACGTTAATGCAGCTCTCACAGCTAAGCTCTTTGTTCATGTTGGGTAGTGATGTGAGGACATGATGAAGGGCTGTGATTGGCAGGGGACAGAATGAAGGAAAATATGCACAAATCAAAACTGCACAAACAAATGACCAGCATGTTACGTTCAAGTGTCACAATATCTGCATCCTAAAGCTGGATTTATACGTCTGTGCTGAATCTACGACGTGAGTTAGGGTCTCACTGTAGCCGACCTACGAAGCCTGACGTGCACCTCCTAAAATATGAAACTCACAAAACATGACGTCTCCTCTCCCTCCTTCTTTGCAATCACCTCAGTTAACGTGCATCAGCTCCAACGCCAACATAATACACTCTGCATCAGTCACCATCATGTGCACAACAAGCAGAGAATGTAGCAGAACAACAAACTGGTGATATGACAGAGATAGAAATCTCGGGGAACCCTTGGTCTAGTGGACTAACACAGGACACTGTCCATCTCTGATCCCCTGCGGTCCGGCTCCATGCTCTCTAGTCCGTCAACACCCATCGGTTGTGTTTTCGGAACGCAGCATGGATCAGGACCGACAGACAGCTGGAGTCATGTGACCAAGGTTTTACCGCTGTAATCACTGAATCAAGGATTCTCCTCCTCCTCTCCTCATCCATGTTGTCTTTCTGGTCCTCTGAAAACCTCTGACCTGTTGACTCCAGGCCTGGCTCCGCTCATCATGACTTTGGTTTGTTGTTGTAGTTAAGTGAAATACGATCTGGTGATAACACAGAGTGTTTTATTCTGAAAATTAACCGGATGTTTTCATTTTGTTTTGGTGAAACCTGACTTCCTGTCCCGCTCCATCTGTTCTGTTGAGATTGATGCGTCGTCCTCCGGCATCCGGGAGAAATGGAAGTCTTGTGTATCTGATCTGGAGGACTCCGACCTGCTGGATCAGAGACGCAGCCAGAACGCAACGGAGCGGATCCAGTGGAAGTTAACACATTGACTAGAATAGAAACCTATCAGTTCCGGTGCTGTGACGGATCGGAGACGGCCTGGGGACGGATCTAGTGGAATTTGGCCGTCACTCGTTGCAGACATTTCATCTGGAATCAGTCCAGGTATACATTCCTGCAGTTTGCACACTGGTGACACACAGAGTGTCTCTGATCTGTCACAGCAACAGATGTGATAGGTTTCTATTCTAGTCAATGTGTTAACTTCCACTGGATCCACTCTGTTGCGTTCTGGCTATGTCTCTGATCCGGCAGGTCGGAGTCCTCTGGTTCAGATATGCAAGACTTGTACTTTTCCCAGATGCCGGAGCACGACGCATCAATCTCAACAGAGCAGATGGAGCGGGACAGGAAGTCAGGTTTCACCAAAACAAAATGAAAACATCCGGTTAATTTTCAGAATAAAACACTCTGTGTTATCACCAGATCGTATTTCACTTAACTACAACAACAAACCAAAGTCATGATGAGCGGAGCCAGGCCTGGAGTCAACAGGTCAGCTGTCGGCGATCCTGCTCCGTGTTGGGTTCTGTTGACGGACCATAGAGCACGGAGCCGGACTCAGATCTGGTGGAAGTCCCATGTCAGATTACATATTTTTTGTGGCTGCTACTGTTTTCACTTTCTAGTTTAAAGCACTGACATTTGAGCCACAGGGTTACTAATGCTAAGTTATGCATGCATTTGTGTTCTGTCGCAAATTAGGCTGAGTTTATGAGAGCTCGGGGTGAGATAATCTGCTCATCAGATCAGCTCTGATGAGATTGTTGAGATCAGGAAGGAGACTTCTCTGATAGAAGATCAAACTGAAGAAAAACAACACCACGTTAAATGTGCCAGAGCAGTCCTCCTCCAAACTCAGACTGAGAGTGTGAGAGGAACACCAATGAGGCGAGCCAACACAAAGCCTGTGGCCTTAAAGAGCTACAGGGACCCTGCAGCTATAATGGGAGTAGGAGTGCGTATAGCAACTGTTGCCCTGGTGCTTTCTGTGGCGGCGGCAGCATTGTGGTTGGAAGGTGAAGAAAAGAGCTTCTGTCTCTAAAGTTTCACATGACGTCCCGACACGTCTGCAGGGAGGCATGTGGGAGACGGTCTGTGCAGAACTACATGATCAACTGTTTCTGAGTTCATCGCTCTGAACGCAGTCAGGTGGAAGTCAAACACTCACAGAGGCATGCCTTCAAAGAGCCGGAGTGTAGTCTGGTCACAGTTAGAGGGACTTCGGAGGTCACATGCTGAGTAGAACTGAGAGCAGCTGGGTACGATGCCGAGAGAGTCCAGGTGTCAGACTGAGCTGGATGACGGCAGGCTGCTCATCACTCCATCAGGCTGCAGACAGTCCACACACACTGGTGTGTGAGGTGATGTGTGTGAGGTGATGTGTGTGTGACGTAACCTTCTTAAGGTAATGGATAAATGACAGGGAGGTTACTTTCCACTCAGGTGCTGCGTTTCTTCCATCAGATGTAGTCCGGTCCCTTTAATCCAAGTCTTATTAGTGTGATGTGGACTCTGTGTGTTTTCATGTGAAGCTCTCAGTGCATGAACTTTCCTCTTTGTGATGCACGCTGCTGTCCTTCTCTACACGATAACACAAACCTAATGTATGGATGTCTCCACTTTAACCCTTTATTATCATATCACTCCCTTTATGAACACTTTGCATGAAGCCCTGTGGATTTTGTCACCACGCAGACATGCACATTTATGATTCATGCGACAAAAACCAAAGTGTTTTTTATATTTAAAAAGAGGAGCAGCTGTAAGTAGGAGTGAGGGAGTCTGAATCCTCTGACTCACAGAGAGGAAGATTTCACTTTTGTTCAGGGGGACTTCTTTGTGTCACAAAAACAAAAGTGTGTCAGTGTGGTGGGACACATAGAGCTGGACGATATTCCAAAAGATGTTATCACGATAACATTCTTCATATCAGTCAATATCAATAACTATCACGATAAATATAAAGTCATTTTTTATTTAAATCTAAAGTCAGATTTTTGCTCCTGAGTGAAAGTTGAAGAAACCAGACAGTTTGTTAGTTTGAATCTGGATTTAGTTTTCTGATGAACTTCTTGAATCCATCATTTTTGACGGGGCTAACAGGAAGCAGGTCTTTAGTGTAAGATGAGAACCTTTACCTGAAAGAATATTTAATGAAGTGTATTAAGTTAATATTTAACACAGAGTCAGCACACTGTTGGACTAACGACTCTGCTTTGAGATGGTGGGTTTTGAGTTTTCTTCTGTGTCTAAACGTCTTTAAGCCCCGCCTACCTCTCACCCTACGACATGATTGGCTGTTCTACTTCTTCTGTCTAATGTTGGCTGGCAACTGGCGTTTAAGGCTCATTAGTGCCGCCTCCATTTCCAGTGGTTGGGGGGTAGGGATGTGCAATTCAAACCAAAATACTATTCAATAATCAGTGGCATCTATTTACGATTATTCGATTAATCACTCCCAAACACACACACACACACGCACACACACACACACACAGAACTGTCCCATTAACAGCCCATTTGTGTGGCGGTCATGTTAACCAGCAGCAGGACGAGGTGCTGCTAGTATCGTGCACGGACAGCGTCTGTCTCCATCTTTATGTCTGTGTTTCTGTGACACAGCGTGGTGTGTGTGTTTACATTTTACAGTCATGCTCAGTCTCTGGAAATACGTGTGTAGTAGTGTGAGATTCAGAAACGGAGAAAATTGCCGCGACTGTCGCTTATGTTTTTTTCTTCTTTTGCTATTAAATGTAGTTAGCATTCTTCTTCTTCTGAAGCTCTGTAGACACCGTCTGGAGGGAATACTGTATTACAACCAGGCACCGGCAAAAACAATGAAAAGTTGTACTTTTAAAATGAGAAAATATTCAAAGTAACTCTTTGATTTTTACTAAGTAAACGAATATTCAAAAATCATTGCCCATCCCTATTAGGGGGTGTAATCAAAGGTTTAAATATGCTGATTTGTTATTGAACATTTGTCATATTTAGATTGAGAAAAATTATATCTCAATAATTATCATTATCGAATTATCGCCCAGCTCTAGGTACGCACAGGTACCACACTGTCCACGTCTGTGCTGTACTGAGACATGTGCTGTGTTATCATCACACACCAGTGGACAGTTAAAGGACAGGTGTATGATAGAAATGCTTGAATATAACTGTCCTGCTTTGTTTCAGAGGGGGATCTGGTTGTAAAGTAATCCCTGAATGCTGACTTGGTCCACTTTAAGTGCTTGTTTCGCCCTCGACCAGCTGAGACTGTTGTGTAGTATCCTCTGTCTGACAGCATTAAGGTAAAGAACTCTCCAGAAAACACCTTGAAGGAGGGTTATCTCATTGTTTTCTACCTGCTTCTCTCCAGATCTCACAGTAAACCGACTCACAGTTTAAGGTTCCTCTGCAGGAGTCCCGCCCGTGACGGTTTTAGACACTCAGCACCAAAACAAAGCTCTTTCTGTGGATGTTCTTTGATTTGTCCCTGAGGACGAAGAAGTTGCCGTTACAGCGTGAGTTCATACCCAAAGTGTTTTTGTGTTATCATCACTTTAACCCAGAATGTGTGAGAGCAGACTTCCCCTGCATGTTGATGAGACGATATCAGCTCACGACAACCAAACATGACGCTCTGGTGACAGCTCGGAGAACAATGAAAGTCAGAAATGCTTCAAAATGACTTTAACTTCTTAAATATGAAGCAGGAAGGACTTCTTTAAAGTCTGACCCCAGCCCTGCCTCTGGTTTTAACACAGGCGTCTGACTTTGGTTGACATATCAGTGAATTAAAAGGTGCGTGTCACTGTTCCAGAGGGATGAACTCACAGTGGTGACCTCTGCTAAGCTCCTTTTCCTCATATTATCAGCTGTTTGAAACGCTTTCATTTTCACATGAATATAATAACACAGTGGAATCGGACCACAGAGAGGTCACTGCCTGTTTATGCTTCTGATTATCAGTGTTGTTCTTGAACTCACATGAAAGTTTCTGCATATTTAGAGACCATAGTCCACTTTGAGGCTGTGCATCCTCTCATTGCACAGTTCATGACTCCTGTGATGGAGGATGTGTTCAGATATCTTCTCTTTGGATTGGATGGTATGCAGTTTGTCTGGTTGCAGTATGTGTGTGTGTGTGTGTGTGTGTGTGTGTGTGTGTGTGTGTGTGTGTGTGTGTGTGTGTGTGTGTGTGTGTGTGTGTGTGTGTGTGTGTGTGTGTGTGAAGGAGTTTGGGAGGAGTTCAGCACACAGTAGTTGTTGTTGTTGTAAACATGGAGCTCTTACCTGATCTTGTAGTTGGGTAAGGTGTGTTTCTTCTTGATGACCCTCTTCAGCTGGTTCACTATGATGGAGGTGAGCTGGGGCAGAGGCCTTCCTTCAAACTGGGACTTGGCCTCAAAATCCACCAGCGGGTCCTCGAGGAAGGAGAAGGACCAATGGGAGAAGGGCATGCGCGTGAACTGCAGCCGGAGCCTCCCCACGACGCGCCTCATCTTCACGAACAGGTAGGCAGACTTCCCAAAGACCAGCTCCACGTCGATGGCGAGGTGGACGCCGCCATTGTACTCTAGGTCCACCTCAAAGTTGAGTTCCTCGGGCATGCCCTCCTCGTTCATGTGCACCGGCTTCATAAGTTTGACGGTTTTGAAGACCGGCAGAGAATGACCCAGGGAGATGTCCCTGAGACTGAGTCCCTCCAGGAGCCGACCTGCGGTCTTGGTCTGCAGCAGCTCCTCAAACTCCACCTTGATCTTCTTGGTGAGCCAGTGCCTCACTAAGGGGGTGTCTCTGAGCTCCCTGAATAAGAACAGGAAGATAGCATTGAGGAAATTGCAGGTTTCAGGTCTGGCCGGCTCCCCGGTCTCGCTGTGGGGAGGCGGTGTGGGTTGTGGTTTGGGGCTCACAGGGACGTCCTGGGGCCGGGTCGAGGCGGCCTCTTGCTGCTTGGATGCAGCAGATGCTGAGCTGTCCTGCTGCTGCTGGCCTGGCTCGGCATGTTGGGTATTAAAGTAATCCTTCAGTGCGTTATCAGGCACTACTTTGACATACTGCACCGTCCTGCCTGCGGGTTCAGGGCTCCTCCGGTAGACCAGCAGGAACTGGAGCAGCAGCGTCACGAGCGCTCCGGAGAAGGCTGAGATCAATATTAAATAAATCATCTCGCTTTCTGCCTCAACGTGCTCTCATAATCTCAGATTAATCCGTGTGAACAAAACAAGTTCCACCTGGTCGCTCTCAAAGCTGCCATATCATCTGCTTCTTCCCTGAGCTTCAGGCTCTCCACCTGATTGGACAAAAGGCTTACGTCCGTGTGCGTGATGACGTAAACAGAAAGTGCATCTCTAGATGCGTTCAAGGTATGTCGGATTTTCTACCTGCCCACAAGTAAAACCAGTTTGCATTGACCTTTGGGTGTAGTGTTGAGCAGGATCTTCTCTCCGTTTACTCCAACAGACCTCCTCTGGACGTGAGCGGCCCTTCAGTCTGTTCAACGTAACATCCCAGTCACTACCAGAGTGTCTCTGATGTCTTCCCGTTAAAATAAAAACAGAATACCATGCTTAAGATGAAGAGATTTTCCTTAACAATGTGCAATCCTTGATCTCTAGTGCAACAAACATGTGCAATATTGTAATTTATTCTATAACATATTTTATTATTATATTCATCCACTAAAATGTGCACTCTGTCTTAGGCTAATTAATGTATTTATGTCTTAAAAGTACTGTATACCTTTCTTTGTAAAGATAGTATTTTAAATTGTATTCTTATTTATAATTTGTAAGGATAGTTTTTAGGTTTGTATATTAATGGTCCTTACTGTCTTGTTGTTCAGTGCCAGTGTTCCAATCACCATGTCAAATTCCTTGTGTGTGCAAGCTCACTTGGCAATAAAGAGTTCTTGATTCTTTATAAGAGTTATTTGCACGACTTGCATATGTTTCATTCCAAACAGCATATGCATGCACCCTCTTTATACTGGCATTAAAGCTGCTGTTTGTAGGAATGGTGTAAAAAACTGTAATTTTTTTCTGGGTTTGGAGAAAATGTCATAATACCCATCAGTACTCATCAGTAAGTGAAGTAATTTGAGATTTTGCCGAAATCTGTGTGTTTTCCAATGCCTGTTCAAGCATCGTTATTATTCCCCTCGTTCCCGTTATCACGGACCAATCAGAGCTACTCCCGACCCTCTGTCCTGTTTGGTCGAGTGCCAGCCCCACTACATCGCCCTGACAGGCTGGGAAGCCACTACTTCCTCATAGAATGAACACAACAATCTTTTGTGGGCGTGGTTATGACAGCAGAGAGAGGAGGGGTAGTGTTGACATTCGAAAACTCTCTCCGAACTGATGTTTATATCAAGACTACCAACAGCAGCTTTGAGTCCTTCTATGATACATCTTAATCACAAAGGATAATTAAAACAGACGCTCTGCTCTGCATGGACATTTAACCTTTCTCTAATTTCAGGTCAAGTCAAACTTTATTGTCATTCATCTGCATAGCTTGTATACAGCTGAACAAAATTGCGTTTCTCACATGGCAGGTACAAAGCAGTGCAAATGCAAATAATAACGGACAACAAAGACAGAATATAAAAACAAGACGAAACAACAACATGAGGACAGACTAGAAAAGGGCTTACTATGTGAGTTAAACCAAACTAAGTATGGATAATGGAGTGAGTAGATACATAGATAAAACAGTAAGTGAGCTAACTTAAAGTAACAAATGTCTTCTTGTGAATCCTTTATCTAGGTGTGTCATTGTTCTCTTTATGTCTTATTCACTTGGTCGGCAGCAGGCCAAACCCATTGGACCCAGTTCAGATCTTGTGTCTTGTATCTTAATATAGCCTACCTGTGTCACCTCACACCCTGTGTGGGCCAAACGACACCTCTGATCCTTGGTCTGTCGCACACTGCATGCTGAAGTCTGTACTGCAGTAAACTCAAAGGAAAACTACCTGACTTTACAATTTGAGTGTGTTCAATTATCATGAGGTAATATACAAATAATAAAAGAACTGAAATACTGAAAAGCTTTTTTTGACATTATTAGTATTGTTTTATTCCACTTTATCAAAAATGACACACAGCGAGAGAGAGGAGGATGACATGCACCAAAAACTGCCTGGACCAGGAATCCTACAACCAGTTCAACAAGGACTCCATGGACTGAGCTGAACCAGTCCCATGGAAAGCTCTTTGAGATTAAGATGTATACATAGAGTTATGACAGGTGTCTCTCAGGTAGCAAAGTTAGGCACCAGAGCAGCTGTGTCCTATTCTTCAGCTTGGTAGGTGCAAAAGAAAAACAAAATAATTAAATGTCTTAAATGTATTATTATTATTATTATTAAATGTATTATTATTATTATTATTATTATTATTATTATTATTATTTTATTTTTATTTTGTAATCATATTTATCATAATTATTATTATAACTGTTTTTATTATTATTATTATTATTATTATTATTATTATTATTATTATTACTTGTATTATTTGTATTATTTGTATTGTCATTGTTAATAATAATAATAATAATAATAATAATAATAATTATTATTATTATTATTATAACAACAACGATAATACAAATAATAATAATAATAATAATAATTATTATTATTATTATTATTGTTATTATTATTAATATTATTATTATTATTATTATTATTATTATTAATATTATTATTATTATTATTTGTATTATTTGTATTGTCATTGTTAATAATAAAAATAAAAAAAATAATAATTATTATTATTATTATTATTATTATTATTATTATTATACTTATTATAACAACAACGATAATACAAATAATAATAATAATAATAATAATAATAATAATCATTATTATTATTATTATTATCATTAATATTATTAATATTATTATTATTATTATTATTATTATTATTATTATTATTATTATTGGGGGTCAAGTCTGTATATTTCAGCCCAGTTTTTGGTCTCCACCACCCCTCTTAATATAATTTAAGATTATATATATGCTAAGATTTAATTGTACCCTGAAGTTTAACATCTGTGTGATCCTTTAATGTTAGTGGTTAACATGGATATGACCAGTGGAGACAGACAGGCCATGTTACTCTGCATGTGTGCACTCAGACTTCATGTTCCTCAGTTTGATCCACTTCAGTTAAAGTCACCTGAACAAGTTTCGGTGAGTTTATTAAAAGAAACATAAATAAACAAAAGACTGGATTCGTAATCTTTATTTGCATTCGACCACGTCCAGGACTCAAAACCATAATTCAGTCTATAAAAATAAAATAAAAGAAGAACACATCTTGTGATCTTGGCTTTGTGCTTTATTCGGGCGATGAAGGCTTTATGAGGTCAAACAGGGACATAATTCCTTCTTATATCCGTTTCTAAATTATGATTAGAGCGGCTTAAAGTAATGGTTTACTCTACCTCTCCTCCATCTCGAGTGGAAGAATAGCAGCTTAGGTTTTTTAATAGCTTGTTAAACCATTATCAACAGACTGATAATGTCTTATCTGACTCTGACCTACCTGCACCTGCTTCCTGGTTTTGCCTCCTTTTGTCTGAGTCCTTGTGTCCCCCTGAGAGTCCAGCAGAGGTCGCCATGTTGTTCAGAGTGTAGCTGTTGTAATAGTTTCTTATTATCTCCCCTGTTGTGAATATTCAGGGCCCTGGGTTCAGCTCAGTTGCAGCATTGGTCTATTGTTTCATGTCTGTTGCTTCATCTCGGGATGTTGCAGACTGTTTATAAGAATTACAGCCAGTGTGACGACATCCAGTGGTTTGTGTTTGGTTTTGGAGCCTTTTGCTGTCACCATCATGGTTCTGTAGAGGCAGAGGTGACTGCAGTTGGACCAGAGGCGGTCATCCTCTCTATTCTTGTTGAGAAGTTTACCCTGCAGAAACTTTATCTGTCATAGTTTCCAAAATCCAGTCACAACACCTGTGAGCACATCCTGCCTCAGATTCTGTTCTACTCTTGTCACTACTGGCTCAAAGGGTCGTGGAAAACAAAGGGTTAGACACCAAAATGACACTTTTACTGATTTTAAAAAGCATTAAATACACTGCAAAAAATGGGATGTGGATATCAGTAAAATCAGTGGTGATTGTGTGTGTGTGAGGTGTGTGTTGTGTTTGTGTAGAGTGAGAACTTTTATACTGGCTGTGAGAGAGGACTTGAAACCCTTAAAGGAAACGTTAACTGTCCAGCATTTATTCAGAATCTGCATCCAAGTACAAAAAAGGCTTCCCTGTGAGTTTCATGTTACTTTCAATTTAAAAATTTAAGCTAGGAAGTATGCTAACCGTGAAAAATGCTGTAAACATGCCTAATGCTGCTTGTTCTCAAAGTTTCACAGGTGTTGGAAAAGCATATCAAGAGATGTAAGTCCCCACAAAAGTGATCAGTGATCTAAGTGTTCAGTGTTTTCATTAAGGAAGACAAGATCATCTTATTTGTGATCCTCCTCTGTGATGGATCTGTCTGTCTGTCTGTCTGTCTGTCTGTCTGTCTGAGGGTGAGGGCAGTGGTGTGACTCCTTCAAAAGGACAGCTGTTAGATACCTGAATGTGCTCAAGAGGTACAGTTGTGCTCATAAGTTTACATACCCTGGCAGAATTTGTGATTTTTTTGGCGATTTTTCAGAGAATATGAATGATAAGAGAAAACCTTTTTTTCACTCATAGTTAGTGGTCAGGTGAAGCAAATTATTATCAAAGTGTGTTTACTCTTTTTATATCATAAAAACAACAGAAACTACCCAAGAAACCATACATTCTGCCAGGGTATGTAAACTTATGAGCACAACTGTATGTAAGTGCAGATTATTAAAACACAAAGGTACTGACTTGTAGTAGACTCCTTGTTTGAATGCAACTGCTAGAAATAACTAACCAAATCATCCAACTCTGACAAATTTAGAGGATAAACCCAACAGCTCTCAAGAGTGGTCTGGATAACAAAGCTAGGGGGGGGGGGGGGGGGGGGGGGGGGGACAAATAATTGTCAGAAAATTCAAATTCTTTGAAAATGGAGTGTTTATTTAATAATAATTAAATAGCAATTTTCATACGTGAGTTTTAATTTGTATCATATTTGATACATCAGGCATTTTGGTGTACATTTATAACTCAAAGTGTCTTCTTTTTTAAACAAACTAAAACATATAAAAACCAAAAATTTAGCCTTTCAAACTTTGAGTTTCTTTCACATTTTTTTCAAACCTAGAAATTATTTTTTGCGTATTGCACGACAACATCATACATATTTTGTTGCAAACAAACCTAATGTATTGTATATTTATTCTCTGAATTGTTCAGTTTTTAGTGGAAATCAATGAGCAAAAGACAATTATTCACTAGGGAGCCATGGCAACATTCAACTAGTCATCAATCATCATGATACAGCAGGTTATATATATAAAAATACAATATATTTTATAGATATCTCAATTTCTACTCTAAATATACCTCATCATGTCATGTAAACACATTCTTAAATAATAAAAAGACTGTAAGTCTCTTTATGGAATAATGTATGAAATTTAATAAAATGATGATTGACAGTAAATAAATGTCCTTATATACCTGCTGTATCAATTTTGATACACACATTTTCAACACGACTATAGATTAAGTAATGAAATATTAATTCATTTTACATTGCATCAATCCAGTAACTATTCCTCTTGAAGTTTCAGGAACAATTTGAAAGTTTTTTTCATCCAAACTTTTTCCAAATTGTTAAAAATATCCCTGAAAAACCTCGAGTGGGTCTCTGATCCACAGCTGACATTTTGGATGTCTCAAGTGACGTCCTTCTGCTGCATGAATTACTCACACCTGGTGGATTATCAGTGCACTGCTTGTATCTGATTGTATACTTAAGTTTTTTTTCAGAAAAAAATATATCACACTGATGATGTAGAGGTCTCAAAAACATATGTATCAAATATGATATGCTTGGCGTTATAGGATTAACAAAGACCCAACATCAAGACAGGATCAGATCCAGTCCCATCTTACAGACAGGACTCAGTCTGATCTCATCTTAATCCACCATGAGCAGAGCACTTTGCAGCATTTAGCAAGTTACAGTGGCAAGGACAAACTTCCTTTAACAGGCAGAAACCTCCAGCAGGACCAGACTCATGTTAGACACACATCTGCTGAGACCGTGTTGGAGAGAGGGATAGAGGGAGATGAAGAGAGAGAGACAGATGATAGTGGTGAGACAGATAGTAGTAGTTGTAGCAGCTGGAGTCTGGCAGGTACACAGCAGCAGAGATCCAGAGGAACCTACGAGACAAGGGAGCTCAGGGACTCCAGAAAGGTCTATGGTTAGTAACTTTAATGGGACAGGCAGAGTTAAAGTAAGAGACAGGCAGAGAGGAAAGAGAGGGACAGACAGGATCCCAGTGTCAAGTCTAAGCCTATAGCACCATAACTAAGAGTTGGTCCAAGCCTAAGCCAGCGCTAACTAAAGAAGATCTAAAGATTTTTTAATGTGTGATACATGTGACTGTGAATAAAAGAGAGGATAACTGTTTTTAAGCTTCTTTCAAATGTAAAGGACAAATGAGAGGTGCAGCTTTCTCCACACAGGGGCGCCAAAGTGACTTCCTACAGCAGCTCCAAGGAGAAAACTTCACTGCATCGTAACATCTCTACTAAAGTGACGGAGACAAACACAGACAAGATATCAAGGGGTAGTTTATTTATATAAAAAGACACGAAGAACATGTGTGAAAGTGCTTTGATAACATCACGGCAGAAGACAACAGAGACAGAAGTTTTTTAAAGGAATTAAAGGACAGACTGGACCACACGGTGTCTCGTTTCATCTCTTCAGATGAAAAAGAAGGAGCATGTTAACAACAGGAGGCAGGTTGAGTGAGCAGCCTCTCTTTAAAGAAAATAATGCATTTTGTAAAGACGTCTTTAAAGAAAAGAAAGCATCCAGTTCTATGTTGAACTCTCCTTCAGAGGCAGCCCGTCTGCTGGTCTGGTTTCTAACTTGACTGAGAGTATGTTGAGTGAGTACACTGTGGTGTGGTTAGTTTAAACATCAGGATTAAGTGTTCAAGTCTTACAGAGAGAGAAACACTAAAACAATCCTTACACAGAACTTTAAAGGCAGTTAAAAAAGTAAAAACAGCAGGTTCAGTTTCAGACTATAAGCGACCGCAGTTGTGCGCAGCGTCAGCTTCTTTGATCCAGGACAGTGGTCCGAGGTTTGTACCCGAGTAGTTCAAGTGTTCCTAGGTCAGTGTGATCTCCGACGAGTCTTTGGCATCGATCACTCTGAAGACGCCCACCTTCTCTCTCTTTGTGCTCCCCTTGCCTTTGTCTGGAAACACAAACCATGCTTCAGTTATTTAAAGAAACAGTGAAAGACCTAGTCCGGACTTTGGTCTCTGAAAAGGTTCTGCTGAGTAATCTTGACCCCTTTGGAAACAATGAGACTCATAATCTACAGTGTATCTTATCTGCTGAGGTAACTGCAGTAAGGTGTCCTGTCCACTAACGCCGGTTTTTGTGCTGGGAGCTGCATGACCTGGATTTCAGAGCGCTTCTCACCAACGTTTACTGTTATTAGTTTAAAAAGTAGTCCCCGCAGCACTTCTGCTTCGATAGGTCTGTTTTGAAATGCTCTGTATGTTTCATACTTTCTTTCATTCAATGACATTTCATCAAGAAACTGTAAAAACTATTGACTATTATAAATCATGTCAGAGCATCAGCAGCAGCTCTAAATTTGGAAATTCTCCCTTTAAAAAAAACGAGTGAGAACTTTTCTCCTCCGTACGGACCTCCACCATTGTTGTTGACGAAGCTGATATCAGAAGGCCCGCCCCTTTTTGAGCTGATTGGTTGGTGATCAGGAAGTGACTTTAATGACGCGGCGGTGTTCTAAAAGTTGAACTGTTTTCAACTGAGAGCTCTGAGACAGAAATCAGCGGACACTGAAGACACTGGGTGCTGGAAACGCTGAATCACATTGAGTTTGAATAGAAATCAGGCTCTGCTAGCGCAAAAAACTGCACCTAAGTCATCGTGTTTTCTCAAAAACAGGCTTGGTTTGATGCCTGACCCTGAGTCTATATTAAAGGTGAAATATCACGCTCTTTTTCATCAATATATATTGGTCTAAGAGGTCCCCAAAACATGTCTTTAATTTTATGCTCAAAAAAACACTTTGAAATCAGATTTTGGTCTGCCTGAAAAACCCTCTTCTTCAGTCCTCCTCAGAACAGTCTGTTTTCTCTCTGACCACGCCCCCTCAGGAAGTGGATGTGCCTCGGCTCTCCAGCACGTTGATCTAATGTTTACATGTTGGCTGAATATACACGGCTGCTCACAGATCGCGTTACTTCAACCCTCTGAATCTGATCCAGAATCTGATCCTGACGGAGAGGCGCCTGCAGCAGGACCTTTCTGAAGGATTGGTCACAGATTTAGTGTTTCTTGTTGTTTATTTGTCAGTATGTCGACGTGTGTCTTGGTACACAGCTACGAACATGTAGCTATGTGGCTATGCTAACCAGCGCTAGCACTTATCCATGATAAATAAAAATCATCCACTAGATCTTCAAATCTGCAGACGTGGGGAGTAAAACCAACCTTTGTGTTTATTAAGACAGCCTACAACTAGCATGCCTCCCTCCTAAGCTCCTTGTTAGCACACATTTGTGCAGGTAATGAAAAACAGAGGAGGGGTTGAGTTGTGTTTTATACAGTCTATGGGCTGAACAAGCTCCGAGCTCTGACTCCGTGACAGACCGGATATTGTTGTTACGTAACAAAAACACGGAAGTCTGAAACGGCTCGTTTCACACACATTTACAGAAAGGTGGAGAAATCAGAACAGGGGCAGAATGGATTTTTTTCATTTTGGGGGGGGGTTTGTAGACATGCCAGGGAAACATATTTCAGGTAGAGAACCATTAAAAAGTCGATTTTGCATGATATGTCACCTTTAACATACTGCAACCAAAGAAGCCCAGGCCCTGAGAGGCAGTCTTGGCCAAGACCTAACTGAGCAGGTCTGAAGCTCTGAATGTTGGTCTCTTATAATCTGTGCCCACAAAGTTTTTCCAAACCAGTTCAACAGATTCAAACAGTTCTTCTGATTCACACAAACTCTGGACTCCAGGGGTCAGGTTTTGAGGATTTTTAAATCGTGCATCACTAAATAAAGACACTGCTCTTAGTTAACATTCAGTTTGTCAAACTTTTCAATACTTTGATGACTCCAAAAGATATCATCTTTTTTTGATAGCAGCGAAAAAAAGTAATCTAATGGTAAACGGATCTACAGTCATATTTCAACCATTGACTGTATAAATAATAGATCCGTGATGTCACACATCTGTTTCTGAAGCGCTGTTTTGAAGTCAATCGTCGGTGGGGGCCATATCATACAGCTACAGTGTTCCCGCCTGTCAATCAAGTCAGTCATTTCCTTAAATGGGCAAAACTTGTAATCTTAAAGGTGAGATATCATGCAAAATGGACTTTTTAATGGTTCTCTACCTGAAATATGTTTCCCTGGCATGTCTACAAACCCCCCAAGAATGAAAAAAATCCATTCTGCCCCTGTTCTGATTTCTCCACCTTTCTGTAAATGTGTGTGAAACCAGCCGTTTCAGACTTCTGTGTTTTAGACTGTATAAAATACAACTCAACTCCTCCTCCGTTTTTCATTACCTGCACAAACGTGGGCTAACAAGGAGCTTAGCAGGGAGGCATGCTAGTTGTAGGCTGTCTTAATAAACACAAAGGTCGGTTTTACTCCCCACGTCTGCAGATTTGAAGATCTAGTGGATGATTTTTATTTATCATGGATAAGTGCTAGTGCTAGTTAGCATAGCCACATAGCTACATGTTCGTAGCTGTGTACCAAGACACACGTCTACATACTGATAAATAAAAATACAAGAAACACTAAATCTGTGACCAATCCTTCAGAAAGGTCCTGCTACAGGCGCCTCTCCGTCAGGATCAGATTCAGAGGGTTGAAGTAACGTGATCTCTGAGCAGCCGTGTATATTCAGCCAACATGTAAACATTAGATCAACGTGCTGGAGAGCCGAGGCACATCCACTTCCTGAGGGGGCGTGGTCAGAGAGAAAACAGACTGTTCTGAGCAGGACTGAAGAAGAGGGTTTTTCAGGCAGACCAAAATCTGATTTCAAAGTGTTCTTTTGAGCATAAACTTTAAAGACATGTTTTGGGGACCTCTTAGACCAATATATATTGATGAAGAAAGCGTGATATGTCACCTTTAATATCTTCTGAACTGTTGCGTTATAAAAAAAATGCACCCCCTGTACAGTGTGTGCTGATAGAGAAATGAGCTATCCAGACCTAAACTATTTTTTGAACCAGGCTGTAAACATGTTTATTTCTGCTGTAAAGATCGTCTTCTTTAAATGGGTGTGTATGTGGTTTCTGGTGTTTCTGCAGCCAGCCTCTAGTGGAAGCTCGATGAACTGCAGTTTTTAGCACGTCCACATGGGCTTCATATTTTGAGACCGGAGGATGCCGCTTGATTTCAACCTAAAGCTCAATGACCCAAAGAGAGAGAAAGCTGCAAAAGTCAGCTGACACAGAGTCCAGCTGAAGTGAGCGGTGTTAATGAAAACAAAGTGGTGAAACAGAATCAAGTATTCATACTGAAGTTCAAGTTTTCATGTTGTGACAGCCTGAGTAACGGCTGTTTCCTGTTCCTCATGTAAGTTTGTTACTTAGGTGAGGAAACCTTTTAAAAAGTGTCACCATATCCCTAAAGGTCTAAGACGCCCCACGCTCCAATAAGAAAGGGACTACTTAGTGAGAATAATTTCTGACCAGGGAAGGATTTTACTTCTTCAATGAAGCTGTGCAGATAGAAAGAGGAGAAAAAACCCTGTCCCCTACACCTTGATATGTGCTCCCACAGAGAGTCAGAAACAGCCTGAGATTCTTCTAGAGTTCACAAAGTCTGTCATTGATCAGACTGTGCATCTGCTCACCCAGTAAGTCACTGCGGTCCAGCAAAACCTCCAGGTCCTTGTCGCTGATCACTTTCCCCCGAGATGCTTTCACCTCCCTGTTTGAGACAAAGAGAAGACATCATCTTTTTATATTCCTCTGACAGAATCTGAAGCTTTGTTTGGAGGAGAGGAGGAGGTCTTACTTCTCTGTGCCTCTAGCTTTGAGCAGATCCATCAGCTCATCCAGATCAAGGCAGCTCTTACTCTGGTTCAGGTCTGCCTTCCCTCCTTTGAACTTATCTGTGCACGAACAACGTAGAGAACAGGACACTTGTTAGATAATGCTGAGATACAGAGCTGAAACATGTCAATTTTCACAGGTTTTAATGATTCATGGATCAAACTAAAACTACTGATGAAGAGAGACATAGAGAAGCTGAATGTTCCTCCACACTCCACCCTCTGCTTTCATTTCAGAGATCAGAGAACATGGACCTCCTGGAGGACTCAGGTTCTCTCTGTCAGTGGAGACACTCACTCTTGTGGATGACCATCTGCTCCAGCTTCCTCTTGGCTGAAGCCCTCTCCAGGATCTTCTGGTCGATGGTGTTGGCTGTGACCAGGCGGTACACTACCACTGGTTTGGTTTGCCCGATGCGGTGACAGCGGTCCTGAGCCTGCAGGTCTGCCTGGGGGTTCTGGGAGGGGACAGATGAATAACCACACAGTGAGTAAACAGTATACATGTACAAGGTTTGGAAAGCATATTTCAGAAACAAGATCCTGATGTAATATTTTAAAGGTCCCTTAAGATGCAAAACACTTTTCCCCCTGCCTGGACAAACTTTACTCGTCCTGAGAACTTGGAGGCAAAAAGCCTCTGCATCGTGTCTGTAGCACACCTGCTGAGAAACCATAGCTTCTACAACAAGGTGTTTTCAATTTGCTCCTGTATAAGCATGCATGCAAAACCACTCCCACTCCTCACATGATTCCACTTCCTTCTGCACTACTATAGTTTTGTGTCTGTGTTTAAGATGTCAAAGGTTAGAGTCAGACACACAAATGGCTCTGTTGTTGGTTGCAAAAAACTAAATGTCTGTATTCGGTCCCAGCACCGGAGGACTGAAGAGAACAGTGACTGCTTTTGATTTCTAACAAAGTGCCAGCTACAGCTGGTGCCGATCTCTTCACCTCAGACTGCAACCACGAGTCAGTACAAGGCCGGGTGTGCTTTGTCACTGACCCTCATTAAAGGATCTAACAACAGCAGCAGACGTGACATTGGCCATTTTGTGACTTGCATAGCTTCTTTTGGAACGCTTGCTGTGTTTGTTCCTGTGTTTTTCCACCTCTGCATCCGTCTGCATCAGTATGCACCCTCCCTCAATCAGTGCACAGCCTCATTATCATAGCATCCTTGCTCACTCAGGTCACTGCATGGATAATGAGGTTAGAAACTAAGATGCTGCAGATTTGTTGATGTTTTCATTCAACACCTTGCCCAAAGCCTGATTTATACTTCTGCGTCCAATCGACGGCGTAGCCTACGCCGGAGGTCCGTATAGCTCCCCTACCTACGCAGAGGCCTACAAACGTAGCTGGCGTGCACCTCCTCCACGTAGAATTGACACGGACTGCAAGCCTTGTGATTGGTCCGGGGATTGGGGGGGCATTGTGTTTCCTGCATTTACAGCATATCAGGGATCCCCGCTCATCGGCCGCACATGGGCCGTGTATTCCATCTCCTCCTCTCTATTCTTCATGTAATCATGTCTGTATGATAAACAGCAACATGTATCAGCTGTAGATTAACAGAACACGCTCTGAAACTCTGTGGAAAAGTAAACAGAGATCGTAGCGGGGCCGGAAGCAGGCGACCGGCTATCAAAGAGACCACACTGCCCTCAAGAGTTTCAGAGGAGAATTGCTGCACGACACGGACACACCGACGCACAACAGGGTTCCCACTCTTTTCCAAGATAATTTTCCAGGACATTTCAAGGACATTTTCAGGGATGATCAAGCTGGTATGACAGTCTAAATTCCTAAATAGTCTAATATGTTCCTCTCAGTGGAAGTCTACATTAAAAGACGTGCAGTCTATGGCTATCCATGAAATCATCTCTTACATGCTTAAAAATGATGGCAAATTGATTACAGAATAATGCAACCACAGATGTAGAGCACCTTGTTAGTGCAACCAAGTAACAATGATGGGCAACTCTCATCTCAGCTTTCTCTTTTCTCTAAAGTTATAAAATTAGCTAAGTAAAAAACAAAAGAGCCAGCAAAGGACTCTGGAAGCTGCCTTACTGAAATAAATAAATGATAATAATAATCAGAGGATCAGTGCATAAATTGACCTAAATAGATCTGAATGACAAAAACGGCCACAAATGTCGAATAGGAATGTGTTTTTTTAAACGTGTCAGGTCTCACGCAGTTATGTTGGAATCATTTTCCAGGATAATCCGTGATTTTCCAGGACATTTTACTTTTTCTCCCATTTTCCAGGTGTTTTCCAGTACTGGAAAACTGGTCAACTGTTTTCCAGGTTTTCCAGGACGCGTGGGAACCCTGACACAAGTATGTGGGGCTCATGTCCGAGTCACCCCGGCTGCGAAGGGGTGATGCAGAAGTATAAATCAGCCTTAAGAGTCGACTAGGACACGTTGTCAGCAGATAAGAATTACGTTCAATGGGACCTTAAATCTGCACCCACCCAGTCACTGTCAAAGATGATGACAGTGTCAGCAGCTGTCAGGTTGATCCCGAGTCCTCCTGCTCTGGTGCTCAACAGGAACAGGAACACCTCTGGGTCCTTGGAGAACTTTGTCATCTGAGGAAGAGGAGGGATGAAAGATGTGGAGTTCAAAATGACAGAATCACTGAATCTTTGGAAAGCAGCAACTTTGTTTTTTTGAATGTTCTCTACTAATGAGCAGAGTATCCTCACAGAGCCGTGCACAGTCATCTGCTCTCAATGCTGCACAGCAAACAGAAACACACTTCATCTTCAGGCTTCAGCAAACTCACGTTTTCATCTCTGTCAGCGTACGACATGGTGCCGTCCAGTCGACTGTACTGGAAGCCCCGCAGGTAGCAGTAGTCCATCAGGAGATCCAAGATGGAGGTCATCTGACTGAAGATCAGCACCTGGATCACAAGAACCAATCAGTGCTGCAGAACAATTAGCTCCAGTTCAAGCTCAGCACACTTAACACTTTACTGCCCTCAGGTGAACAAACACCTCCTCCCGAACTAGCTGTGTGACACTGATCGTAACTTTGTTTACCCTCCACCTTCGCAGTATTCCACCCACAGCTCACCTTGTGTCCTCTCTCCTTCAGCGCAGGCAGCAGTCTGTCCAAAATGAGGAACTTCCCGGAGTTCTGCACGAGCTGCTCGTCGATCTGCAGGGAGACAGCAGGACGCACAGTTCATAAAGGAGGGATCACATAACATAAACATGACCTTCATGCAGTCTGATTAAAGTACCCTTAAGGCGTTTTTCAACCAGAGGAACTTTACCCTGGAACTACGTGCGTTTCGGCCAGAGGACTCAGGGTCTAAATTTAGTTCAGGGGTAGATAATCTCCTCCCTTAAAAGCCCCTGCTAGGGGGGGTAGTACTTTTCAAAGGTCCCTGGACTTTCGGGGGGCAGGTCCTGCAATGCTGAACGTGTCTGATTGGTAGATTAACCACAGTGTTTTTATTCCTCCCTCCGTCCACAATAACATCACACACATCTGTGATTCACTTGATTTCTCTTTCTTTCATTAGTTTTTATTTGTTCTATCTTTTTTGTATGTGTGTGTACTTTTCAAAAGAAGAAGCTGTGATTCTCTTGATTTAGCAGCTTGTAACAGTAGTCATCTCTCAGCCCACAGTGAATGCGTCTCTCCTGGTGTTCCGGTTTTAAAAGTGACCCTGTAAACTGGAGACCTTCAGCTGAACGTGTCAGTGTTTGTGGAGTTTACACAGCTGTTGAAACACAGAGGGAGTTCCTGGGAATGCAAACTAGTTTAGTTTTCATTAAGATTTCAAAATATCCTCATCAGATATTTAATGATGGTCTAAAGACGTTTATGAGGGATGCATCCGGCTGAGAGTCTCCAGTTAACAGGGTCGCCGTTTAAACCAAAACACCGGCCGATCTCTGCCACGGCTTTTTGAGTTCAAAAGGATTTTAAAGCCGTGTTGAAACGTCTTTGCTACTCGCGCTTATCTCCTCTCACGTGTTGATTCAGTGAATCCATCTGTGATGAAATATAGCAACATCTAAAACAGACCAGCTGAGTCTCTTCATGCTAACAGGCTAACTGTTGTGTTGCTCATAATGATACCTGCCTGTCCATCTGCTTCTATGGTGTCATCTGTGATGAATGGCATTCCTCTTTGTTTTACTGCCCTCTACTGGTCTGGTGGTATAGTACATTTACTTTTTTTTCCTCCATACGTCACTGGCCTGATTTACACAATCTACTCGAGACTTCAGCCCGCAGTCGAAACACAGACAACAATGGGGGCACAGGAACCTTTTAGTTCCGGGTAACGTAGTTCTGGGGGCTATAAGACCCGGAACTCTTGGTCGAAATGCACCTTTAGTGCTTCAAACAGCACCTGTAGCACCATGTTACTATACCAAAGAAGAAGAGACCACACATCACCTTGAACTGCTGTGTGGCAGGGTCCAGAGGATACTCCACCAGGTAGGGGTGGTTACAGCATCTCTTCAGCAGCATGAGGATGTTCTGAAGCTTCAGGTTGATCTGAGCGTCCAGCGGGCTCTGGACGTCCAGCACTGCAGGGGAGCTGGAGGAGTTGGAGACAGGACAGACAGGGTGAGGAAATGAAACTCACACAGAAACCTCACATTAAAACACAGCTGAGAGTCGTGTACGCAGCTCTGACCTCTGCTCCTGTTCCTTGCGGACCCTCTCCAGATATTTCTCCAGGTCGTACGGGGTTTCTTTTTCTGATTCTTTGTAGTCCACCACCTTTCTGCTGCGACGCTTCGGCCTGCCGCTTGATGTCAACGCAACAGGTTCCTCCGTCTATAGAAGACAGGAGAAAATAAAACTTCAATCCCTCCAACACTTTAAAAGACAAACAAACAAACATCAGTTCTCTGAGAAAAAGCGAAGACCGGTGCTGAAACAGTTGAAGAATTGCTGAAGGTATACAAAACAAAACATCAGATCGTTTCAACAGGAACAAGAACAACAGAAGCGCCTTCTTCAGAGACTAACAATGACTGTTTTTAAAGACAGGCGACACATCCTCACCTCCTGTTATCAAGAAGTGGAGGAGCATCACACGCCCTGCTTCATGACCAACAGTAGGGGGAGCTCCAAATCCAGCTTTACTTTAGGGGAGCTGTCATATTGTTCATCTTTTTTAGTCTTTTATGACCAATCAAGTGATAACAGAAATAAATGTTTTCCATCAGATGCTGATTAAAGGCTCTTTTGACAACTTAAACCTGGAGCTGTGTTAAACAGGCTTTCAGTCGGACAGACCTAGAGAAATATATTACGGTAAAAACATCCTCCAGGTCCCTCCTTTAATTCTTGTTTACTCAAACATACACTACCAGTCAAAAGTTTGGATCATTCATTCAAGGGTTTGTATTTATTGTAATGATTGTAAACACTGTAGATTAATACTGAAGACATCAACACTATGAAAGAACATATATGGAATTATTGAATGAACCAAAAAGTGTTAAACAAAGCAGAATCTGTTTTATATTTTAGATTCTGTAAAGTAGCCCCCTTTTTCCTTCATGACAGCTTTGCACACTCTTGGTATTCTCTCAGTCTGCTTCATGAAGTGGTCTCCTGGAATGGTTTCTAATGAACATGAGCCTTGTCAAGAGTTCATTTGTAGAATGACTTGCCTTCTTAATGTGTTTGAGACCATCAGTTGTGTTGTTCAGAGGTAGGGTTAGTACACAATGGATAGCCCTATTTGACTACTGTTGTAATCCAGATTATGGTAAAACCAGATTATTTCATAGTTTTGATGTCTTCAGTATTAATCTACAATGTTGAAAATAATTAAGATAAATAAAAACCATTGAATGAGAAGGTGTGAACAAACTTGCTCTAAGTTTAAAAAATGTGACGTTCTGGTGACTGCAGAGGTTTGGGATTGGTCATAAACTGCTCACACTAAAGCCTGGTTTATCCTTCTGCAGGGGCTACGCAGTCCTATGCACGTTGCCCCCATGCATAGGACTGCGTAGCCCCTGCACACGTAGCCGATATGACCCTCCTCCAAAAAGTAACTACAAGTTGAATCGATGCAGACCCAGCCCTGTGATTGGTCCTCTTCATGGTATTGTTTTTCCTGTACTTACAGCACTTACAGACGTCTGAAACAAACTCATAGTAAGCTCATCTCCAGCTTTACCCAGAGGCTGAAGGATCTTTATGAATCCAGAAGAACTCCAGCGTGTGATTTAAAGTGTGAGTTAGACTCTGCCTGTGTGTTAGAAATAAATCAGGAGGATGAGATGATTCTGAAGTTACCTTCTCCTGACCCAGCATCTTGCCGATAGTCTTGTTGACCACGGCGGTGTAAAAGGCTTCCTGTTTGGCCACCAGAGGAGCGTAAACAACGATCTCCTTCTTCGGAGGAACCTCCAGAGTCACGTCCGACTTCAACCTCCTCAGCAGGAACGGAGTCAGGATCTGAGACAGGATGGTGGGGGTTACACGGGGTGTCTCTTAGCATACCTCACATACTGAATCTTTAAACTATCACCATTTAAATTTATCGTTTATTATTTGTTTTCTTTGTTTCTTTCTCTTCCCTCCCTTTCCATCCTCATCTTCATGAACCCTTAGACTGATGAAGACAACGTTTAGACATTTGATTTAGGCAGCTACACAAACTACAGAGGATTCTACCTTCATGTTAAAGCCATCTTATTAATCACAGTGAATATATGTTTGTCATATGGGTGTATTGGTGTGCAGTGTGTTGATGGTTTGAAGGACTGACCTGGTGCAGCATGCTCAGGATGTTCTGCTCACGCTCGGCAGCCACCACGTTCTCTGCTTCACCGAGGGAGTCGATGTCAAACCACGACTCGAAACTAAACGAGAAACAGAGGGTCAGACATGAACCAGGACTGAAAGTGACGCATTGAGCAACTCAGACTCATCACATGAACTGGACAGTTTAACAGGTATGACTTTTACTCTCTAAAGAACCACGTCTGAAGGTCTGATCAGCTCAGAACAAACAGAGGTGCGAGGGTTTAGTCTACTGCACCTCAGGCAGGAGAGCTGAATCTCATTTCACTTCATACACGTGGTCCGGGAGGCAGACACCCTCTCTACTTTTAAGAGTAGGCTTCAAACTTTCCTTTTTGATAAAGCTTATAGTTAGAGCTGGATCAGGCTTGGACCAGATCTTAGTTATGCTGCCTATCTCTTACTTTAACTCTTCCTGTCCCATTAAAGTTACTAACCATAGACCTTTCTGGAGTCCCTGAGCTCCCTTGTCTCGTAGGTTCCTCTGGATCTCTGCTGCTGTGGACGTTCCAGACTCCAGCTACAACAACTACTACTATCTGTCTCTCCACTATCATCTCTCTCTCTCTTCATCTCCCTCTATCCCTCTCTCCAACACGGTCTCAGCAGATGTGTGTCTAACATGAGTCTGGTCCTGCTGGAGGTTTCTACCTGTTAAAGGAAGTTTGTCCTTGCCACTGTAACTTGCTAAATGCTGCAAAGTGCTCTGCTCATGGTGGATTAAGATGAGATCAGACTGAGTCCTGTCTGTTAGATGGGACTGGATTTTACCCTGTCTTGATGTTGGGTCTTTGTTAATAATAGAACATAGAGTATGGTCTAGACCTGCTCTGTTTGGAGTCTGAGGAGAACATTTGTTGGGATTTGGTGCTTTATAAATAAAGATTGATTGAAGTGGAGCATGTGCTGGCAGAGGTCGGTGCATATTTGAAAGAATCAGTAGTTCTTCACAGAAGCTGTTCGTACCTCTTGAGGTCATCAAACACCTCTGGCAGGAGGAAGTTGAGGAGCGACCAGAGCTCGGCGAGGTTGTTCTGCAGCGGCGTTCCCGTCAGCAGCAGCTTGTTGTCTGTGGGCAGCATCTTGAGCTCCCTCACCAGACGACAGTTCAGGTTTTTGATTCTGTGGCCCTCGTCCACGATCAGGTACTTCCACTGGAAGCGCTGGAGGAGGACACAGAAGAGGAGCGGCTCATTATAAAGGAGTCATGAGATCAGGGATCTACGGACTGATTTACAACCCTGTGTGAAATATTTTATAGACACATTAAAAAACAAAGACCAGACTTATTCTACGGCTCACAACGCTCACAGTATGTTTGTTTATGTGAGCAGGAATGCAGAAAGCGAAAACACTTTGTTAATCAGCTCTAACAGACAACCACCAAATCTGAGAAGTGATAACAGGGACAGTATTTAAACCCTGATTCAATGATCACATGAGAAAAACCAGAGATCAGAATCCACACTGCATGGTTTCTGGTTAATGGCTGCCTCTCTTTGGTCACATGTTGGTCTGATTCATGGTACTTGAGTCCTTGGAAAACCCACACATTTGAGTGGTGTAACACAGGACTTCCACCAGATCCGTGCCCGGTCCATTTCCGATCCACTACGGTCCGGCTCCGTGCTCTCTCATCCATCAACACCCACCGGTTGTGTTTTCAGAACGCAGCACGGAGCAGGACCGCCGGACAGCTGGAGTCATGTGACCGAGGTGTTCCTGCGGTAATGCCTGAATGAAGGATTCTCCTCCTCCTCTCCTCATCCATGTTGTCTTTCTGGTCCTCTGAAAACCTCTGACCTGTTGACTCCAGGCCTGGCTCCGCTCATCATGACGATTTGTTGTTGTAGTTAAGTGAAATACGATCTGGTGATAACACAGAGTGTTTTATTCTGAAAATTAACCGGATGTTTTCATTTTGTTTTGGTGAAACCTGACTTCCTGTCCCGCTCCATCTGCTCTGTTGAGATTGATGCGTCGTGCTCCAGCATTAGGCAAAAATAGAAGTCTTGTGTATCTGATCTGGAGGGCTCCGACCTGCCGGATCAGAGATGCAGCCGGAACGCAACAGAGTGGATCCAGTAGAAGTTAACACATTGACTAGAATAGAAACCTATCAGATCCGGTGCTGTGACGGATCGGAGACGGCCTGGAGATGGACCGGAGACGGACCGGAGACGGATCTAGTGGAATTCGGCCGTCACTTGTTGCAGACATTTCACCTGGAATCAGTCGGATTCAGAGCTGTGACAGATCGGAGACGGACCGGACACGGATCTGGTGGAATTTGGCCGTAAAGGTTGGTGTAAACATGTTGCTATAGTCGGGATGTACCTGTAGGAACTTCCTGTCGATCATGGAGATTTCGAAGGAGGTGATGACCACAGGACACATGTCCAGGGCCCCCTGAGGCTTGCGGATCTGCTTCAGCATCTTGGCTCTCTCTGCCTGGGGGCCATGGTACAGCAGCACAGACACCTGGGACAGAAACATGACACAGACTCGGTTCAGGATCAGACAGAGTACAGCAGGTTACTGAAGTTTCTCTTTCTACAGTCACCTATATCTTTTCTCATTACCCGGCTCTCTTACTAATCTTCCTCCGGCTGTGTAAGATGCTTGATTGCTTGACAGCGGTTATGAACTTTCACTAACATGAGCAACACCAGAGACAAACTGATCACACGTCATGTCAAATCAATCCACTGAAAAGAGTTCAGACACATTTAGCTTCTGCTTGTTGACACCATAGACCGTAAGGTGAGGGGAAACCGTTAGCTTCTGTTAGCATCAAAACAATGTGGCTAAAACGTTAGCTTCAGTTAGCATGCTAAATCAGCAGGCTACGTATGTTTTCATCTTGGATCCTGTCCATCAATATGATGAAGGAGTGGAGCAGGTGAGAGAAACTTTAGGTTAGTGATCTCTACAAAGAAACTTAAACCTCCTACCTCTGGTGTGAACCGCTTGAATTCACTGATCCAGTTGGGCAGAGTGGAGAGAGGGGCCACCACCAGGAAGGGGCCCATCACTTTCTTCTCGATCATCATGGCCACGTGAGCGATGCACTGGATGGTCTTACCCAGACCCATCTCATCGGCCAGGATCCCGTTGATGCCGTTCTCCCACAGCATCTGACGGCACAGAGGACACAGAGCAGACTGCGTCAGACACGGCTGCAGGCTGGACACCAGATGACATATGATTCTACTATCGCAGACCAACGGGGTCCATCTAAGGTGACCTGGATACTAAAGTCATTTAAATTAAAGAGTGAACACTTAAGATCTGACTTGAAAATAGACCCCCTGGTTTCTTTTTCTCATGCAGGAGATGAAATCATCAAACAAAAGCTCCAGAACAGTCCCTGAACAGACCTGGAGGTACAACAACTTCTGATTCTGAGGTGAAGATGAACTTTGAGACTCAGATTAATGTAATCACGATCCAGGTTCAGTTCTGCTGGACCCAACACACGTGGCAGAAGAAGAGGGGGGACCACACAGGAGATGAATTCAGAATACATGAAGTCTCCATGAAGCCTTACTGACCCTCAGCCACTCGATGCCTTCGATCTGGTACCACCTCATGACCCCTCCAGTGAAGGCCTGCGGCTGCTGGGCGGGGACCGGCTGGCCGTCCACCTTCCTGTCAGGATGCAGGAGCTGCTTGGCGTTGTCTCTCACCGCCTCCGACAGACGGTTCTTTATGTCTTCGTTGGAGTCGCTCATCTTCTCGATGTCCTCCGCCTCCAGTTTCTTTTGAGCTGGAGCTTCGTCCTGATATCAAATACAAACAGAGACACGAGTTAAGGCGCTTTTCAACCAGAGACACTTTTAGAGTCATTGATTTCAACCCTGAGGATCCATCTCCACCTCAAAACAAGAGCCACCTGCTGTACCCACAGGAATAAGAGTACAAATGGAGTGAAGCCTTACCTCGTCCTCCACTTTGGATCTTTTGGCCTGCGACATGATCTCCTGGAAGGACAGAATCAAGAGGAAACAACGTGAGCAGATCAACAGAACAAATATGAACAACAAGAGAGACAGAAGAGCAGCTTACCTCTTTTGACATGACGTCTGCTATCTTGTAGTCGTCCTCTCTCCTCCTCTTCTTCTTATCTTTTTGAACAAGAAACACAATCATGAATTTTTTTGCTGTTTTGTTTAGTTTTTAAGTTTTTAAATCAGAGTTTACAGTAATCACTGGTTTGAAAAACATTATGAAATACAAAAACAGAAATCTGCTTACCTTTCTCAGGCTCAGTGTTGTTTGTTTTTTTCATCTAAACAAAAGTAAACTTCTGTTAATAAGCAGAACAATGAACACAAAACTTTAATCATTCATGTGTTCATTTATTTATTTCTCACCTTCTTTGGATTCTTTTCAAGTTTCTCCTTCTTGACTTTCTCCTGAAAACAGAATGAGAGATGTCAGGAGCGAGAAAACACGCATGACGGGTAGAGACTGCCTCTCTCTCTCTCTCTCTCTCTCTCTCTCTCTCTCTCTCTCTCTCTCTCTCTCTCTCCCTCTCTCTCTCTCTCTCTCTCTCTCTCTCTCTTTTTTATTGAGTTTTCCATGGATGTAATCATGATACATTTTTCTTGCAGCATGCATTGCTGGTAAACACATACAAAAAAAAAAACATAGAACAGCTGCTGCAGTATTTAAGGTTGCCATTCCCCTTCCATGCCCCATCCCATCCCACCCATTCCCACCCAAGCCCTCCCTTCAACCCCACATCCCAGATTTCACATAATGTGTAAGTAAGCAAATGGGGAAATAAGATAATTCATTAGTAAAAATATAAATAACAATAATAAATAAGTAAACACGCACACACACACAATAAATAAATAAATAATAATAATAGTAATCAAGAAATTGGAAAAGGAAGAGAAAATAAAATAAATAAATAAAAATATTGTGGCATCCATTCTTCTACTCTGCTATTGTTCATTTCTTATTTAGAGGACTTGCAGGCTGTCATAATATTTAAAAAAGGGGGTCCAAGTCTTACTAAAATTGTTTAAGGAACCATTTAAGGTATATTTTATTTTTTCAAGTTTAAGAAAATACATGGTATCTGTAAATACATGGTATCTGTATCTCTCTCTCTCTCTACCTCATTCTGTTGTTGCTCCATCTTGGTCAGCAGGAACTTGGAGTAGATGTTGCTCTTCTGAAGGAGATGCTGCAGCCTCTTGAAGCGCATGTCATGAGAGTCTCTCTGCCATGTTTCCCGAGCCTGGAGAGGAGCATTAGTAGAATATAACAAACAACAACAATGACAGAGACAGAAAATCAGTGAACGAGCCCCCACAGTCACACGGGGGAGAGTAAAATGAAGGAGAGCATCACGGTTAAAAACTGATCTTTTCAGGATGAGGTGGGCGCCTGATGCTTCATCTCTTTTTGGATTGACTTTCTGATGGACTGATTTGTCCTAAACATTATTATTATTATTATTATTGTATTTATCTATTTATCTTAAAAGTTTACTGTATTAATTTATTTTATTATTCTAATTATTATTTATAAAATTATTTTGATCGATTAATTTAACTCTTATTTTCTTTAAAGTTTACTGTATGTATTTTTATTGTTATTCTAATTATTATTTATACAATTATTTTGATTTATTAATTCAACTCTTATTTAATTTAACTTTTTGTTTGTATTATTTACTCATTTTTTAATGTTTTACTATCCTTTATGTATTTATCTTTACTTTCAGACTATGGACTACGTGTTTTCAAAACACACTTTTTAAAAAATATATTTGTACATGAGATCAGTCTCTGAGTCTAATGATCTAATGGCTGCATTGTTGTTTCGTGTTGTGTTGGCTGAGTTTAATAAAAATGTTAAAAAATAAATAAATAAATAAATAAATAAATGAGTGAACAGAAATAATGTGATAGCATTTGTTGACTCGAAATCTTTAGAGATGACGTTCATGTTTTGAACCATGCAGAGTATCTGCTTCAGTTGATGGTCACCTTGTTAATGTGAATAATTGAACATGTGCAGATTACAGTGGCAGATATCTGTTGCATCACATCGTGTTAATAACTGCAAACAAGTCTGCCCCATGTTTTTACAGTGTGAGGTTTTTGCTTACAGGGAGAAAAGAGAAAAAAAGTTTTAAATATTTCATGTTGAAATGATTTATCTTTATCACACTTTTTTTATTTTGCTGCTTTTCTGATGATTTCTGCATCTAATTACATCATTAGAGTACTTGTGTTTTTTTAAAAGTCTGTTTTTATTAACTTGTAGGGACCACTTTGAATAAGTGAAGCAGCTGAAGAGACTTTTAAAGCTCCTTCTTTATTTTGTCAAAAAAAACATATTTTTTATATTAAAGATGCTTTTTATAATTTTATTTGTTAGACTGAATTTGTGCTCACTCAAATACAGTATACTGACTCCTGTAATGACTAATGACTTACGTTCACTAAGGATTTATTATGGAGAATAATGTGTTTCCCTTGACCAGATGGTGGAATAAATAACAACAAAGCAGAAATAAGTAAAAACTATTTTAAAAATAAATCTGAATCGACCATTTGGTACATTTTATTTTTAATATTAGAATCAGCTTCATTCCCTAAAAACTAAATGCTAACAAATTACGAGCCACCTGGATCCTCAGGGGGGGGCGTTTTGGTTGTTCCAAAGTCGAGGCTTGAATCCAAAGGGGGTGGAGCTTTCTCCATCAGAGCCCCTCGACTTTGGAACGACCTCCCTCAAGGAGATAAGGCTCGCAGAGTCAGGGACATCTTTTAAATCTCCTCTTAAAACCCATTTTTACAGACTTGCTTTTATGTGACTTCATCCTTCTAACTTTTTTTAAATTAATATTTGTAGTGTTCATCCAACTAATTATTTGTTTTAAATTTTATTTGATATTTTATTTGATTATTATTTTTTTCAAATGTTTTTTTATTTACTATTTTAATGTTACTAATTTATCCTTTTCACTTTTTCTAATATTCCAGATGTGATGTCGTCCTTTTATTCTGAAAACTTATTTTATTTGTCCTTTTAATGCTTTTATTTACTTTTCCATTTTTATTTATTTATTTATCTTTGAAAACCCTCATAAACAATGATTTATTGGTCTATTGTCACACCACTTCATTCTGTTTAATTTAATTAAACAGTTATTTTTTAACCCTTTGTGTTGTATTCCGTTTTGCATTGTTAAAGTTCCTCCTCCTTGTCTGTTTAAAGGTTCACTTTGTATATGAACCATGCTTTGTTCATCAAAGCACTTTGTAAACATTTGTTTTTTGTTTTTTTTTAAAGGTGCTATATAAATAAAGTTATTATTATTATTATTATTATTATCATCATTATTATTATCATTATTATTATTATTATTGTAATTATCATAAAGCAACATGACACTTGAAGGCAAAGGAAGCAGCCATGTTTATGAATGTTAATGTAGACTGAACACACAGACTCTGCAGTCTGATAGTGGAGGAGTTTATCTATGGAGTGAAGGGATTAGTTAACCAAAGAGTGAGACAAAGAGATCCTGAGCTGGTTTTTGATTCATCTTGAGCACCTGGCAGCCTTTGATGCATTTGGCTCCAGATGACTTCCTGAACAGCTCTCGACATGTTGCGACTATCCACACACACGATCAACTTTAGAGGGAGGAAACATAACCTGAGGCCAAATGAGCAACAAACCTTTTCAAGCATCTCCTTCTCTTTCCTCTCCCCTTCCTCCATCGCCTGTTTCTCCTCGTCCTCCATCTCCTTTGTGATGACCACTTCGGACTCTGTGCTCTCGGCTTTCACGGGCACATCTTTAGAGAAACAACAGCAAGAGTCAGACTGAGGCAGATACTTTTATGTCCCTCTGTAAAGTTGGATTGGATATGATGTGTTGTTCATGCTGGAAGGATTCAGAGGGATTAACGTGACAAACTACAATGCCCCCTCATCATCTCAACCGTGAGTGACATGAGAGAAAGGTGACGTCAATTAAACTTGGATTAACATCAAGATAATCCCCTGGGGGACTGGGGGCCCTTGTGACTGACCCTCAGCAGCTCCAGTCTCCATGGTGGTTCCGAGAGGCTCCTGAGACTCGTCTGGTTTAGGGCAGTGAGGGGAGGCACTCCGAGTCTCTTCCTTGGTGCTGTCAGAGACAGGAAGAACACAAATGATTTACAGAGAAGGAACTTTTCCTGCTGGCTCCTGAGGGGGAGGGACTAACTCCATCCACATGTGTGAAACTCTAAAAATGCTCCATTCTTCATCTGCAATGCATCCAGACACTTAGCAGGGAGTTAATGCTTTATATGAGAGATATGATAAAGTGAGAGTTTGCACTTACAAAACATGCAGATTTTTTCTTTGTTACAAACAATGGGCTCTTTAAAGTTTAAATATTAACAATAAGTGAAAGAACAAAGTCAGAAAACATCAAGATGAAGACATGTTTCCATCATAGGTGGTAGATATTAGAAGTATTATTGTTAAATAAGCAGGTAATGTGCTGCTGTGTTTGCTCCCTGCACTGACAGGTAAGTAGATCAAAGAAAGTAAGGCAGGTATAAAACTTACCAGCTCATTGCAAGGAACAGAGAAGAGGTTTTCGGTCACGAAAATGTATTTTTTGTGGAGAAAAATAAAAACTTGTCTCAGGTAAATGTTACAAAAGCAGGTTCTTGAAGCTGACACACAGTCCTGTAGAGTAGGTGGTCAAATAGCTTCCAGAGGTCGACCCGGAAGTGTGTCGGCGTGCAGGAGAACAGATATCCTGATAAAATCTGAAAGTATTGTTTAACTAAATAAAGTGTAAGAAAGTCTGTAAAGAGACCGAGCTGAATTCAACACTAGTACTCTGTAGGAGCACAGCGTGTGTTCAAACCCCGGTCTGGCAGCCACAGGCAGAATATGAACGTCCGGTGACAGTTTTTCAAAATAAGACAAGTTACGTAAACGTTGCGCTCAGTGGCCTGTTAGCGACACGCTATTGTCTTTTATTTTGAAGGCGAGATGCCTTCACTTCCGCCACTGCAGTAAAAAAAACACGGCTCAGCATTGAGTTTTATGGTGGGCGGGGCTATTTCATTTCGCGCCAGTAAGGACGATACCACATCTCAGAAAATGGGGGGAAGTTGATCGAGAGAGTAGATAGTTGAGAGGTTTAAACACATTTACCTAAAACAATGTACATATATATTTGAAACGTAACTCTTAATAAAATATTATTTACATTAACAGACCACAGAGAGTTTCATGTAGAGATAATAACAACAATGCAACAGAAAAGTCACCCCTCTGAGTCAAAATGTCTGCCACACCTAAGCTGATATTTCCCGCGAATGTAGACTTTATGTGCATTTACCATGGCATTTACTGACCGAATACTTTGCATATACATATTATTAATGTAACACGATTAAATGTACTTTTTTGAAAATTAAATGCAACATGAAAAAGCTGTTCAAACAGCCAGTTAAGATAAGATAAGATAAGATAAGATAAGATAAGATAAGATAAGATATACTTTATTTTATCCCCCATTGAGGGAAATTCTTTTGTTACAACAGCTTACAACACGGGACAGGGAAATGTACTTACATAGTTAAAAATATAATAACAATAATAATGTTAATGATAAAATAAAACAGAATAAAATAAAATATGGCAAATGTTACAGATATATATACACTATGTACACTATATCTATATCTATATAAGATAAGATAAGATATACTTTATTTGTTCCCCGTTGGGGGAAATTTTTTTTGTTACAGCAGCTTACAACACGGGACAGGGGAATAAAACAATGTACTACATAGTTAAAAAATATAATAACGGTAATAATAGCAATGACAAGGGTAAAATAGAATAAAATAGAATAAAATAGAATAAAATATGTCAACTATTCCAGATATATACACACTATGTACACTTCTATCTGATAAATAGATAAGGTAAGTTATTGCACGATAAAAATTGCACCAGGTTATTTAAAAACAAACATACACAGTAAGAAGAACAGTGTGATTCAGATGGATACAGCAGTTATTTGTGAATGTGCCAAGTCACATAGTAACTTCCATGTAGTGGAATGAAAGATGAGAACAGCTGATTAACGGGACACAGCAGTGCTGGTGTTAAACAGTCTGATTGCAGATGGGATGAAAGACCTGAGGTAGCGCTCCGTCCTGCAGGGTGGGAGTCTCAGTCTGCTGCTGAAGGAGCTGCTCAGGGACCCCACAGTCTCATGCAGGGGGTGAGAGGGATTGTCCATGCTGGATGTCAGCTTGGCTAACATCCTCCTCTCACCCACCTCCTCTATGGAGTCCAGAGGACAGCCCAGGACAGAACTGGCCATCCTGACCAGTCTGATAAGTCTTTTCCTGTCCCTGTCTGTGCTCCCTGCTCCCCAGCAGACCACTGCATAGAAGAAAGCAGACGCTACCACAGTGTCATAAAATGTCTGTAACAGAGTCCTGCACACTCCGAAGGACCTCAGTCTTCTCAGCAGGTGCACGACTTTGGCCCTTCTTGTACAGGACATTGGTGTTGTGTGACCAGTCCAGTTCATTGTTGAGGTGAACACCCAGGTATTTGTAGATCTCCACCCTCTCCATGTCCAACCCCTGGATGTTCACCGGTGCAGTCTGGGGTGTTTTCCTGCTGAAGTCGGTCACCATCTCCTTGGTCTTGCTGGTATTGAGCTGAAGGTGGTTTAGCTCACACCAGTCGACAAAGTCCATGATGACCTCCCTGTACTCCAGCTCGTCCCCTTCAGACACACACCCGACGATGGCTGTGTCATCGGAGAACTTCTGGAGGTGACAGCTCCCAGAGTTGTAGCTGAAGTCTGAGGTGTACAGAGTGAAGAGGAAGGGGGAGAGCACTGTCCCCTGTGGTGCTCCTGTGCTGCAGACCATCGTGTCGGACACACAGTCCTGGAGCCTCACATACTGTGGTCTATTGGTGAGGTAGTCTATCTATCTATCTATCTATCTATCTATCTATCTATCTATCTATCTATCTATCTATCTATCTATCTATCTATCTATCTATCTATCTATCTATCTATCTATCTATCTGATGAATAGATAGTGATGTAAGTTATTGCACAGATAAAATTGCAGCAGGTTATTAAAAACATACACAGTATGAGAAAATGAGTGCAGATTGACAGAATAGTTTGTCAGTGTGAATCATAAACAGTGACCCAGGAAGACAGAGACATATTGCCAAGTCACACAGTAACTGCCATGTAGTGAAATGAAGATGATAACAGATAATTAACGGGTAATTAACGGGACATTGTGATGCTGTTAAACAGTCTGATTGCAGATGGGATGTAGGACCTCATGCAGGGGGTGAGAGGGATTGTTAACAGTTAACAGGTTCAAGACTTTTGAAGAACTATACCTGCATCAATATCACTAAATATATGTGATGCTTATAACATGGCAAGGTGAAACCCCCAGGTAGTGATGAGGTAGTGAGTCATTTGAATGTAGGGTATATTTAGGCTCAGCTCTCAATAGGTATTTTGATTAATCTCTATAATAAAGCATTAAAAGTAAAAAAAAAAAGTTCCCTTATGATCGTGGTACTATAGTACTTTTACTATTCTCTTTATCTTCATATAGTCACATTATTCACCCATATTTATTTATTATATTGCTTAATCTGTCATAACCAAACCATAATCACACCATGTCAACCTGTCACTACTTAATCATTTTTAATACTGTCTGTAATTACCACTATACAAACCATTTGTAACATTTGTATATATCTTAAATTTATATTCTATCTATTTTATTTTCACTTATTTTATTTTACTTATTTAAACTTATTGTTGATTGTACTTATGTCTGGGTTGCTGTAACAACCGAATTTCCCCCCAGGATCAATAAAGTAATATCTTATCTTATCTTATCTTATCTTATCTTATCTTATCTTATATGTTGAAGGAAGTTGGTGACTATAACAAGAATCATGTAAAATATTTTACAATAAATGTGCAAAAAAATGCATATTAGATATGACTGGAAATATTTTGTATTCTTTTATGTCATTTTTTTGTTAATTAATATGCACTGTCACTGTCACAGTGTGCAGATTTGATAAAGACAAACTGAAGAGCTGTTCAAACATTAGAAAAACAATGTAAATGAATGATAATTAATGCATTGTATTATACCTAAATTCAATAACAGCTTGAATAAGTGTGGGTATTTTTAACAATAATCACTTGTATTTTCTTGCCTCTGTTCAAACAGGCTGATAATGAGAGCTTCACTCTGAGTTCACTGAGTGTAGTTTACACAAGTTACCAACAGAGGTCCATAGAGGTCTGATATTCAAGCTTTGCTATCATGTTCTACAACCAGACCACGTCAAACATGTTGGTCTCCATTTATATACATATGTATTTGTATGGGTGTGTATATATGTGTGTGCATATTTATATATATATATATATATATATATATATATATAGTATTTTCTCTTACTAAGACTTTTCTTCCTATATATATATTTTCTTTTTTCCTTGCCTTATCATTATTTGTTATATATTGTCCTGTCTCCTTTTGTTTAGTTTGCCTGTCTTACTTTCTCTTTTCTCTCTCTGTTAGATGTATTGGTTATTTGTGTGTTTAATATATATTTGTATTGTAGGACCCCCTCCAAAACGATATCAAGGGGTTATTCCTAATAAAGAATTTCGATCATTTGTTTGTTCTCCTATGTTTCTTTATTCTATTTCTTATTTTTAGCTTCTATATTTCTATATTTCTGCTGTCTAATCTTCCCATCATGCTTTTCTCCTTCCTAACATTTCTCTTCCTTCTTGGACTCCTTTTCTTTCATTTTCTTCCTCTCTGTTCTTTATCCGTCCTTCCTTCCTTTCATTTTTCTGTCCCACTTTTCTTGCTGCATCTCCTCCCTCTCTATCCTTTCTTCTTTTTTTAATACTCCCTTTATTTTTTCAGTCCGTCTTTGTGTGCTCATCTATTTTTGTGAGACTGTCCTCTTGTGCTCAAGTCCTGAACACTTTCATTTTGACACCCTTAACTCAGGAAGGATGTTCTGCAGCATGTATGCTCTTGCTGCATACCAGGAGAGGCATGAAAAGCATTAGCACCCAGTTACAGTGAACACACCATGCATGGTACAAACATGGTGCTCTTCACTGACTCTTCTGGAAAGCCTCCACAATCTTAACTTTATGTGAAAGCTGAAGAAATCACCTCCTCAGGACTCAGTACCTTTCAGACAGCTTCACTTATTTCATTCATCATGAAATTCTCTGAAAAACTCCTGACCACCATAAAACCAGCTGTGTGTCTGCAGCCAGATCACCTGCTGAGCCAAGAGAGGACCTTAAAGTGCGGTCTCCTTCATCCAATGCCCCCTGGTATCACCTGAATTCCCTTCATGGACTTCACCTTCTTATTCAACACAATAATAGACCTTTATTTTACCAGGTAAAAATGTTTGAGAACCAGTTCTCATTTACAAACATGACCTGACCAAGAGGCGCCAACAGGAACACATACACACACAGACATATAAACATAAAATAGAACAAAAGTGAACAAGCAATGTGTGCAAGGTGTAAAAAAGTGTGTGTGTATAAAAGTATGCATGTAAGTAAAGTCTGAAGTGATCAGCAGGAGCAACAGTCAGCTATAATCTGTTGAAGTTTTAGCTTGCATCAGCATCCTTTGATCACCACCACACTTACAGTGGTGGACTGTAACAAAGCAAATGTACTTAAGTACATATTTTCAGTATCTGTACTTTACTTGAGCATTATTTTTTGGGGGAACTTATTACTTTTACTCCACTACATTCAGAAGACAATTACTGTACTTTGCCTCCTCTACATTTCTACCAGTGTTCTAGTTACTCACTACTTTATCTTTGAAGTCAGCTCATGAATTTCCTTCTCTTTTCTGAAATCTGATCCTAAGACAGTAAACTGTGTTTGTGTAGTTCTGTTTGTCTCAGTGGTTTAGTTGTACCTGTATATCGTGTGTCTCCACGGTTGAACGTGGAGCAAACACAGAGCATCACTCAGATCAGGCAGTTCATGTAGAGGTGGTAATGATGGCTATAATTCTCCACATGAGCACCCATGGTCATATCTTCAGAGCCGTGTTAGAGGTTTTTGAAATGAAGAATGATACGTATGGTTTGAAATGTTCTCCCTGTTTCCCACTCTGCCCAAACATACAAACATTCACCGTCCAACCTGAGAGAGCGTGTTGAGCTACGTAACCTTTGTTTCATTCCAGATGAACATTTCAAACTAAGGTGTCTGTGCTTGGAGTAACTTAGTGTCTGTTTTTATTCCATGGTTTTAGTTTTTAGAGATTTCAAGTAATGGTTTCTAAATAAACATGATGTAACAGAATGTACTCCTATGTATTCTTAACTGAATTTTTCATGATATTTTAAAAAGTACTTTGAATACTTCAGTATTTTTAAAAGTAAGTACTTCAGGACTTTAACTCAAGTCATAATCTGACAGAGCAACTTTCACTTGTATTGGAGTAATGTTTGACCAGGAGGATCTATACTTTGACTTCAGTAATGAAGCTGTGTACTTTGTCCACCACTGGTTTAACCAAAGCTCGTCTCCTCCTAACCCACAGCAGGTCTTTCCCTCTATGCTTCATGTGTCACAGCATTTTTAAATCCTACCTCTGACTTCATTTGCTCTTGAGACAAACTCTTTTCAATAAAAGTTGTACTTCCTATTTTGACCATATGCACGCAGCAAATGCAGAAATAAGTTCTCTCTGAATGATTCACTTCCATCAGTGATCCGGTCACACAGTGAAGGAACGCTTGTTCTAAAGGTTTCAGGGAAGTCTGATGAGATTAGGGTCAGCATGTTTCTCTTTGGTGACATGTTGAGGAAACTGCTGGCTCAGAGGCCGAGTTCCTCTCCTACCTCCTGCTAATGGACGCCTGCATGATTCAAGCTGTTTCTTTAGTGTGTTCAGGATAAAGTGGGCCACACTCTCAGAGGTCTGAGTTAACTAGCTCCTGAGTTTGTTCACATACATAGATATATAAGGTCATTGTTTGGTGCCCTGACCTTTATTCAGCCGTACAATGGAGCCCTGTTCTCACATTCTGATCCAAACAGCAAACACTGGTGTGTGAGTTCCTTTCAAACTGAATTCAGTTGCCTTTATTATGAAAACAAGAGAACATTGTATTTTATATATGCAGTTCTATACTGAGATTACACAGCAATTTGCAAACAGACCTTTTTAACCGGCAGTAGATTTGCCAAATGAATGTAGAATAAATAATTCCAACAGGTTTTTCTACACATCTCACCAAGAATGGCAGACAGGTCCTCCCATTTCATACAGTCTGGTAGTACAATATTTATTTTCAGTTGAAGTGTTACATGTTGAGCAACAAACTTACAGTTGTCTTCAGCCACAATTTGAATGCAAAGATAAAGAGTCAAGACTATCCCGATGATGACGTACTGAACACTAGAGAACTGGCAAATCAGATGTGACAGAATATATACATAATGTCTATGTACATATACAGTTGCACTTGACTTTGATGCTGGACTGTGAGACACAGGGATGAGAACAAATTTAAAAAAGAACAGCTTCAAACGGGGCAGAGCGACAGACACACACGGCAAAAGAATCACTGGAGGAGAAGAGGAACAGAAAGAGCCCGTACAAACAGAAACCTTAATGAAACTGATTCATTACCAACCCCACAGGAGGAATGCAGAGAAATACACACATCCAAACACACACACACTCACACACACACACACAGAGAGTTCTCATGGACCTGCAGTCAGAGAGCCAAATCAAAGCGTCCTCTCTGAGAGGTCTGAGATTGGGGGGGATGGGGTGTCGGGGCTTGGGATGATGGTCTACGTGAAGAATTTGTCATCGATAACAGGACAGTATGACAAGAAGGATGCTTTATTTGTTTTTGGTAGTGCGGCTATATTCTGTACAGTACAAATACAGGCAACTTCATCTTGTTGTCACACAGACATGTGGTGAATCATGTCTTCCCTGTCCTGTTTGATTGTGGTGGGGCTTTGCTTGGACACAGTGGAGTTTGAAGGGGATAACGGCCGGGCTGAGAGGCCGGCAGAGTAAAGAGGGTTAAGAGGGATTGAAGTGGAAGTGGTTTCTCTCTCAGCAGCATCCTCCTGATGAAGGCTTGACAGTAGTGCCGGGGGTCAGCTTCACGTTGGGCTTATCCCCTCCTCCGGCTGTGGCCCCGGGACCCATCCTCTTCTTGATTTCAGCAGCCATGGTCATGAAGGCCTGCTCCACATTGGTCGCGTTCTTGGCGCTGGTTTCCAAGAAAGGGATGCCCAGAGAGTCTGCAAACTCCTACACACAACAGAGATGGACAGAGAGCAGATTAAAGACTTCTGTTTGACAGGTTCATTAGTTTTTCTACGGCATTAGCACAACACAATTTTTTAAGAGAAGAAGAAGAATGCAGGAGGAGGAGTTGGTTGGTTCAACACCATTGTCCTCTGGGGCTGTAGTCCTCATGATGCAGCACTAAATGAAGGGGCTCTTAAACTGCTTATTTACCATTTTTACATTGTTCTTTAACTCGTCACCCTCGATCAATAACTTTGATGACCTCTTGTTGTCTCCTCATATCTGATAACCTGCAGCTCCTGACACATGCTCTACAGGTGATCAAAGAGAGGTCCCTCCTGTTAATGCATCAGTGAGGTGTACTGTGTCATGTTACGTACAGCTGTGAAACACTACGTCATTCAAAAGTCTTGCACTTGTTATTCTAACAGTGCAAAAACAGCAAAGCCTGGGTAGTACAGCCTCCTTCTTCCTGAGATTGAAAGTGTCTGTACGTCACTAAAATAAAACTATTCTGGATATAGTTTATATTTATTATTTTATATTGATATTAAGGACTTTCTGTTTGTTGCACTGAGCCAGACAGAGCAGTTCTGTTTGGATAGTTTCCTGCAGACTGGACGATTAATGAAAAGCGAGGACATTGATAGTACTTTTTTAAATTTTTAAATGTATATTTTTGGGGCTTTTACACCTTTATCTAGAGAGGAGAGGACTGTAGATAGGGTAGGAAACTGGGAGAGGGTGGGGGAATGACATGCGGGAAAGAGGCCACAGGGCCACCCGCTAGATGGGCGTGCAACTTAAACAATGACTTTGGTAAACGTTTAAAGGCCCTGTCACACCTTGATGATTTAGCAAGTGCTTTCCTGACGTATCAAAATGCCTCTAAAATGCTGACACATGCTGATATTTTTTTAGTTTGGGGTGTATACATGTCATATTCATAACTTATGCCCAACAACAGTCCACTTGTGCAAAGCGCACAGCAGCGTAATAACACAGATGAAGTGTATAAAATGCTGCAGCTCGTTAATGAGGATGTAAATGTTTTGAAATGAGATGCTCTTCATTGGTGATTAAAAAAGGTGTGTGTTATTAAAAACTCTGCAGTCTCTCTTTGTAAGAACATGATGAGCCGTGGAGAGTGTCAGAGGAGTGAAACCAGCAGGAACACAGCCTCTGCTCTTTACAACAAGTTACACTTATTGACTGCAGTGCTTTCAAAAACGTCACATTTTGAACTTCATTGAATTCAACAACAGCAGCTTTATCATTGAACACCAGCAGACTCTGACATGCTGGATTCAGCTTCTGTTTCAGAGGCTCTGCTGTTTGACACTGAGTGAGGGCTCCAAGGCTTCTCACACTCACACACACGCAGACACACAGATCTAAGTGTGTGAACGTGTGTCAACCATCCCAGAACTAAAATGACAGTTACATGTAAAAGAATGTCAATGCAAATATGACTTTCATTCATTCATTCAAGTTACTGTGACATCTGTCCATTGAGCAGCCTGCATAATGTGTGTGTATGATGCATGCAGCATCTGAGCATCACTCTCTGAACTTCTCCTGCTCAGGTACCAAAGGTGCAGCTTCATCCCTGAGGCTGCGAGGATCATGAACTCTGCCCCTTAAGCTGTCTTCTGCACTTTATCCCAACATGTCGCTCGCTTTAATAAAATGTATTTATAGTTATTAATGTATTATATTTTATGATTCTAGGTTTTTAATATAGGTTTTTAGGTTATTTATGTTCTAGTTCATGCTAAATCCTCCACAGTGTTTACTTTCATATCAGCCTCAGAGTGTCGATACACACAGCAGGCATGACCGGGCTGTGAGCTCTACTCCATCTCTCCTCCCCTGACTTTGAGCTTGGACTAACTTATCTGAGGGTGTTTTTGTTTTTGTAAAAGTGACACATCCTCGCCGATCTCAGATAAGAAACCTTCAATAATGTACTCCTCTGTGCTGAACGTCTTACTCATGCAAAGCACATACTCTGTGCTAAGAGGAGGGATGCCACGGAGGGAGGGAGGGAACAAGAGGGCCATTCAGAAAACACATGAAGCTTCAAGAAGGAGAAGCGTGAATGTAAAAGCTCAGAGGGAATAAGACTCAGGTGCTTTACCTTTGCTGTTGTGTAATCCACCACCTTCTTTGTTGTCAGGTCACATTTGTTCCCCACCAATAGCTTGTTGACATTTTCACTGGCATAGCGGTCGATTTCCTGTAGCCACTGTTTGACATTGTTGAAGGACTCCTGGCAAAGAAAAACAGGTAAACATGAGCACCAAGCCTCACCTGCTGCGTGACATCAGCAGCTCTCACACACACCTTTACACGCCATGTTAAGATGTTTTTAAATAAGAGAACAGAGGGGTTTAAGAGCTTTTTGACAGGGGGTGGGCTTAGACCGAGAGCAGAACACTACATAGGAGAGAAAATCTGAAAACAGTGCTGGGTGATGTTATGTTTAAAAGCTTGGACCAGGGCTTCAAGAGAGAGGAAACTTCTCTCTCTTATCTCATTTGGACAAAGTGGCAGCAGGAGTTTGGAACTTCTGCACCAGTTCACAAACCAGCAACCCTGCATGAGTTTATGTGCAGCAAATCTTCCTCTAATAGTCAGGATAAAATTTGCGGTATTCCATTTAACTTTTTGTTATTATTTTGTGAAAATGAAACTCAAAAGAAATACCTTCCTTTGATTCCACCATCACTTACTAATCTCCAGGTGTACCTCAACCAATCAGAAGAAGTTATTTTTTTTTAGAATTTATTTTAAGAAGGTAAACTTTCACATTTTCTGTATTCATGACACAAAGTGAAATATTTAAACCCTTCTTTAAATTAAATGTTGATGTTTCTTCGAGCTCATGAAAATCAGAAATCCAGTGTTTCAAATGATTGGAATATCTCCTGAGATGATTTAAAGAAGGATTCAAAATACAGGAATGTCCAACTTCTGGAAACGTATCTTCATTTATCATGAGGTTCCTTTACCATGAATCACTTTTGTAAGGAGCTGCTGAAACATATGGAGCTTTTTTTTGTTGAGATGTATCGTACATCTGCATTTCAAAATAAAAGCACAACTATTTCTTCTGCACAAAAACAAGCAAATTAATCAGACGGGACTGAAAGTGGACTTCTTAAATTACACTCATCCAACAGGGATCCAGGGAAATTAGGGTTATTCCAGTTCATTATAAAGTGGTTAAATAGATTCAGTCTGTCCAGTTTATGCATACTGTAGGACATCAGTTTAGTTAAATTCAGTTTATAAGTAGGGATGGGCAATTATTTTTAAATATTTGAATATTGGTTGACTTAGTAAAAATCAAAGAGTTACTTTAAATATTTTCTCATTTTACAAGTACAGTTTTTCATTGTTTTCACTGCCCTCTGGTTGTAATACAGTATTCCCGCCAGAGGGTGGCTAAAGAGTGTCTTAAAGCTGTTTGCTAACCGCATTAAGTAATAGAAGAAGAAGAATGCTAACTACATTAAATAGAAAAAGAAGAAGAAAACATTAGTGACAGTCACAGTGATTTTCTCCGTTTCTGAATCTCACACTACTACACATGTATTTCCAGAGACTGAGCATGGCTGTCACATGTAAACACACACGCCATGCTGTGTCACAGAAACACCGACATAAAGATGGAGACAGACGCCGTCAGTGCCCGCTACTAGCAGCACCTCATCCTGCTGCTGGTTAACAAGACTGACACACAAATGGGCTGTTAATGGGACAGGGCTGTTTATGTGTGTGTGTGTATGTGGTGATTATTCGAATAATCGTCAAATAGATATCAATGATAAACAAATAGTATTCTGGCTTGAAATGCCCATCCATAGTTATAAGTCTGTCTGACAGGAGCCATGCACAGAATGAAATCCAATGATCTTTCTGAGATCTGTCTCAGTGCGAGTTAAACTGTGAGGTAGAGAAGTGTTTGTGGATACTTGCCTGGTCTGTGACATCGTACACTACAATGATACCATGAGCACCTCTGTAGTAGCTGGATGTGATTGTACGAAACCTCTCCTGACCCGCCGTGTCCCACTGAGAAAGGAAAGAGAAAGGATTGACTTTGAGTGCTTCCTGCTAGTCAAGTATTTACTTCAACACCTCCTTGTTCTCCAAGATCACCAAGTTCATGACAAACAAATGAAATGCTCTTCATATTCTTATTTTATCATGCACAAAGCCAAAGTAATGTGTCCTAAGCTGGATTTTAAAATGACTTATGAATATTACTACGTTTTTGTTTTTTTTAAGGGATCAAGAAAAAGAAGATAAGCCTGCACACTGACTCAGTGTCACAAGAAGTTTATTTAATCACATTTCAACCTGCTGATCTTTATGAGGTGATCTTTACTTTAAAAAGGGGGCCACACCCATTTATGATTATGTGTTATATTTATTATGTATATTAGGGATGTAAACAATCAGTTTCGATTGATTGTTTGTTAAGAAATTACTCGAAACACGTGTTTTTGTTTTCAATTTTCTGTCATGTGGATCAAACATCATGTGGTCTCATATTACACTCAGCTATCAGGGAGGTGTTTTAAGTTTAAAGCATGTTTGGATGTGAATCAGCTGTTAAAGGTGTTGCACACAGTGGAGACGCTCAGCTGGGGGCTGTGGCTGAGTGACAGGTCTCCACGGGCGCTTTATTTTACAGAGGATCAATACGCAGCTGCTGCCAACAACGACACTGACACGAAGGTTGAGATCTTTAAACAGGACATTTTAACCTTTAGATACAAAGCCAACAGACTGGTGGGAATTGCTAGTACACTATGTTTGTAGACCAGCAACATTAGAGCAGTCTGAGCTTTTCTGCAGCTGGACTGATGATGACCCGGTTGCGCTCCCGGCTGACACCTGACGTTTATTTTTCTCAATAAGAACGAGTAGACAGAAAACTGGACACTGTGAGTCTGAAGTACTGTTCTGTTAATAGTTAAGACTAAATAAGACTATGTCGGCGGAAAATAGATATATTTTTCATGAGCCTGGTTATTGATGCTCAGCGTCTTAAACATGTACTCAAAATCAATACCGTCATAAATAAATAAAAAATAAACAATAAACTGGACTGGTCCACCAACACTGATGCCATCTACAGGAAGGGACAGAGCAGACTGTTCTTCCTGAGGAGACTCAGGTCCTTCAGTGTCTGCAGCAGGCTTCTGAAGACCTTCTATCAGTCTGTGGTGGCCAGTGCTCTCTTCTTTGCTGTGGCGTGCTGGGGTGGAGGTATCAAGACGGGTGAGGCCAGCAAGCTCAACAAGCTGGTAAAGAAGGCCCGCTCTGTGGTTGGCTTAGAACTGGACGGTCTGGAGTCAGTGGCTGAGAGGAGGTTGATGGACAAACTGCGAGCCATCCTGGACAACCCCTCTCACCCTCTCCATGACGAGCTGTGGCTGATGGGGAGCTCGTTCAGTCAGCGCATCATTCCACCACGATGCAAGACTGAACGCTTCAGGCGCTCCTTTGTGCCCACCGCCATCAGACTGTTAAACAGTAACGGAGGCCACAGACTGCACCATGCTGACCACTGACACCCCCCCCTCCCATGAACAGATCCATAACATCCCTGCTCTGTCTGTCACACTCCATCATCTCATCCTGAACTCTCTCTTGACTGCTGCTGGCATTATAATGTATAATATACTGTATTATATAATTAACTTGCTATATTATATTTTGTTATATTACATTACTATTCTAACTACAACCCATGGTCATATTACATACAAATATTCTTTCTATTTATTGCTTAATTTGTCATTACCAACCATAATCACACCATGTCAACCTGTCACTACTGAAACATTTTTAATACTGCCTGTAATTACTTCTATTTAATTTAAATTCCATTTGTAACATTGTATATATCTAAATTGTACTCTAGCTTTATTTATCTATTTTATTTTACTTATTTTTATTTTTTATTTTGTTTTATTTTTATTTTTATTTTTATTTTGTACTTATTTTGTACTTATTGAAACTTCTTTCTTGATTGTACTTATGTCTGGGTTGCTGTAACAACTTAATTTTGACATCCCTAATGTATATGTATGTGAGGAAAAGTGTCACCAAAAATGTTTAGTATAATTTTGCACAAAAAACAACAACATGAAAAGACCATAGATGAACCTGAACAGTGCTTCATGGTTTAAGAGATGAAATCAGGAACAAGCACATCTGTAGTGTTTCTCACATGTTGTGATTTAATGAACCTCCCCTGGCAGTGAGTGAGAGTGTTATCTTCTGTTTCTTGCTGATGTCAGTGATTACCCTTCACCTGCATGATGCAGGCTTTTTATTACTGGAACAAAACATCACTCAACTCCTTTTAAAGGTTTGCTTCGTGCATTAAAAAACAAAGAAGATAGGAAGAAGAGAGTTACTTACGATCTGAAGTTTAATGGTCTTTCCATCTAGTTCTATGGTTCGTATTTTGAAGTCCACTCCGATAGTGCTAATGTAACTTTCTGTGTATGTGTCATCCTGTGGAGAGGAAGAGAGAACATGTGTCACACATCCTGGTTACTCCCTGCTTCAGTGTATATGTTCATGCAATCAGGACCAACTGTCACAAGCAGGACTGAGGAGAAGTCAGCACAGTGTCGTTACAATACAAGGTTACAAGCTGGAGGAAGTAACACTGTTTGAGTTTGCACATGTGCAGATCATATCCTGCTCATAATAATCCAAATGTTAATGAGTTCATAAAAAACAAGATAAGACAGGTAAGAGAGAAAGAACTGTACATATAAAGACATGTATGTATGAGCTGTTTGTGAAACTTACTGCAAATCGGAGGAGAAGGCAAGACTTTCCAACACCAGAGTCACCAATCAGGAGCAGCTTGAATAAATAGTCACTGTGGGGGAAAGTGCGGAGTAATTCAGGTTAGAGCACTCTAATTTGTAACCAAATCACACAGTCACAGATTACACATTAAACTACACAGATGAGGCCTGGGAACACAGAAGTGAGAGAGCAGATCTCACCGCAGAGATCGTGACGGCCTTTTCATGTCTGACACACTCATTCAGATACTGTTCGTTTTTCCTACAGTGTTGCATTTTTCAGTAGAGCGACTGAAGGTCCGTCTCTCACCGGGAGAGGAAACGGTCAGGGCAATGAACTCTGCTGAGCTCAGGAACTTTTACAGGAGGAAGTGTGGAAACCGTCCGATCATGTGACGGGACATGAAGCGAGCTGACACCACCGAGGAGAGGACTGCACTCTCTGAACCACAGGCTGTACCTCTCTGCCTCAGGTCTCCTTTTGGTTCCTTTCATGTCCACCTAATAAAACTATTTAGGCCGGGTTTCTCTCTCTATTCTAACAGCAGCCTTGTTCCACTTTTGGTTTTCCCCCTTCTAAAAGTCCCTGCTCCAAAACCGGTACTTTCCAAAGACCCAGACACACTGAATCAAGAATTCAAGGGACTTTAATCCATTAAAAGCTTTTATTGAAAGAGCTCATAGTGCTCTATTACCCCTCTAGAACACTACGCTCCCAACATGCAGGCCTGCTGGTCATACCTAAAGTCTCTAAAAGTAGTATGGGAGGTAGAACCTTCAGTTCTCAGGCCCCTCTCCTTTGGAATCATCTCTGGGAGGAAGACACCTGCTCTACTTTTAACGCTCCTGTTACCCTCAAATTTACTAACATCTTTTATCCTTGGGGTCAATTTGACCCCAGCAATTTAATCCTCCAGAAACTGATTGTTACCCAGGTTTATGTGTCAGGTACTTTATGTTTCTTTTAGGTTATACAAAAGTATGTTATAATGACCTCAATATCATCCAAAACAACTAAAACAAATGTGTAAAATGTTGTTTTTTTTATAGTTTTTCTTATACAGCTAAAACAGTCTGGGGTCAAATTGACCCCAAGGAACACCAATGGTTAATTTTTGTCACATAAAATTGGAACATCTCAACATTTTAATTTAATGTTTTCCCAGTTCTCCCCATCAAATTAGGAAAATTCATGAAATATGAAGCAAAAAAAATGTCAGTCATTAATTTAGAGATGTTAAACATTGAATGGGGTCCAATTGACCCCAAGGATAACAGGATGGTTAAGAGTAGGCTTCAAACTTTCCTTTTTGATAAAGCTTATAGTTAGAGCTGGATCAGGCTTGGACCAGCTCTTAGTTATGCTGCTATAGGCTTATACTGACACACTGGGATCCTGTCTCACCCTCCCGGCCTCTTCTTTTAACTCTTTCTGGAGTCCCTGAGCTCCCTTGTCTCGTAGGTTCCTCTGGATCTCTGCTGCTGTGGACGTGCCAGACTCCAGCTGCTACAACTACTACTATCTGTCTCACCACTATCATCTCTCTCTCTCTTCATCTCCCTCTATCCCTCTCTCCAACACAGTCTCAGCAGATGTGTGTCTAACATGAGTCTGGTCCTGCTGGAGGTTTCTGCCTGTTAAAGGAAGTTTGTCCTTGCCACTGTAACTTGCTAAATGCTGCAAAGTGCTCTGCTCATGGTGGATTAAGATGAGATCAGACTGAGTCCTGTCTGTAAAATGGGACTGGATCTGATCCTGTCTTGATGTTGGGTCTTTGTTAATAATAGAGCATAGAGTACGGTCTAGACCTGCTCTGTTTGAAGAGAGTCTGAGGAGAACATTTGTTGGGATTTGATGCTTTATAAATAAAGATTGTTACAGCAACTGAATGAAAACTACAGATCCAACCTAATCAGATCTGAGGATTAAGACTGGTTGATGTGTCCTGTGGGTTGTATCTGTTGAGGCTCAAGTATAACAATGCTCAGGGTTGGGCACTCCTTCATTACTTTAAGATTATCCAGCTGATGACCCAACCTTAATACTGTCTCACTGAAAAGCAGATCTGGACCGCCTGCAGCCAACATACAAGTCTGAACTCTATCTCGCCCTGCTTCCAATCACACCCATGTAACATTAAGCAACATGATGCTAATCCTTCACTTTACACACACGTGTCCTCCCTGCAATGTCTGTTTGTCCAGCTACACAAACCTCGAACAACCAGCTCTGCTTGTCTAATATTTAGTTTGTGGAGAGACCTGCTCCAGCTGATCCTCTGAAACACTCGCATGAGGCCTAAGTAGAGACCGAGTGGACGGCTGAATAACAAACACTGCTCTGTTCTTACACTTTCCAACTTCTCCTGAATGCTTTGTTGAAACAGAGAGATGGACTTCTGGAGCTGTAAAGAAACCTCCTGGTGTTTCTCAGTTAGTTGTCTTCTTAAACATTCACTACATCGATCACTCACCATGTATATTCATGAATGGTGGTCTTTATACGCATCTAGATATCTCTCAATTTGCAGATTTGTCACCAGCCTGTTTCCAAATGTTCTCGAATATCACATGACTTCATCTGATTCTGACACCAGCACCAGAGAAGCATGTGATACTGAATAAAGCAGCTTTACACTCAAAGTCAGCGTGGCGTCAGTATGTGAGGGAGAAGTGTCAAACTCATTCTCTCCGTGCAGAATAATAGATTTATGTGAGCTTCCTCAGATCTGACGGTAAGACTAGTTCATGAATACGCTCTTTGTTTTTGTTCATGTTTAAGAACTGGTTGCTAAAGTCTTTGTGTCCCTTGAGTTAGGTCGATCTTTCCACTTTCCTACTAGATTTGAGGCTGCCTGTGTGTTGAACTCAATTACCAACCTTCTCCACTAAACAAACAACAACGTTAGCCTGAAGAGCAAAAACCAGGGTAGCTTTCCTAGTTGAACAGTAGTTGCCTGCATGCTCAGAAATGTTGAATATGGTGACAGATACAGCATGTTTGTAGGGTAGGATGACTGTCAGATGGTACGCAGACTAGACCCAGACTCTCCATGAATCCACTTTAATCATCTGTGGCATATCACTGACTCTCACTTCTCATCATCATCCTCATCATCCTGCTGTTTGACATAACTGAACAGCACTTTTTAAACTCACATTCCCTCAAAAACGCTCAAATATGCTTTATTCGGGTCACAGTCTGAGGTCTTGCACTAGTTGTATTTGTTCAAATCCCTCATGACAATCCCGATTCAGTAACAACCAAAAGCCAACGGTATAATAAATGGACGTAGTATTTGTGACGTCAGCCATCTGTTTCTGAAGCACTGTTTTGAAGCTGATCGGCGTCGGCAGCCATATTGGAAATGTTGAACTCAACATAACTTTTGTCGAGCGAGTGTGAGGTAAAGAGGCGGGCCTTTAGCCTCCTAGCCAACAGCTACAGTGTTCGGGGCGGCTGTGGCTCAGTGGGTAGAGTCGGTCGTCTATCAATCGGAAGGTTGGAGGTTCGATCCCAGCTCCGGCAGTCACATGCCGAAGTGTCCTTGAGCAAGACACTGAACCCCAAATTGCTCCCTCTGTTGTTCAGGTGTGTGAATGTGTACGAATGAGATTAGCTAATACTGATGGTCCCTTACTGTAGCAGCCTCTACCATCAGTGAGTGAATGGGTATAAATGGGTGAATGCGACGAGTAGTGTGTAAAAGCGCTTTGAGTAGTCAGACAGACTAGAAAAGCGCTATATAAGTACAAGTCCATTTACCATTTACCATTTCCTGCCTGTCAGTCAAGTCAGCTGTGCCTCTCATATTGGAAAACTTGTAATCTAAATATCTTTGAAATTGCTGCGTTAGAAAAACATTCACCCCCCCGTACTGTGTGTGCCGATAGAGAAATGAGCTATCCAGACTACACTTTTTCAACCAGGCTGTAAACATGTTTATTTCTGCTGTAAAGATCGTCTCCTTTGAATGGGTGTGTATGTGGTTTCCTGTGTTTCTGCAGCCAGCCTCAAGTGGACACTCAAGGAACTGCAGTTTTTAACACTTCCAAATTGGCTTCAATTCTCGCAGCCAAAGTTTGCCCCTTCTCAGCCCCCCTACCCTCCTCAAAGACATCCCAACCTTTCCTCTCCATGAAGCCTGTGACTGTGTTGACTCTGGTCTTCTCTTTGCATGACTGACCAATCACTGATCAACAGAACATGACGACCAAAAACAAAACAAAACTTTCAACCTAAAACACAAAGAGCCAACTTCAGCACTATTTGCACTGTTAGAGTGTAACCTGGAGACCTCTGGTGTTTTGTGAATGACCCACTGACATCAGTGTTTGCTGTAGCACCTTCACACTGGATTAGTGAAGTCTGTAATTTACTGACATGTCTGATTCAAAATATTGGAGTCCTGTTGCGCAGACTTGGCCTAATGGTTAAGTTGCGCGCAAATGTAGATGCCGGCCGGCTTCAAATCCATCCTGCAGTCTCTTTCCTGCATGTCATCCTCCCAGTTTCCTACACTATCCACTGTCCTCTCCTCTAGAAATAAAGGTGTAACAGCCCCAAAAATATAACTTTATAAAATGCTGAAGTCCTGCACAACATCTACTTTGTCTCAGGGGGCAGCATCACCCTCTACAGAGTCCAGCCTGCCTGACGTTCATGAGAAGAAGACATCCACATCTGGTAAACTTCCATAGAGATTAAAGTGCATTAAAACTAAACAACACCATAAAAAGCTGATACCTTTGTCTTATTATTAAGTTTAAGAGCTCCCACGTTATACGGACCCATCCCCCGGTTTGGTGCCCATTAGTTGCGACAGTCTGAGATTTTAAAGTTGTATTTTTGGGGGCTGTTACACCTTTATTAATAGAGGAGAGGTCAGTGGAAAATCTAGGAAATTCTTATTCCCACAAACAGGCAATGAGCCTGTTTGTGGGAATAAGAATGTTTCTTACTGCACACTGCAAAGCATGTCATCCATCTGATCACTCTTTGAGATCTGGATCATTTGATTGGTGTTAGTCTGCTCTCTGTGTGTGAACAAGTCTCCATCCTGTGCAGCACAAGGATGAATGAATGTGAATGAATGGAGCCAACACCTTCGTTTACAATGTCCACTGTTTACCAGAAAAGTCTTGGAGACCCTCTAAAAGATAAATAAATGATCAGTACTAATAACTGAGATGTGGATTCAGACTGGAGTAATATCATCAGAGGAAATACGGGCGGTGATTCTTCCTGGAATTTTTACATTACAAGTTACAGACATGGATGATTCACGCAGGATTAAAAACCCAGATGTCCTCCGCTATTATTCCAAAGTATCAGACGTCCCCAGGGGAGACGACTCCTGTGGGATTAAAGCTAAGGTTTGTAGTCACGGAAAACTAGCATGAATTTGAATGTAGCATTTCCTCAGGACTCCATCGAACCCCTCCCCACGGAGCTCCTCCAAAACGACGCCCCCGCTCGCATGCACAAGTACCACTGATTCAAAACCAGTCCTCAGCACATGGTTCATCATGTCTCACTCAGCGGTAAGAAAACACCAAAACATTCTCATAGTGAAAGTTCAAAACACAAACAAACGAAATGAAATGTACGCTTTGCAGGAGGCGGGCAGGACGGGATTTGATTGGTTTCATCATTTGGCTCCTGATGGCAGGGATTGGTTGGTGTTTTCCCAGGTTTACTCCGGCTGTAGATAGCAGCTTTTTTTTTCACTCTTTTTTAAGAACACATTATGTATTGATTGCCATCAGGACATAAAGATCATTTTAACCAGTATACCAAAAAGTGGATCTAAATCTGACTACCAACCCCAGCTGTAACCCACTCAATGCAGCACAAACATCACATGACAAACCTGTGAACTACCATCACTCTCCTTGCTGTTCACCACAGTTTGAGTCAAGCAGTGCAGTTTAGACATTCCTGCTTGTTGCATCTGAACCAGTCTAAGCGGTCCGGATCAGCACACAGGATTACTCTGTAACCATGTTAAGTTAAGGAGCCTCCTCTCTCCTGTTCTGACACTTATTGAGTCACAGATGTTGGGCCTTCCCAAGGTGTATCCGGTCTTTCCTACACAGGTGAATATCAATAAAAGATGAAGTAGTCTGCAGGGGGGAGGGGGATTTAAATGGCCTAGTTGGACTTAAACACAACATGGAGATGTTTAAAAACAGGTGAGATGTGTTTGCACTCTGAGGTGGAGAAGAAGGAGCTCAAGTGACGAGTTGCTTAACGCTGTTGTGGTGAAATCGAGGGCTTGTCCCGTGGCATGTGACCTACACATGACTAAGAGCCTGCCTCACTATAACTCCACCATATGACTGAAAACTGAGTCATGCCAAACACCAGGTACAGCACTAAACTAGTAACCTGGAGGTAAACAACAGATGGTTGATGTCACTATGTTTACCTGTATGCTAATAGAAGGAGAGTAAATACATGATGTAAGAATATCACATGAGGAACTGGAGACCTCCGAAAGCATCGACAACAAGTGTTCAGAGAGCTGTGAGCCCTGGATCACATTCACACGGAATTTAATAATCCAGACACGGTTACCTGGTGCTAATACACTGATTACGCAGATGGTAGCATCTTTAAGCACAATGAACAAAACACAGCAGAAATGATCAAGTGAATTCAGCAGATAAATGAGCAGCACACCTTTGTCCTGTGGTTATTTACATGTCAGCGTTAAAGCAGGTGATACCTGTGACCTAACAGCTGGCTAACGGTGATGATCATGTGTCCAATGTGTTGCTTTTAGGTAAACAGATGCCTTTCACTGTGTTTAAAACAAACATCTGCTTTTTTTGTGTTTTATAACAGAAAAGGTGAAGAATCTATGTGACATGGGTGGACATAAAGGCTAATGTCAGCTGATGTTAGCCGCTAACATTAAGTTGTCCGCCAATGCTTGCTAGCTAAATCACGCTAGCTCGATTAAGAGTCCCACATGGTTTAAAAAGGTGATACTTACTATTCAGGATTCATTTTGACTTGTTATTTAGTGTATCCGTCTCTTGAAGAAAGCGGTGGCTAGCTCTTACTGCTCACAGAAGAACTACGGCCGGCTAGCTAGCTGCTGCTCCTCGGTACAAATCCAAAATGGCTGCCGCTCCAACCAGGAAACAGCTAACATGAGCCAGCTGGTGCGTCCAGTCGGGAATAACAACAAATACGGGGCTTGTTTCCGAGTGCCTTGTCTTTAGATGTGATATTGGTAACTCCTAATACAGAGGGGAACCGACGGTGAGAGAAACAGGCGGTGTTAGTGGTGAGGTGAGTAGACCGGATCCTTTCTCTCCTCCTCGTTGACTGAGTCGTTACTGCAGGAGCGAGCTGTCAAGACGAGGAGGGGTGACGTCATTTAGTGAAACGTGGCATACAGGAGTCAGACAGTGCTCCGTGTCCAACTACACACAGGGACATTTAACATTTAGGATCTTAGTTATTCATCCGATGAGCTGTTGATGATGAGACTGAATTATGATCATAACATATACAGTTTATGTGTAAAAACAACAGACCCGTTCTTTCTTTACACCTAAACTCCTCTTACTTTATTTATTTATTTATTTATTTATTTATTTATTTATTTATTTATTTATTTATTTATTTATTATCTAGTTCCAATTTTAATCACTTCTAAAGTATATAATATCTTATTTTAAATTATTTATTTAATTTAATTTATTGTTAATTATTTTATTATTTATTCAGTCATTAATTAGATCTTATCATCTTGTGTTTTTTACAGATTACCTCTCAGAATTTTAATATTTTATTCTGTTTTATTTACTTTTAGCAGGGGCGTTGTAGTGGGGGGAAAAGTGGGACTGACTACCTAGGGCTCATGTGGGGTGGGGGGGCCTGAATTGACCTCTAATAAAATATGTTTTCTGCTAATCTTTCCTTTTGTTTTGCTATAACTGTATTAAGATAACTAAAATTGTCTGAATAAATAAACAAACATTCAGAATTCCTTTCTGGAACAAAGGGGAGTCTCTGTTTACCTTTGGACCACAGCTGTCTGTCAGCAGCAGGCAGCTCCTGGGGTGCTGAGTGGACAGCAGCTGCGGAACAGACCGTGAGCCTTGATCAATCAATGTGGATGCATGATTAATACGTTAAAAACGCTTTTTCAATGGGCTATTAGTTTGATTTAAACAGCTGTCTATGCATAAAAACACTTGTTATTGTCATATTTTCACAGCATCAAGTGTGGCTGAATCTGATTAAAAGTAAACTGTAGGTTTTTAGAGTTTTATTTGACTTCATGAGGTTAGATTATACCACATAATGCCCCCTTGTTGTTATTCAACCATCACTTGGCTTCAACTAATCTTGTTTAAAGAAGTGGACAGTCTGAAGGTCAATGTTGTGCAGTTACATTTGGAGAAACTGTAAAATATATATATATTGATATGTAGCTTAGATTTGAGTCAGTTTAACCAGGATAGTTTTAAGCATATATTTTGTATAATGCAAATAAACCAGTATTATAGCAGCACTGTTATATTTTGTAGGGTTGGCTGTGGTGATGAAGAGTAACAGAAGAGGCTTGAAATGACCAAATCTGATACACTTGGTGAATAATTCCATTAAAACACATCAATAGAATCAATTTTCACAGTCCTCTGAAGGAACCTTGTAAATAATTCCAGTGCTTTAAAACTAATGAAGGGTTCAGAAGTCCTAAGCAGACATTTTATTTTCACAATTTTCCAGGAACAAGAAGTGTCAGTTTTGTTTTCAAGATCTGGACTTCTTCTCCTCGTCATATCTGAATACAAAAAGGTTGAGGTAACAGTATATAGGTTACTGTGGTAGGCCAGACCACAACATGCCGCGTTGCCACAGGTCATATCTAAATGCTTGTTTGGTTCTATGACTACTCAGGGGAGTTTTGATCATATGATGTTAAGCCAATAAGGTCTCAGCAAATCAATCTCCAAAAAAGGGAATCAATAAAAGTATGGATGCATGTCCTCACAGAGCTTCCGTACAACATAAAGGAAACCACAAACAAATGACTGAATGATCTGGAATCTGAGTCCAGAGTTCATGTTCATATCATGACTCGTATAGTTGCATCACCACTGTTGGTATGATTGGGATGATGACGGGTAGCTCATGTCAGCACCTGTACACAGGTGAGTGTAATAACATGAGTCACCGGAAGCTATTGCATTCTTCTCATTAGTGTGTTTGAGCGTCTTCTTTAAATGTATTTGTTTCAAAAGAAGTTCACTGAATTGACTTTGGATGAAGAGGCCTCACTGTCTGAAGTTTTTAAGGTCCTCCTCACCTTTAAAAAATAAAATTAGTTTCTGAGTATCCTTTTAGAAACATACGGTGGCCCTGAAGGCAAATAGTAATAAATATTTCAAAAGCGCAAAATATATTTCACAAAACGCAAAAACATTTCACCAAACACACAGAAATATATTTTGCGCTTTTGAAATATTTATTACTATTGGCCTTCAGTGACACCGTAGAAACAGACACATCTTGTGAAACCTTGTAATGTTTTTAATTAAGTAAATAAAAAAAGAATTATGAAACATGAACTCTAACTTCCCTTAAACTAAAACACCTGTGTTTATGTGAAGTGTATTTTATAACATGTGACCTCCTCACCTTCCAACACCTGCAGACCCTCAGGTCCTTTTTGTTTGTGTCTCTCTCTCACCGGTTCAGGCACTCACGTTTCCCAATCAGATACTCAACCAGACCGACCTGATGTGCTGTGAAACAGTGAATCAGTGAAATAGGAGTCAGCCTGGTTTCGCCTAGTGATCTGAGTTTTCCTCGTCCTGACAGATCACACAGTGACTTCCTGCTCTGTGGTCTGTGTGTGTCTGTTTGTGGTTACGGCCCCGGGCACCACTCTCTGTTGTAAATCAGCTCTGCATCTCTCTCTAGGAGGTTTATCCAGAGATCTCTAGCTGGCTCTAGGGGATGGACCTACTGTCATAACACCCAGCGGCCTGGACTACAAACCTGTGATAATCCAGTCACAGCAGAAAGGGCTTCCTTTGACACATGACAGGCTGCTCTGCTGGGAGAAAGGAATGGAGGAGTCTGCTTTATTTAACCTGCCTCTTAATGATGGCACAGAAGGACGGTTACACTAAGTGGATGACTGACCCTCAACAGACTCAGCCCTAAATCCTCCATAAAAAGTAAAGGAGGTGAGGCAGTTACACCTCATTTAACAGTTTCTTTAGGAACAGAGGAGCAACCTGTTATTTCACTCTTCATCACAGCACAGTTCACTGCTCTCCTGCCCTCAGATCTGGGAGCAGTGTCACCTCAGCTCTCACACAGACTGACAGTGTTCTGCTTTCCTTTGCTAGATGGATGTAACCAAAAGCTCCCTGAGGAGGCATATTTAAAAAGAATAATAACACTGCAGGAAGCCTTGTCAGTGTGACTGCTGTCCAGCAATGTTGGCTCTTCCCCAGCAATGTTTGCTCTTCCCCTTACGTCCATTTTTCCATTCTGTGCATTCATATAAAAAATGTCCTTCCGTTTGTTCTTCCACTGTGTGACTGTGGGGGGCTAAACATGTATATATCAGACAACATCCAGTCAAGTTTTTAAACAACGTGGTTTATTCAGTGAAAAGTTAGATTTCTTAAATACGTTCACACAAGTGACAAAAAGGCAGAAATCTCAGAGGCAGGTGAATCTGAACCTGAACATGTGACACCTGATGGTTTCTACTGAGAGAGAAAGGCTTAGTAATGTGTGTGAATTGACCCTGTGACATATAAACACACATTATAATGATGTAACAGACATTGGACTAAATATGTTAAGGCTGTGTGTGAAGGTGGATCATCTCTCCTCTGAGGTGTGATCACCTCCTTAAGCTGGCTGATACAAAAAAGGTTAAAAGGTGAAGACAGTAACAGATCATTGTGCAAGTAGTTGCAGTACACCAGGGTTCAGTGTTGGTGCAGGATCATAACAATCCTTTCAGCTGCCAATCATAAACGTGAAATGCTTTAAACTAAGTGAGCTCTTCACGCACACAAACACTGATTCAGCTGGTGTTAACACGAGTCGTGGGTTATCCAATCACATAAGGGCAGCTCAATTAAAAACATCTACACTGTGACCTCACCTTGATGAGTTATTATAAACTATGATAAACTCTCAGTGTGCCAGATCTCTTGCATGTTTCTGTGTGCTGTCTCACCCTCTTCCATTGTCCCCTTATGAGATCAAACGCACTGTCCCTTACTGAGGAGGTGCAGTTGTCCAGAGTTTTGTGCACACCTCCAATGATGCGTCTGGATATGCTGGAAATGACTTTAAAACAAAATTAGTCAGATATTTCTACAAAAATAGGAGAGAATAATTTAATCGGATGACATTAAACTTTAAAAACGGCCCTGACAGAGAGAGTTGTCTGTCCTCTATGTATCTCAGAACATATTTAGACATATACTTCCAAACAGTGTCAAAGAATGCATCCCATACGACCTCTACGATCGAGTCTCAGTGTTTCCTCAGTTTCCTTTCTGGGTATGTTTGCACCTTATCTCTGACAGGACCCATTTTAACACCAGGTGTAGACCGGACCTTTGATACGTTACTCTTTCTGATGAGCTCTGAGTCCATACACAGCTTCAGCTGCATGCTTCCTCAGCCTCTCTGAAAATGTTGGACTCAGTGTACCATGATGCATTGTGGTTTGTTTCTGGTTTAGGATTCTGCACACATCATTGCATCTTGTATGAAAAGGTAGGCTTGTCTTCCTTACACAACAGAAGAATGGAGCATAGGTGTCACTTTCTCTATAAGGCCGTACTACAGGATCTGCCGTCTTATTTATGCTCTTTATTGACTCCTAAAGTCGTCAGTGGCTGTAATCTTCTGTTTGTCATTCCTTGGACTCGCTCTGTTTTTGGTGAAAGTGCTTTTGATGTTTTTGCTCCCTCATCCTTGTCTGAGCTACGAAGTCACCTAAAACTGGATTGTTTAATTCGATTAGAGGATTTTAAAACAAGGATAAAGGATCATCTGATCAGCTTGTGCTTATTGTCTTGTTCTCAATGTGAAACTTTTATGCTGATGTCTTGACTAGGACTCCCTTGTAAAGAGACTTTGTATCTCAATGGGACTATTTCTGGTAAAATAAAGGTTCAATAAAAATAAAAATAAATAAAAAATGTAAAATGATCCATCCAGCAGATTAAGGTTCATGCTGCTGCTCTGTGGATTATGATCTCATTCAAGGTTTCAGTTGGCACACACCTCTTACATATTGTGATAGAAAGAAACTCTAAGACACTACATGTGACTGTAAACAGAGCAAGACGCTAATTCAAGAGAGGAAACATTAAAAACATTTCAAGGCTTCAGTTTGTGATTCTAAGAGTCTAAAATGGAGAAACAACATTTTTAGTGGCAGAAAACATAAACTTTGAAACCAGGTTCCAGTGTGGAATCTTTGGAAAACGCCACCGTAAACTGGCAATATGTGAGTCCTGTGAAAACGGTGAATTCACAGCCCCATTAGCACATGCTTCTTACTCACCAGATAAATACTTTGTGCACACCACTCTGTTGAAGAATAGCCTCTATGAGCTGGCACGTGTTGGTCTTCACTGGTCTTTCATTACAAAGTTATACCGCCAACTACTGGTCCGGCATGCACATCCTGCATTTTCAGTCGTGTGCACGTGGATCGCTTTCTCAATTATTTCATATGACTGCAGATTTTTGTTTACAGGCAAAGGTCAGACTTTTCTGTGCTCTCGTCTAAATGAGGCCAAACACAGGCAACAGAAGTGACACGATGGTGATCAGAACAGAGTAAGGTTTTAAAATGCAATGCTTAAAGTGAGTATGAGTAAGACAAGCTGTGCATTAAGGCATTCATGTTCTCAATCAGACCATGCACTATAAAAATATGGACCATACAACAGCTCCCCGAAAGTGAAGCCAAAACTTTGAAAGCTCCTCCTGCTGACTGTCTGCAGAATAGGCCTTAAAGCCAGTTAGCTCTTATCATGCTGGTTTAGATGCTGCTAGAGTTCAGCATCTTTGAGTTGTCTGATGTTAAAAAGAGGGGGCGTGATGTCATGATTGACAGCTCTGTTGACCAATGAGGCTCCTGCAGCGCTGTGTGCACCGGATTACCAGAGTAGAGAAGGAACGGTGAGAGGAAACGTAACAAACACTAACACAAGAGTCATTGAACTTTACATAACTGGGAGAGTCTGCTTCAAACCCACATAGGAATCTGTGACGCTGTGGACTGGACCCACATGAGGATCTGGACCCTCTGAGGGATGAGTGAGGTTTTATCAGTAAGTCAGATGTGGGTTTGAGTTAACTGAAGGCGCGGGAAATCTGTTCACGAATGAGATGGTATTTTGGCTTCACTTCTTACAATGGGGGAGATGGAGGCGCATCATCCATGTTTATATAGAGTCAAGCTGTAGGAGGACTTTGAGGTCTCCAAAGCTTCAGAGATCAGTTTCGAGCCTGAGCTGAATTCTTTCCATTAAAGTAAAAAACATTTTGTGACAAATGTGTGCTGCTGATGTGTTTCTGTGTGAAACATATGATAGCGTGGCATTAAAACACTTCATTGTAAAAGTTTAAGAAGCAAAGAAATAAATAAGTAAATTATGTTTGTACACAAACAGTCTGTTTACTCAGTGGATCCCTGGACCCCCCCAGAACACTGGTCCTCCTCTCTGCTCTGATGGACTGGACTGGGCTGGGTCAGGCTGTCCATGGCTGACAGGATGGAGGCGAAGAAGTGTTCAGTGTGGTTCTCCAGAGCTCCAGACTGCCTCTCGATCATCAGCAGGGCGTCTCTCAGGACTAGAAAAGAGGAGGGAGGATGCAGAGAGGCTCAGAGGAAGTTGATCAGTGCTCGTTTCAAAAGTTGCGTGTTGCAGACTTACGTGGAGATGTGGCGTTCATGCAGCTGAGGAGACGGTGTCCAGTTTGCAGAACACAGGATACCAGGGGCTGATGGCTGCTCACTTCTCTCTGGACACTCTGACAATGAGACCATCACAATGTTACTGTAACAGAATGATGATCAAAGACACCGACAACGTTGATTCTGGCGCCCCCTCTGGATGAAATCTGTAGTGTTTTTCAGGATGCAGACTACATTTTGCATGAGCTCCATCACCCTCTGTGGTAAAGATGTGTCTCATGTGTTGTTGAAGTAAATGAATGAAACAGATCATCTGTTTAACACCACTTTTCTTTGTTTGGACACTTTGTAACCTCTGATTTATTACTGATAGTTAGCTTACAAAAAGTGAGCAGACGTACCGCTTTAATGTTGTCAAGTTGTCATGGTTTAAGCTCCGGTGTCACATTTAATGTTTGAATAACATAAATATGCTCACGGTTTAACTCTTTAGTCCTCACAGAGCAGTGAAGCATTCACACGCTGACATAAACATTGAATCCTGGTCATAGATGTTTAGCTCTTTTAGCTAACAGAGCTCTGGTTGAAGAGTTTCTCTGTCTGAAACTTCAACAGGAAACATACACTACCAGTCAGAAGTTTGGACACGCCTTCTCATTCAATGGTTTTTATTTATGTTAATTATTTTCAACATTGTAGATTAATACTGAAGACATCAAAACTATGAAATAATCTGGTTTTACCATAATCTGGATTACAACAGTAGTCAAATAGGGCTATCCATTGTGTACTAACCCTACCTCTGAACAACACAACTGATGGTCTCAAACACATTAAGAAGGCAAGTCATTCTACAAATGAACTCTTGACAAGGCTCATGTTCATTAGAAACCATTCCAGGAGACCACTTCATGAAGCAGACTGAGAGAATACCAAGAGTGTGCAAAGCTGTCATGAAGGAAAAAGGGGGCTACTTTACAGAATCTAAAATATAAAACAGATTCTGCTTTGTTTAACACTTTTTGTTTCATTCAATAATTCCATATATGTTCTTTCATAGTTTTGATGTCTTCAGTATTAATCTACAGTGTTTACAATCATTAACATAAATACAAACCCTTGAGTGAGAAGGTGTGTCCAAACTTTTGACTGGTAGTGTACATCTGTTTGATAACCCTGCTCCAGTATCAGACAGGAGGATTAAACATCATGTCAGAAGATAATCATCTAAAGAAGAAAAACGCCTCCTGCTTGATGACTTACTTCTCTCTGACAAACTTTATGAGCAGAGCTCTGAACAGAGACACTTCAGGTGGAGGGATGTATATGGACCTGAACACAGGAGCCAACATTCAGAGAGAAATAACCAATCTGATCTCTGATGATCTCACTTTACTCTGTAGGTCTCTGCAGGCATCAGTATGAGAGTGAGGCTATATCAGAATCAGTTAAAAACTCCCTACGGTGACTTCAAGTGAGGTAAGACTTAGTTGAAAATGATGCTTTTCTGAGCATGTTACGCATTAAAATTGTGACATCTGTTCAGCAACAGTTACCTGTTAGAGCTGGCTCAGGCTTGGACCAGTTCTTAGTTATGCTGCTGGGGGAACTGGCGCACTGACACACTGGGATCCTATCTCACCCCCAACCCCCAACCCCCTCATCACTTACTTCAACTCTGCCTGTCCCATTAAAGTTACTAACCATAGACCTTTCTGGAGTCCCTGAGCTCCCTTGTCTCGTAGGTTCCTCTGAACTGCCGTAGACGTCCTCCTGCTGTGGACGTTCCAGACTCCAGCTGATACGGACGTGCTGGACTCCAGCGACAACAGCTACTACTACTTGTCTCATCACTATCACCGCTCCCTCTATCTCTTATTCTCCTCTATCCCTCTTTCCAGACCCAACTCTGTCTCAGCAGATTCATGTCTAACATGAGTAACTTTCTAAATGCTGCGAGGTGCATTGCTCATGGTGGATTAAGACAGGGTAAGACTGAGTCTTATCCTGTCTTGGTGTTGGGTCTCTGTTCATAATTTGACATAGAGTGGTCTAGACCTGCTCTGTTTGTAAAAGCGTCTTGAGATAACGTTTGTTGTGATTTGGCGCAATACAAATAAAGATTGATTGATTGATTGACCTTTAAGGTTTCCTTTACAAGAGTTGTGGACATGGTCGTTGATTTTGAGATGGACTGATTCATCTCTAGATTTGTCCTGGGGAGTTTATCTGTTTTGATTTGAGTCTGTTTCTTTACTTTAATTGAAAAGCAGACCTGGTGTTTGAGTGTGAGCTGCAGAACGACATAATTGAAATCAAATAATAATAGTAATACATTTTATTTATAGGCGCCTTTCAAAGGAGAGTTTAAAAAGAACAACAAATTAGTCTGATAAAGTCAATAAGACATAATCCAGTGTAAATGATAAATAAAATGAGCCAGATGAGATACAGTTCAGTAAAGAGGAGTAATAAGAGTGAATATGACAGTTTAAAAAGATGTGTTTGGAGATGGATTTGAAAATGGGGCAGCAGGAAATTCTGTGCTGGGCAGCAGGCTGAGGGTAGCAGACGCCAACAGACCAAATAAACTGATCTGTAAGACCAGTGATGTTGTCGGGGTGGAGCTTGACTCTCTGACGGTGGTGACAGAGAGGAGGACTCCACAGCATCATGGACAACATCCACCACCCTCTCTACGAGGTGGTGGTTAAACACAGGAGCACATTCAGGGAGAGACTCATACCCCCTAAATGCACCACAGAACGCCACAGGAAGTCATTCCGTGTGTTGACGTGCAAAAGTTCAGAGAGGTATGGAGGAGCGAGGTTATGGAGGGCCTTTAAGGCGAGGAGCAGGATCTTGAAATTGATGTGAGTTTTGAGCGGTGATGTGATCAATGGACGGGGTTCTGATGATGATACAAGCAGCAGAGTTCTGGACTAGTTGGAGTTTATGGATGGATTTGAGAGGGAGACCAAAGAGGAGAGAATTACAGAGGTCAATGCGTGATGTTACCAGGGTGTGAACGAGAGCGGCGTTACTGTTGGGTGTGAGGGACGGGCGGAGGAGATGGATGTTACGTAGATGGAAATATGCAGACTGAGTGACATTACTGATGTAAGATTGGAATGATAGTGTGCTGTCGAAGATGATTTAAGTCAGAAGAAAGAAATATGAAGCAGGTCTGTGTATCATCAGTCATTGTCCTTGAAATCAAAGCAGTTTTCCACACATGTATGATGAACCACAAAGCTGTGTGTTGGTCAGAGAGAAGAACTGAGTCTGAAACTGACAGATACTTGATGGATGATTCAGTTTCATGTCCACCTCACACGACTTTCAAAAACACTCACAAAGGTGTGAATATCTCCATATAACAAGTGTAGGGAGATAAGATTCTCATCTGTGACTGACAGCTTCAGCGCTCACCTGGTACTCAGCCAGAGACGACTTCACACTGTCGATGTCCATAGAGGGCGCTGCAAGCAGCTCCATCCTCTCTGACATGGCATACAGCTGCTGGATGAGCTGCTCCAGGTGTGAGCAGAAGACCTGGAACATACATAATCAATCAATCAATCAATCAATCAATCAATCAATCAATCAATCAATCAATCAATCAATCAATCAATCAATCAATCAATCAATCAATCAATCAATCAGCATTCATGTCTGCTACCTGACACATCCTAGACAATATCAGGACTTCCGGCCGTTCACACATGTACCACACAGCAGGAGACGATACAACTTTACTTACTCCCTAGATTCGACACAGAAGTATAAATCAGGCTTTTCTCTGCTCTCACAACATGATACACTATGTTTGGTTTCAGTGAAGGGGAGTTGCTGTGTAGAGCGTGCAGAGGGAGGGGGAGTGTTCAGTGATAGTGACTGTCTCTGTGTTCATATCCCTGCTTCATGTATAAGAACATTTCTGCAGAATGATAGCAACAGCAGGAAACTCCAGGCTGACAACTTAGAAAAACCTGCTGACTTTTACATGCAGCACTCACTTAATCGGCTCACCCTGATCTGTTGAAGAAATTGTACTACAAGGCTAGCAGGAAGAAGTCCTGTCCTGATAAGTCAGGGTGAAAAATTCTGCTGTTTGCATTTACTCATACAGCCCACCTGGATAAAGTCGGGGAGTTTTGTGCTTCTGTGAAAGGTCAAACAAGGTTCATGGATCTATGCCACCATGAAGCCAACGTGCTCAGATGTATCACCCCTTTGGGAATCTTGCACTTTGAAACTGTCTGCTCAGATTGTGTCTTTACCTTGATGTGCTGCATTAGGGAGTCCCTCTGCCTCTGGTCCTCCTGGCTGCCAGACACGGTGAGTCCAGAAAGCTGCTCCACCAAAGCCTCCACCTCCCTGAGACTGGACCGACTCAGCCCCCCTCCAGCAGGCTCTATATAGGCTCCAGCCCTCCTCCTCACTGCTTCAGGGACGCTGTGATTGGCTGCTGTTGGACAAGAAAAAGATTTCATTTAACTTGTTGTATTTACCTCAAACTGAAAATCCCCTGCCACTCTTTCTGAACAAAGAAAACCCAAGTTCACTTTCTATTTTACCATTAAAAACTACGCCTTAAACACAGAAAGTAAACAGGTTTCCTGCTCAATCTTTGTGAATGCATCATTTTGATGTATATAAATATGGTAAAACTCAAACACACACATACTCCTGGTACTTTTCTTGGGTATCACAACATTGTACATTTTCATCTTAACTATACCTTGAATAAAGCTGCACGACACACTTGAATAAATCAAATTCAGTGGGCAGAAGAGAACATAAAAAGGGTATTACTACATTAAATATTGCGAAATAACCAAAAAGTAAGCTCTAGTGAAAAGAGGACACCCTCAGGCACATTTTTCCACTCCTGGTGGATTCATCCTGTAAATACGGCTTCTTATTCCCTGGTTGAACAGTCGGTTTAAAGCTTTATTTAACGTGGGCAGATCAGGTTTTTGTCTTGTTTGTGCTGGTTTGGTTTATTGGCGACTTGTTGTGTGGTCAAATGATGAAACATGATGTAAATAAGAAAGTAGACCACATCACTCCAGTTCTTAGATCTCTACACTGGCTTCCTGTATGTCAGAGAATAGACTTTAAAATCCTGCTCATGGTTTATAAAGCACTGAATGGTTTAGGCCCAAAGTACATTGCTGATCTGCTACTACTGTATGAACCATCTGGACCTCTGAGGTCATCAGGTCTGCTGTCAGTCCCGAGAGTCAGAACGAAACATGGTGAAGCAGCGTTTAGTCATTATGCACCACATATCTTAAACAAAGTCCCTGAAAGCTGCAGGTCTGCTCCAACTCTCACCTCTTTTAAATCAAAGACTAAGACCTTTTTATTTTCCACTGCCTTCCTATCTTAGCTCATTTTAACTCACTTTAAATGCAGATTTTAATTTTATTTTTAATATATTCTAATTTTCCTTTTCTTTTCTGTTTTATTATATTAGTATTTTTAGTTGTGCTTGTCTGAATGTTTCCAATGCTTTTAATGTTTTAATGTAAAGCACATTGAGTTGCCCTCTTGTATGAAATGTGCTATACAAATAAAGCTGCCTTGCCTTGCCTAATTAAGACTGTTCAGCGTCAGAGATAGAAAACAGAGCTCAGATGAATGTGTAGACTGTTAACAGGGAACACCAATGAACTGACTCGCAGCAGTATAAATCCGGCTTAACTTACTCTGTGACTTACATTAAATACTTAAATAATAAACAGGCTACCTGTCTGAGCAGCACTCCTCTCCCCTCTGCCCATCTCATCCTGTCCTTCATCCACATCCTGGTTGTTGCCCTCCAGCTCCTTGTCTTCGGCCTCCTGCCTCTCAGGCAGGGCGATGGAGGACAGGACGGAGGTGGTGCCCGGCCCCAGAGACTCCCAGCTGGATGTGACAGGCCGGCTCAGCTGGGCTGTCACATCCCTCACCTGCACAAAGAGACAGAGACAGATACCTTCACCCTCAGCTGAGGAACAACCTTTAAATATCAATCACTATGTCAGTTCATCCAGCCCACCACCACTGTGCTTCAGTATTGATTAAGCCGACTATTGATGAAGAGCTGATCACTTAGATCTGCAACTACAATATCCTAAATATGTTTTAGTGTTGATCTTCTCTTCAGCCGACAGAGTGTTAACAGCATGAGTCTGCATATTAGTGTATCCTGCAGCTCCCTGGTGTTTTCAGCCTCTCCTCATGCACATGCTCATCTCCTCCTGACTTTGAAAATCAGTAAAGCTCAGCTGATGAAGAGTATGTTACTGGACTATAACTACTGTTACGTAAGGTGACCGTGAAGGTCAATTGCACAAGCATTTTACCAATCACAAAAATATTACATTATGTGCACAAACATTTCATAAAACACAAACATATTTCACAAAATACTACAGAAGAATATTAGGGCCACAGGGAAAAAAAAATAAGGTGAAATATATATTTTTTTAATTCTGAGATTAAAGTCAGACTTCTAAGAAAAAAAAGCTAGAGCAAAAAAAAGATTTACAGTGGGGCAAAAAAGTATATAGTCAGCCACTGATTTTGCAAGTTCTCCCACTTAGAAAGATGAGAGAGGTCTGTAATTTTCATCAGAGGTACACTTCAACTATGAGAGACAAAATGAGGAAAAAAAATCCAGGAAATCACATTGTAGGATTTTTAAAGAATTTATTTGTAAATGATGGTGGAAAATAAGTATTTGGTCAATAACAAAAGTTCAACTCAATACTTTGTAACATAACCTTTGTTGTCAATGACAGAGGTCAAACGTTTCCTGTAGCTGGTATTTCGGCCCATTCCTCCATGCAGATCTCCTCTAGAGCAGTGATGTTTTGGGGCTGTCGCTGGGTAACACGGACTTTCAACTCCCTCCACAAATTTTCTATGGGGTTGAGGTCTGGAGACTGGCTAGGCCACTCCAGGACCTTGAAATGCTTTTTACGGAGCCACTCCTTCGTTGCCCGAGCGGTGTGTTTGGGATCATTGTCATGCTGGAAGACCCAGCCACGTTCCATCTTCAATGCTCTCACTGATGGAAGGAGGTTTTGGCTTAAAATCTCACGATACATGGTCCCGTTCATTCCAAAAAGTTCTATTTTGGTTTCATCTGACCACATGATATTCTCCCAATCCTCTTCTGGATCATCCATATGCTCTCTGGCAAACTTCAGACGGGCCTGGACATGTACTGGCTTAAGCAGGGGGACACGCCTGGCGCTGCAGGATTTGAGTCCCTCTCGGCGTAGTGTGTTACGGATGGTAGCCTTTGTTACTTTGGTCCCAGCTCTCTGCAGGTCATTCATCAGGTCCCTCCGTGTAGTTCTGGGATTTTTGCTCACCGTTCTCATGATCATTTTGACCCCACGGGATGAGATCTTGCGTGAGGCCCCAGATCGAGGGAGATTATCAATGGTCTTGTATGTCTTCCATTTTCTTACAATTGCTCCCACAGTTGATTTATTCACACCAACCTGCTTGCCTATTGTGGATTCACTCTTCCCAGCCTGGTGCAGGTCCACAGTTTTCTTCCTGGTGTCCTTGGACAGCTCTTTGGTCTTGGCCATGGTTTAGTTTGGAGTCTGACTGTTTGAGGCTGTGGACAGGTGTCTTTTATACAGATAACCAGTTCGAACAGGAGCCATTAATACAGGTAACGAGTGGAGGACAGAAGAGCTTCTTAAAGAAGAAGTTACAGGTCTGTGAGAGACAGAAATCTTGCTTGTTTGTGGGTGACCAAAAACTTATTTTCCACCATAAGTTACAAATAAATTCTTTAAAAATCCTACAATGTGATTTCCTGGATTTTTTTTTTCTCATTTTGTCTCTCATAGTTGAAGTGTACCTCTGATGAAAATTACAGACCTCTCTCATCTTTCTAAGTAGGAGAACTTGCAAAATCAGTGGCTGACTAAATACTTTTTTGCCCCGCTGTATATCATTTTTTTCCCAGTGACCATTCATCATATTTTGCGTGAAAATAAATGATTTGACTGCCTGCAAAAAACGTTTAAGAAAACAGGCAGGATGGGGCTTCAGGAGGACTACACTAATGTTACTTTCAGGTTCTGTGAAATATTTTTAGATTTTTTTTTTTCTTTTTTTTTGCATTCCAGAAAATATTTGATCATTTTGGAAAAAATAAAAATGCTTTGGGGTATTTATTGATTTTTCGCATTCATGAAATGTTTTTACGTTTTGTGATTTAACATTCTGTGACATTTATTTATGTTTTTTAAATTGTTTTTTTTGCGTTTCACTGAATATTCGTTTGTTTAGTAAAAATCGTTTTAACTTTACATTAAATTATTTATTTTCATGAAATGTTTGTGCAGTAGTTACTGAACAGACAATCTCTAAAAATATATGAAATGAAATATACATTACATTTTGATGAGGATGCCTGCAGAAACAATAGACCTTTAACATTACATGAAGTCCTGGGCACACAGCAGATTCAACAAACAGTCCTCAGCTGCACAAGTTAAACAAACTGCTGCTTTTAAAAACATCATCAGCAGAATAAGACATCACCACGAGCTACACTCTGACTTCTTCTTTACAGCCAGGTTTGAATTTCAGCCACAGACTCACATGATCCTATTTATTGGAGCTATTTCCATTGTTTCATATACTTGATATTTTTACTGTAATTATTCATTTAATTATTGTTATTTCATTTAAGATAAATATAACATCAAGTTTGATGCCTGAGGTGTTATTAGTATATTTTAGTACTCACTTTGATGGTTGATAGTTTTGCACCAGGTGACGTGTATATAGATGAGCAGGTAAGATAGGAGGGCAGAAAGTGAATGTTTTTTTACCGGGGTTTGTGAGAGCATGAAAAACACTAATGATGGTTTGTAAGAAGCCTTCTTTTTGTTTGTTTAATAATACACCAGATTACCTGGATTTTTGTCTGAATATTTTCAATCTCTGGATCCTGTGTACAATCCACTTTTTGATTTAAAGGGGACATATCACGCTTTTTTCATCAATATATATTGGTCTCAGAGGTCCCCAAAACATGTCTTTAAAGTTTATGCTCAAAAAAACACTTTGAAATCAGATTTTGGCATGCCTGAAAAGTCCTCTTCTTCATTCCTCCTCAGAACACTCTGTTTTCTCTCTGACCACGCCCCCTCCGGAAGTGGATGTGCCTCGGCTCTCCAGCACGTTGATCTAATGTTTACATGTTGGCTGAATATACACGGCTGCTCAGAGATCGCGTTACTTCAACCCTCTGAATCTGATCCTGACGGAGAGGCGCCTGTAGCACGACCTTTCTGAACGATTGGTCACAGATTTAGTGTTTCTTGTTGTTTTATTTATCAGTATGTAGACGTGTGTCTTGGTACACAGCTACGAACATGTAGCTATGTGGCTATGCTAACTAGCGCTAGCACTTATCCATGATAAATAAAAATCATCCACTAGATCTTCAAATCTGCAGACGTGGGGAGTAAAACCGACCTCTGCCAGAAAGGCAGCAGGACCTTTTATGAACCATTGGTCACAGATTTTGTGTTTCTTGTTGTTTTATTTGTCAGTATGTCGACGTGTGTCTTGGTACACAACTACAGCTACAGCTACAGCTTACAGCTACAGCTACAGCTACAGCTACAGCTACAGCTACAGCTACGAACATGTAGCTATGTGGCTATGCTAATTAGCGCTAGCACTTATCCATGACAAATAAAAATCATCCACTAGATCTTCAAATCTGCAGACGTGGGGAGTAAAACCGACCTTTGTGTTTATTAAGACAGCCTACAACTAGCATGCCTCCCTCCTAAGCTCCTTGTTAGCACACATTTGTGCAGGTAATGAAAAACGGGGGAGGGATTCAGTATTATTTTATACAGTCTATGGGCTGAACAAGCTCCGAGCTCTGACTCCGTTACAGACCGGATATTGTTGTTACGTAACAAAAACACGGAAGTCTGAAACGGCTGGTTTCACACACATTTACAGAAAGGTGGAGAAATCAGAACAGGGGCAGAATGGATTATTTCATTCTCGGGGGGTTTGTAGACATGCCAGGGAAACATATTTCAGGTAAAGAACCATTAAAAAGTCAATTTTGCATGATATGTCACCTTTAAAGTTGGAAGCTAATAAAACAATCATTGGATAATCACGGATACAGCAGCATTGGAACCTGCAGAGTCAGCGGTTTGTTTGTCAAAATCAAAATAAGCATCTCATCAATATCAGTATGTGGGATTAATACTCTTATGTCTGTTTTGGAAAATGGTATCACTGTGGGAGTGTAGGAGTTCCCTAATGTGCACCATCCTCCCCTGCCCTACACCGTTTTGACTTCAGAGTTCATCATTGTGAGGAGTTTTATAAAGCAGACCGTTAAAGCTGTGGAGCATGTTGGAGCATCACATAAGCATTCTGTTTGTTAGAGAATCAAAAATATTTCATGTGGCTGAAGTTAGTGAAGGTTCCTCTGAGGGATTACAGATCCAGTTTAAACCTCTCTGCTGAATTTTAGACACTGAAGCTACTCTAATCTATAAATGTACTTTTTGATGAATTGTTTGCAACAGTGAGCATAATTAAATGTTTATGAATGTGTTAAAGCGTCAAAGCCTCAGTGATGACCTTAAGCTGACCTGTTGGGACAGCTGCTGCAGTTCCTCCAGCTGCTCCGGGAGAGGCCAGAACTCCTCGTCCAGATCCCCACAGACACACCTGGACCGAGGGAGAACGCTGGTGGAGCGTCTGAAAGCATCGGAGGAGAAGAAGGAGGAGGAGGAGGAGGAGAGGGCGTGGTGCTGATGATGCTGTCCTTTCTTCTTGTACAGATTATTTCCTCCTGGGTTCTGACCACAGTCTGGACTACCCAAGGCCAAACCCACAGGGTCTGTGAGGGAGAGGCGGGTACCTGAAGGCAGGCCATCTAAGGATCTGGTGGACCCCTGCAGGTCAGGTGACCTTTGATCCTCACCAAGAGTACCTGATCCTCTCAGGCTGGAGGAGCTACAAAGGTGGTCCAGATCGATCCCTGAGTCCTGCAGGTTTGGGTCTGTTTGGAGGAGAGAGTCTCCCTGACACTCGGAGGTACCCCATTCACCGACCACCTGTCCTGGTCTCAGAGGGTATGTGTAGTCCAGCAGGGCCTGGTACTCCCTGTTTGGATCCCAGCCTGCTGAGTGTCTATCTGGAGAGGGTGGCAAAGACTTGGGGATGGCACAGGCCCAGTAGTTGGCCTGATGGGGGGACACAGTCCGTCCTTTTAAATGTCCTCCAGAAGAGCACGGTTTGGTCTCTCCACAAACTCTACTTTCCCCCCGCCCCATCCTGAGCTGAGTCTGGTCTCCTCTGGATTTCCCTGAGAGAGGGGTGTAGGTAGGATGCAGAACTGTGGAGGTCAGACGTGGTCTCAGAGGTGGGTTCAGTCTTTGGACCTCCAGGATGGAGCTGGTGAAGGTGCGCTGAGTTGATCTGCTGCCAGAGAGAGACGAACGAAAGCTGGGTTCCTCATGGAACAGCCTGGACCTGAGCTCTGAGACCCCCATGGGTGAGTCCAGGTCTTCTCTAGAGTCTGAGCGAGGTGAGGTGTCGGCGTGAGACAGTCTGAAGCTCTCTGGAGACACGTCCCCTCTGTCTCTGCTCAAGAAGTCAGAGGTGCTGTGTTTCTTGTCTTCCTCTTTGCTCACACCAAACTGTGTCTAGGAGGAGGACACAAACAGACTTTAAATAGAGACCAGTTCATTTCTGGATTCAAATCTTCAAACAAAGCTTCACTGTCATTTAGACGCAAATTGTCCTCTGTACATCTCTGTATGTCCCAGATCTATGGTAGCTTTGTGAGTCTATCAGTGTGAGAGTATCCTGCTGCCAGTCTCAAAGTGTCTGTAGCCCTATGCAGAGTTCATGTCTTGTTTAAAGCTCCTATGAGGAAAAAAATCTCCTCCTGTTTTCTTCATTAAGACAATTACAAGGTCAGCCTACCATCACCTTAAGAATATATCAAGGATTAAAGGACTTATGTCTCAGCAGGATGCAGAAAAACTCCTCCATGCATTTATCTTTAGCAGACTAGACTACTGTAACGGGGTCTTTACAGGACTCCCTAAAAAGTCCATCAGACGGCTGCAGCTCATACAGAATGCTGCTGCTCGAGTCCTAACAAGGACCAAGAAAGTAGACCACATCACTCCAGTTCTTAGATCTCTATACTGGCTTCCTGTCTGTCAGAGAATAGACTTTAAAATCCTGCTGATGGTTTATAAAGCACTGAATGGTTTAGGCCCAAAATACATTGCTGATCTGCTGCTACTGTATGAACCATCTGGACCTCTGAGGTCATCAGGTACTGGTCTGCTTTCAGTCCCTAGAGTCAGAAGGAAACATGGTGAAGCAGCGTTTAGTCATTATGCACCACATATCTGGAACACACTCCCTGAAAGCTGCAGGTCTGCTCCAACTCTCACCTCTTTTAAATCAAAGACTAAGACCTTTTTATTTGACACTGCCTTCCTATCTTAGATTATTAACTCACTTTAAATGCAGATTTAAATTTGTTTTTTAATATATTTCTAATTTTCCTTTTCTTTTCTGTTTTATTATATCTGTCATTTTAATTGTGCTCTTTTCTGCTTGTCTGAAAGTTTCCAATGATTTTTAATGTAAAGCACATTGAGTTGCCCTCATGTGTGAAATGTGCTATACAAATAAAGCTGCCTTGCCTTGCCTTGCCTTGCCTTCTGACAGTTAAGTGTCTCACTCACTGTAAACAAAGGCTGTTTCCTCAGGGCGCTGCATCAACACACCTTCCCCTCACAGAGGTTTACGGCATTCAAAATGACAAAATAGAAATTGTAAGCTTTGTTGGTGATGGTCTCGTTTGCTTTTCTTGGTCATAAAGAGGCATCACTTTCATTTCTACACTGCGTGCACAATTATTAGGTTAGTTGCATTTTTGTGACAATTTCAAAAACTATATCAACAGTCGTTTTCAAATTTGTTAGGAAGTCAGATAGTGAATGTAGTTCTTCAACTGTGTGGTTAAAATTATGCTTTTCGGCTGTATTTTTAAATAAATGCCGAATCTGCAGAAATGAGTGTGCCAAATTATTATGCAAGTTGGTGATAAGAGTATATAACTTGTGAAAATTAAAATAGGCACCATTTTTAATTTTCTATTGATTGAAAATAATAATATTTACTACAACTTTATTCAAACTTCAACAAAAAAAACAGTTTTCTTTACATTTATTGCATTTATTTAAAAATACAGCCAACGTACTTTGAAAAGCATAATTTTAACCACATTGTTGAAGAAATATATTCACTATCTGACCTAGTAATTGTGCACGCAGTGTAGACAGTTTCCTAACAAGTCAAAAACTCCTATATAGGAGCTTTAATTACACATATCATGATACATAGCACACAAAGCACTATAACAAGTACCTGGACGTGCCAGACTCCAGCTGCTGCAACCACTACTATCCATCTCTCTACTATCATCTCTCTCTCTCTTCATCTCCCTCGATCCCTCTCTCCAACTCGGCCTCAGCAGATGTGTGTCTAACATGAGTCTGGTCCTGCTGGAGGTTTCTGCCTGTTAAAGGAAGTTTGTCCTTGCCACTGTAACTTGCTAAATGCTGCAAAGTGCTCTGCTCATGGTGGATTAAGATGAGATCAGACTAAGTCCTGTCTGTAAGATGGGACTGGATCTGATCCTGTCTTGATGTTGGGTCTTTGTTATTAATAGAACATAGAGTACGGTCTAGACCTGCTCTGTTTGGAAAGAGTCTGAGGAGAACATTTGTTGGGATTCATATCTTGTTTTTATTATTGTTTTTAAGTATGCCGCTCTTCATGCTCTTGCTTGTTTACTTCTTTGAATTGTTGTCATGCCTTTTTAATTTTGGATTTCACTGGAGCCTGAGAACAAAATTTCATTCCACCTCATGTGACGGCATTTGTTGGCATAACAATAAACAACCTTGAATCCTTAGACCCTCTAAACAGTCAGATGCCTATGACATAGACTTGAAGTGTGTCCTCTCACCTCCTCTCTGAGCCGCTGTGGAGGACTCTTCTTTAAGATGGACGTGTGTTGCTCTGAAGTAAACAGAGGCTTCCTCGTCAGATACTGTCTGTCCGTCAGATACCTGGAGGTCGGGGCCATAGTTACACTTTTGTTAGACACTCCTCTCTGGTCATGTGTGGTCAGACTCGAGGATGGCCTGCTGTGTTTGAACTCTGGGAGATGCATCTTCCACTGCTGGCTGCATCCCTCTGCTTCCATCGGAGACAGGAGATGAGGAGGGCTTTGTCGACTACAGAGACAGAACAATGGAGGACCTGTGAGTTACAGAGTCATGTTTAAGACTGTTTCAGAAGCACACATGTGTTTACTCAGAATCTGAATCATCAGCTGTATTTACTTTATGTTTATGTTTCATTCAGGCTCCTTGAAGAGTTTCTGGACTGTGGTGAAGCTTTGAGTCCTCTGTCCGCTCCACAAATAGCATCATGTCGCTTAGCACAGACGCTCTGTAATGACAAAGGACATAAAGGCAGTCCATTAGTACAGCAAAGTCAACAGGGAAATAGTACTAGTACTTCAAACATTTAATTCAGAGTTCTCTTTAAGAATGCACAAAGATGCTGCAGACTGTATTTCTCTTGTTGGCCGTTAGGGGGCAGCAGGTAAACAAACACGCCTGCAGACATCCATCATTCATCTGACATTGACATTCAACACCTTAAGAAGTTTATATTTTAAATGACCTGCTATTTTTACACATCATAATACCTGTATCTCTACTAAGGATGTTACTTTTAGAGACTTTGAAACAAAGCTGTAACGATTGGTCAATTAGTCTTACCTATAATGCAAACAATCCAGTGTATCATGAAAGAGATAATGTCCTGAGATACTTCTGTTTTTGTGTTTTCCTTGTCATAATCTTTCTTAGATTTCCAGTTTATTTTGTAAGTCCCTTTAGTCCTCTGTGTGTCTCTTTGTGCGTCGTCTTGTGTTTCTTGGTGATCCTTGTGTGTGTTTCTAGTCTGACATGTTTCCTGTTTTATTTTGTAGTTTTTGCTCCCTGTGTGTCTGGTTTAGATTTACTTCCTGTCTTTGTCAGTTTTCCCTCCATTTTGATTGGCTGTTTCCGAAACCGCCTACTATATTAGCAGTAAGTACTGATATGTCCAACATTCAGTATGTAGTAAGTAGTATGTGAACAAGAGCAAAATCTGCAGTATGCCAAAACTCCCCGGATGTCTACTGATACGGGAAAATATCTCAGTGTGCATCGGACCAGTCTGCCTCACGTACTGTTTCCCATAATGCACAGCGCTCGTTCTGCTTTTTCTTTTTCCTCATTTTTTGACGGGAGGAAATCCATTTTTGGGTGCTGTGAAAGTTATCAAATTACATATAAACCACTTCCTAACTTTTAAAATCATAAATGGATGATAAATAAGCTTTTTATTTATCGGCTTCGCCGTTGTTTACTTCCGCTTTCCGAAACCGGAAATCCAGCGAAGTCTGGCTCAGCATGCTGCATGACAGATCGGACAGAACAGTCATACTACATACTAAATTCAAACGCAGTATGTAGTATGCAATACCTACTGACTACTACATTAGTAAGTAGTATGTAGCAGGCCGTTTCGGAAACAGCCCTGGTGTCCTGAGTGTTTCCATCTGTGTCTAATTGGCTGTTTTCAAACCTCCTTCTTTACTAGCAGTACGTACTGATTTGGCCAAAATTCAGTATGTAGTATGTGAACAAGAGCAAAATCTGTGTGAGCAGGACCCCAATGTAACACCTTCCACTCTCCATTTTCCCCAACTTAAAGTATTCATGAGGACTGTCAGCGTGAACACACAAATCGCTACATGAATAAGGTCTGAAATGAACGCCTATTTTTTTTTAATTGTGAGCTATTTTTTCCTTCCGGCACACCATAGTTGTGCTGCTGCAGTGTTTTCCTGCTTCCTGCTCCCAGTCACTGCACTTTTAAATGTCACTTTTCACTTTAAACAACTCCAAGACGGCCCGCTGGTCCTAGCGGTCTAAGCGCCCCACATACAGAGGCCATAGTTCTTGTCGCAGAGATTGCTGGTTCGACTCCCAGCCATGACCATTTGCTCTGCATGTCTTCCCCTGCTCTCTGCTCCTCACATTTCCTGTCTCTCTTCAGCTGTCCTCACGAATAAAGACAAAAATGCCGAAAAATATATAACTTAAAAAAAAATATATATATATATATATCACTGAAGTACTTAGAGTCTGAGCTACCTGCTATGAGCTAAGCATACAGGTGCAGCTGATTATAAAGGAATTTTAAACATGTTTAAAAATGTGATTACGATATTCAGCAAACACTCACAATTATAAAATCCTCCCTCTAATGTATTAATACTCACACTCTGTGTTTGTAGCTACTAAAATCTAAAGATTTGTATTTTTTGTTTTGGTACATTTTTGGTTGGACAAACTATGAAACAGAGGTCACCTGCAGCTCTGTTAAATGTTGTTGATTGTTTTCTGTAGCATTTGATGGACTGAACTATCACTGATCAATAAATGAAAGTTTAATATTGAAAATGATTCAAGTTAAAGTTAAAAACAGAATATTTGGACCTCTACTTCACGCCTTTCATCTGTCCACAGGATGAAAGCTGAACAAGAATTCAATGAGACTTTGAAAGACTACTGCAGACCTTGTAAACACGCCCCAGATGAACACAGTTAAGTGTTACACACTTCCAGTTGCTCAGTGAGAGCCATGTCTCTACCTTTTGTTGTGGGATCACTGAGCTGCAGGCCTGATAAGTATCCAGGCAGTGAAATGATATGCTCGCTCCTCACCTGACTGGTCTCATTAAGACTGCATGCTCAGACCTGCTCAGGCTCACCGGACCAACCAGGAGGGTAACGAGGTGGACACAGCAGCAGGGGGGTCAGAGCTTCAGACTCAACACACTGAGGACTAAATATGAATACATCCAGTAGTTTTTATGGCAGTGACTGGATCATGTTACACACCAGCGACCATTCAACAATGAAGGATGAGTATGGAAGTAAATCAGTCTCATCAGATTTTGAATTTTTTAAGCCTTTGAATTTTTGGAATTTAAATGATGTATCTGAATTTTATGTCAATGAGTTTAAGTCTTCTTTTCAACAAGTACTTTTAACTTTTATTTTTCAATGTTCACAAATTCAGAGTCAAAAATTCAATGTATAAAAATTCAAGTGCTCATTTTCAACATCCAAAATTCAAAGTCAAAATTCAGTGTTAAAAAATTCAATGTAAACTGCTGATTTACTGAGGGGAAAGCAATTGATCGTCTCACATCGAACCCAACCGCCGGCCAATGAAGTCACGCTCCAGTGGTCATGTGATGCCGATACTTGGACAGGAGTTGTGCTCAGCTTCAGTCACAAGGTTCTTCACACATTCACAAACATAGCCCTTGCTAAACTCTTCCTACACCCAGCTCATCTCTCAACCAAACAAGGCAACAAACCAGTTGGTGATGACACGTGAATAAGTCCACTTACCTACAGACCGTCAAAGACTCAGGATTAAGCTAACATCTTGGTTGAAGTGGAACCGTCTTGTGCACTGTCTCACCTTTGGCTCTTTAAAACATACCGGGATCAGTTCTTTGATCATGTTTGACAAAACCTGCACAATCAATCTTTATTTATACAGCGCCAAATCCCAATAGATGCTCTCCTCAGACTCCTTCCAAACAGAGCAGGTCTAGACCGTACTCTATGTTCTATTATTAACAAAGATCCAACATCAAGACAGGATCAGATCCAGTCCCATCTTACAGACAGGACTCAGTCTGATCTCATCTCAATCCACCATGAGCAGAGCACTTTGCAGCATTTAGCAAGTTACAGTGGCAAGGACAAACTTCCTTTAACAGGCAGAAACCTCCAGCAGGACCAGACTCATGTTAGACACACATCTGCTGAGACCGTGTTGGAGAGAGGGATAGAGGGAGATGAAGAGAGAAAGAGATGATACATCAAAAGCATTTGAAGGCCTCTTTAGAGAAATATATTAGTGGTCATTCTACACTGAAGAAAATAAAACTAGATTATAATTCGGAGACAGACAGACAGGCGCCATAAAAGCACATAGATAAAACGAGAACTAGATTCACTGATCATGAGTTGATTTGCCCTATCTTCTTTCAGTGGTATCATATTTTAGCTCTCACTAAGTCAGTCTTTCTCTCCCATCTGTTAAAGACTGGCATTGTCTGCAGCTCACAGAGAAAAGACCTGATCATGTTATCAATTGCACCTGCTACATGTTGAGTATCTGCTGCAACAGAGCTTTATTCAACTTTAGTGTCAGTTCCTGTTTTTCCTCCTCATCATATGACAGGTTCATGACTCATTATACAAATAAACAGTGTTGGACAGTAACAAAGTAAATGTACTTGAGTACATGTTTTGAGTATCTGTACTTTACTTGAGTATTATTTTTTGTGAACTTATTACTTTTACTCCATTTAAAGACAAATCTCATCCTTTTGACTCCTCTACATTTCTATCAGTGCTCTAGTTACTCTCTACTTTATCTTTGAAGTCAGCTGATGAGTTCTCTTTTCTGAAATCAGATCCCAAAGACCGTAAACTGTTGGTGTCCTTGTGTTTGGTTTGTCTCAGTGGTGTAGCCGTACCTGGGTTGAGCGTAGATCAAACGTTCTTCAGATCAGTTGTTCATTTAGTCGTGGTGATGATGGCTATGACTGAGAAGGATGATGATTCTCTACCTGAGCACCACGGCCATATTTTAAACCCACGTTTGAGCTTTTGAAATAAAGAATGATTGTTTGTATTGTTGTAAATCTCTGATCTGTTTACCACACAAACTTCATCACAGCCTCCAAAACATCAGCATCTAACCTGAGAAAGCATGTGGAGGTCTGGAGCTAACACACTGCTTTGATTCCAGAGGAACATTGTAAACTTGTCTGTGCTTGTAGTAACTTAGTTTAGATTTCATGGTAGACTTTTTACATATGAAATCATGTTTTCTAGATAAACAGAACGGAGCAGAATGTTCACCCATGCATTCTTGACTGACCTCATGCTTTGTGAAAATACGTTTAGAGATATTTTAAAAAGTACTTTGAATACTTCAGTATTTTTAAAACAAGTACTCCAGCAGCCTGTTGCACCAGCTGTGTGTAAGTTCAAACGTAGCCTAGTTTGAACGTAATTTCTCATTTAGGATGGAGTTTACTTTCTACTAATGTTTTGGGTGTTGCACCAGCTAAGATGGTTCCAACGTAAGCCTAAGTTACAACTTAATTGTTACACTTAACTCTTAGTAGGTGTAAAGTCCTCCGTAGAGTATTGGTTGGCGCGTCGTTTTGAAAGGTGGGATGATTTGGAGGATGAGGTGAGTTCTCCCAGATAGATTACTTCGGCAACTCGTCATCCGCGAGAGATTACATCCTTAAGAAAATATGATGACAGAGATTTGCACTCCCGAGTATTAAAGTTGTAGTTGATCATTTTACTACTCAAGGTCACTGTTATTATAGAGCCTGTAGATTAAGGATTTAGGTTATAGTTATCACCTTACTTTGACACTTTATCAAGCCTTACATACCTTCTGTTGTTGTTCTGTGACAGTAACAGAGGTTTGTTTCAGCTGTTGTTCAGTTCTGAGACGACCCGGCACGAAAGGTAACAATGTTATAACCAACCGGCAACCTCCAGTCTAAAAATATGAGTCAATGCGGAAGTGTTAAAAGCTGCAGTTCATCGAGGATCCGCTTGAGGCTGGCTCCGGAAGTACAGGAAGTCACATACACATGAATGGGGAAAAGACGATCTTTACAGCATTAATAAACATGTTTACAGCCTGGTACAAAAGATGAGTGTAGTCTGAATAGCTAATTTCTCGACGTCCTCTCACTGTGAGGGGGGTGAACGTTTTTCTAATTCGGCAATTTCGAAGATATTGAGATTACCAGTCTTCCAATGAGAGGCACAGCTGCCTGTGGGAACACTGCAGCTGTTGGCTAGGAGGCTCAAAGCCCGCCTCTTTACGTCACACTGGCTCGACAGAAGCAATATGGCTGCCGCAGCCGATTGATCTCAAAACAGCTCTTCAGAAACAGATGGGTGACGTCACGGATACTACGTCCATATTTTATACAGTCTATGGTTATAACCCCTGCATCAAAATTGGTGCTTTCCTCTGATTGGCTCCTTGAAGTGTATACGTCATATCTGCCACAATGTTATGGTTAGTTTGGACGTGACTGTCCGCTAGTTAAGATGAACCTTACGTCTCCGTGGTGAAACCAAACAACGACACAACTTAAAGCTGCTGTGAGGATCTTTTGATTTGTATTGATTTTGGCGCCCCCTGTGGACAAAGTGATACCTCTGATCTCTTGTCCTGTACATGCAAAAGTAGTGTTTTGTACAAAAACATTATCCTGTTGTCTTCCAACAATCACATTTATCACACAATTTGATTATTTTCCATGAAAACTGTCAATAAATGCTGTTTCTAAAGTGAGATGTCAATCATCCAGTCTGACACCTACCCTCTCACAGCAGTTTCAAGCATTAAAAATGGCAACAGAGCAGGCATCAGTTTTGTTGCTGATGGTCTTATTTGCTCTTAAAGGTTATGAAGAGGCATCAGTATCAGTTTCAGTCTGTTTCTCAGCCAGTTCAAAACTCCTCACAGTGCCTTTAAGGTACAAACTAACTAGTTTCTACTTTTGATTTAGTGAGGACTTTATATCCTAACTTTGGACAACTTACACACAGCTGGTGAAACAGGCTCAAGGACTTTAACTCAAGTCATAATCTGACTGAACAACGTTCACTTGTAATGGAGTAATGTTTGACCAGGAGGATCTATACTTTGACTTTAGATCTGATGACGTGTTCTTTGTCCACCACTGCAAATATAACACGTGTTGCTAATAGACTAGAGGAGATCATGTCTTGTTAGGGGATGTCAGGTGTGTAAATCAAGTGTTGCTGCTTCATTCACAACATTAAGACCCATTTACTGCTCTGCATTAACATTGTGTTAAAAACATCTTTCAGAAACTCCTTAGAGGTTTGATTTGATGAGCTTATTGTCATCAATGCTGGCTGAAGCCTGGAGTTAGATAAGCCTGCAACAGCTGACTTATCCATTAGTATGGCACAGCCTGTCATGAAGGCAACACTTCACTGTGTGTAGTTCAAGTATCATCTCCAGTGCAGTCATATTTAAGTGATGTGAAAAAGAAGCAGAGAGGTGAAGAAGGTAAATATCAAGTCAGCTGTTAAACTTTCAGGCTCTGTTCTGTCAGCTCAAACACAGACTACAGTGTGTCAAACACAGGGGGGAGGAAACCATGGCTACAAGCTGTGACACCAAACACAGTTGACCTATACAAAGACCAGAGTCACACTGAAGCCGGCCATGTAAGGCTCTGGGTCCTGGTTTACTCACACCCTGACCAGCACGTGTGATAAACCCACTTTCTCTTACACAGCTGATGACAAAAAATAAATCCTGCAAATAAAGATAATACATATGAGATAACAGTTTACTATCTGGTAGTGTGTGGATTAGTGTTTACATTAATAAGGAAATGTGCAACATGCCTGAAATTCATGCAAAAACCATGCAATTAAATCTGTCTTTGCCAATCTATGAAATCATAATGGATTTAAAAACCAGATCTAAGCTTCTCATGCACGTGTGAGGTCTTCTCATAAATTCGGCATCTTTATAATCCATCATCCAGAGCTCACTCCTCATAAAATCCTCAATCTGAAGTATTGAACACTTTCTTCCGCCCACTCTTCTGTTCTCCCTTTCTTCAGCGGAAGTCCTCCCAGCTGTCACTGATCGATCATCTTTCCACACAGCCTCACAGACCTCCCTCTCAGCCTGCAGCCTCCACCCTGAGTCAGTGTTAAACATGAATACTGTCCTGTTCTTACCACATTAAGCTCCTTGCAGCAGCCTCCAGGTGTTGCAGCGGTCTGCAGCGGGGCTTTGTTACAGTAGCCTCCTTCCTCTTGCTGTGCTGCCTTCACGTGCTGCTTGAAAAAATGGGTTCTTCCTGTGTCGCCGTGTACCAACAGTCTTTCGCAGCATTTGTGATGAGCAGCAGTCTCTGTAATAACGAATGGCACTTAATACTCGGACATGTCGCTTCTTTGCTTAATGTTCAGTTACAAGACTACGACGGAGACAATACACACTTTGTCGCCGTTAACAGAAAGAACAAATACTCTTCTTTTAAACATGTTAGTTAAAACATACAGCTTGTGTGGGTGTTCCTACATGTCAAAGCTATAACGTTTTATTTGACACGAACAAGTCACAATATCAGATCAAAATACACTCTGGTTGTATCTTTGCTTTGTGCGTGAACATTAATTGTGATTTTTCTGACGATCCGTGAAGGCAACATAACAAAGTTTGAAACAGCAGCAGGCGGATGTAACTCTTTACTCCCCCTAGTGGACAAAATAAGAAGTGCACATGATACATTATGAAGTAAAACTTCCAGTCAGACATTATTTACTTCATAGAGCAATTTAGAGCACTTTGTTGTTGCGATTATTGATTAGATAAGATAGGGTAAAAGTGTTACCAAGAACAACTGAAAAGAGTTACCAAATAATGTGGGATTAGCAGAGCCGTCCCTAACCGACTTGGTGCCCTAGGCAAGATTTTAACTGGAGCCCCTTGTATTGTAACCAACTCAACCAACAACCACATAACATTTACACTGAAAGACAACTGACATCCAGCATTATGTTTTACAGGTTTCCTTTGTTTTAAAATTAAAACGACCTCTAAAAGAACATTAATAAAATGGTAATAACACTGTTATTTAGCAGGAAAATAATTGTACAATTTCAAAATAAACAATGTATTAGTAGTAGTAATTTAGTCAGTCATTATATAACACAATAATTTTCACAGTGCAGACACTTTAAACAAAGCAATAGTCATGTATTAAGTGATGACTGAAAAGCCAGAAGCAAAATGCTTATTTAAGCCTAGCCTACATTTTCTATTTAATTAAGCTAACAGCTTCCAAAGTGTAAAGAAAACAACAAAAACAAAACAAAAAACAAGTAAATCAAGAACACTTAAAGACTTCAAAAGCTGCTTTGCATACCATTATTTTTAAAACCAAAAGGGAATCACAAGCTTTTAAAGGTTTACTGACATCACTCAGACATCACAATTTAATCCTACATTAAATTAGATAAAACAATATTGTTTTTCCTATTATCTTCAAATTTTCTTCCTCACTCATTTAGCGGCGCCCCCTATGGACGGCCGACGCCCCTAGCATTTGCCTATACTGCCTATGCCAAGGGCCGGCCCTGGGGATTAGGATGCACCAAGGCGATTTCTTTCTGTCTTTCTGATTTAATTTCTTTCTTTCTTTCTTTCTTTTTTTCTTTCTTTCTTTCTAAAAATTAAATAAGTTGTTGCGTATACTTGGGACTATCAGTGAACATTGTTAATTTTTCTTCATTACACTATCTGTAAGTGAGCACAAATTCAGTTGTAAAAATGTAAAACAACCTTTAATTTAACTTTTTCTCACAAATATAAATATATATATATATATATATATATATATATATATATATATATATATATATATATATATATATATAAACTGCTTCAAAGGTGTCTTTATCTGCTACCATCACAAACTCAGTGAGAAGACATTGTCAGCCCAAAACAATCATACCTCATGTGAATCTGCTGCATTTTCATGAAAAAAAACAAGGAGGAAATGAGGAGACATCGAACAGACAACCAAACAGACAAAAAACCAGAGTAAACATCTGTGTCGCTTTTCAAAGGTGGAAGTCGTTAATGACAGAGTTAAGTTTGAAGGACACAGAAGTTTCCTGTGGTCTGATGGACAGGTGAGAGTACAACCTGCTGTAATGGAACGTGTTTGTAACAATGTTTATCTATTGTATAGTTTTTGGAAAGAAACGTTGTTTCAGTTAGTGTCGCCTGCTCACAGAGCAAACTGTTAGGCCAACAGCTTATAACTTTAACAAGGTCTCTCAGTCTTTTGTCTGATGGTAACACAACACATTGTTGGTAGAGAGAGCTTTGGTCCTCCACAGCTTCCATCTCTTAGATCAGGGGTGTCCAAACTTTTTTCAAAGAGGGCCACATATGATGTTGTCAGAATACCTCAGGGTCAGTGGCTCCTACTGAGAGTTAGGAATCCCAAAAGTTATATATGAAATATTTATTTAATAACAATCATTTTAAATTTTGTCTCAAGAAATCAGTAACTAGGTAGTCCTCAGTTCTCCACAAGCCATGTAAACATGAGCAAACATTATCTTCTTCTGGAGGAAAATGTTTTTCATTAGGGTCGGACAATGTGGGAAAAATATTGTATCATTATTTTCCTATGGCAGGATCATGATCTGGATTTCATCACACTTCTTTTTCATGTTGTTTTTAAGACCTTTCTGCCAAGCAGGCAACATTTTAAGAACAAAATAATTATTTTCCTGAGTTCTGAACATTTTTGATGCACCAAATTTAGCCTTTTCTGTACAATTCCATAATTTGATCTTGTCTTGTGTCCTCTTTTGTGTCTTCTTTAGTTTTAGTGTTCATCAAGAACATTTCCACATCATGATAAAAACATTAATTTGAAAACTTGTCAACTTTAAGAGTTCTTGTGTTTCTTCTTATTGCCGTCTTGCAGAATTCCCAGAGCTTTGGCTTTAGACAGGTAGTCCATATGAAGCTTTCTGAGACATTTCTGGATTGACTTTAGTTTTGTTTGTAGAAAGAAACTGTGATTAATTTCTTTGCTATAAATAACACAATTTAAGATGGAAGCTTTGGGCCATAAATAAATGGACCTTGGGCCGCAATTGACCCCCGGGCCGTACTTTGGACACCCCTGTCTTAGATGATGTGAAGGGTTAGGAACAGAGGGGTTCATTTTGGAATCTGACCTCATCCCATTTCTACGCACTGCACCTTTAATCTATCTTGATTAATTAACCTGTACACGGTTCCAATCTTGACAGTACACTCATCAGCCTGAGAACATGGTGTGTGATGTTCTGTATTTCTTTCTCTGACTGAATAGCAAAATTCATAATGAAGTTACAGAATAATCAAACATGTCATATATATATATGAAATAATCAACAGAGAGGACGTGAACGTGGAATAATCCCTTCTTTTATTGATGTCTGCATTCATACTCGTGGACAGAAGGTTTACAGGAACACACTCAGACCTGTCTCACTCTCACTAACAACCTAACATCATCCATGTGCAAAAATAAGTCGTGGAGCTTCACATACTTCAGAGATTGTTTATGATATTTTGTGACGATGAATACCTGAATGAATCTAGCTACTTACGCCAATAAGAAGTACGCTCATGTTTGTCTTTGTTCTCTGTAGGTACGAACACAGTGACAGAACAACGGTTGTATCTTTGCCTCCTTCTTGACCTCTGATCAGAAACTCAGACTCTGTGTGTGAAGCCAAAACAATCAATGATTAAATTACAACTCTGCATGGAGAATGAACTAGAAGTCAACACAGCGGCCCTTCCTCTCCCAGTCTCCGTAGCGGGTTGGCTCCGGGCCCCGGGGACCGCCCTTCTCCTTGGTGGCGGGGTTCACATCATCAGGGTACTCTAGAGGAGGACAACAGCAGAATAACTTTAGTTAAGACCATCTCTTTGAAACATTCAGTCTGAAAAACACACAGAGACGGTCTGTTAGATCCACCGGGAGTCAACTCTGTGTTCTAATATTAACAAAGACCCAACAAAGGCAGGATCAGATCCAGTCCCATCTCACAGACAGGACTCAGTCTGATCTCATCTTAATCCACCATGAGCAGAGCCGTGTTGGAGAGAGGGATAGAGGGAGATGGAGAGATAGAGGGAGCAATGATAGTGATGAGATGAGTAGTAGTAGCTGTTGCTGCTGAAGTCTAGCACATCTGTATCAGCTGGAGTCTGGAACGTCCACAGCAGGACGTCTACAGCAGCTCAGAGGAACCTACGAGACAAGGTAGCTCAGGGACTCCAGAAAGGTCTATAAGATAAGATCCAGTCCCTTCTTACAGACAGGACTCAGTCTGATCTCATCTTAATCCACCATAAAAGGAGCACTTTGCAGCATTTAGCAAGTTACAGTGGCAAGGACTGTAAAGGGCAGAAACCTCCAGCAGGACCAGACTCATGTTAGACACACATCTGCTGAGACCGTGTGGTGAAAATGAAACTTCTTTCAATTCAGGAGGGATATATGACCAACATGAGTATCATGCAAAACATACAGAAAAGCAAGCAGACATGAAGTCTGTGAATTGTTGTTCAGATGGTCTTTCTTATATTTGTCCATCACACTTTGTTGCATATTTTTCTCTTATTGTCTCATGAAGTGGATCTCATGGCGTCCTCTCTCCTCAGCTGACCTTGTTATCACTTGAATTTAATCTATTATGGGAAAGCCTCTTGAGATGCAGAATCTCATTTTCAAAGGGGTCCCACTAAGGACTGTTTCTCCTCTGCCATGGTGGAGGATATTATCATTTCCTAATTGCAGCTGGAGGAGACAAGAAAATCACTGCTGTGTTCTAGTGACGAGGATCTCAAGCAGAAGCACTGCTCGATAGTCTCTGCTAACTATTCGCTAATTATTCGAATAGTTCCCCGCCCCCTGCAGACGTGAGAGAGGGAGACCCATTTACTGACTGTGCACAGTTGTTATATATTTTTAGATATGACACACGTATGGATACAATCTAGATATTCTACTTTTATCTGTAAAGTTTGAACTTCACCTCAGATGATACTGCGATTGTGGCATGTATCTGGAATGGACAGGAATCTGAATACAGGGATCTGACAAAAGCCTTCAGTGACTGGAGTCACAAAAACTGCCTCCTACTGAACTCCTCAAAGACAAAGGAAATGATAGATTTCTAAAGATCCAGGCTCTGCCATCAGCTAGTTAACATTCGAGGGGTGGACATCGAGGTGGTGCCAACCTACAAATATCTAGGTGTACAGTCATGGCCAAAAGTTTTGAGAATGACACAAATATTACATTTTCACAAAGTCTGCTGCTTCAGGGTTTTTAGGTGTTTTTGTCAGATGTTTCTATGGTATAATGAAATACAATTAGAAGTATTTCATAAGTATCAAAAGCTTTTATTGAGAATTACACAGAATTCATGCAATAAGTCAATATTTGCAGTGTTGACCCTTCTTTTTCAAGACCTCTGCAATTCTCCCTGGCATGCTGTCAATCAACTTCTGGACCAAATCCTGACTGATGGCAGTCCATTCTTGCATAATCAATGCTTGGAGTTTGTCAGAATTTGTGGGTTTTTGATTGTCCACCCGCCTCTTGAGGATTGACCACAAGTTCTCAATGGGATTAAGATCTGGGGAGTTTCCTGGCCAAGGGCCCAAAATCTTAATGTTTTGTTCCCCGAGCCATTTTGTTATGACTTTTGCTTTATGGCAAGGTGCTCCATCATGCTGGAAAAGGCATTCTTCATCACCAAACTGCCCTTGGATGGTTGGGAGAAGTTGCTCTGGGAGGACGTTCTGGTACCATTCTTTATTCATGGCTGTGTTTTTAGGCAAGATTGTGAGAGAGCCCACTCCCTTGACCGAAAAGCAACCCCACACATGAATGGTCTCAGGATGCTTCACTGTTGGCAAGAGACAGGACTGATGGTAGCACTCACCTCGTCTTCTCCGAACAAGCCTTCCTCCAGATGCCCCAAACAATCGGAAAGGGGATTCATCAGAGAAAATGACTTTACCCCAGTCCTCAGCAGTCCAGTCCCTGTACCTTCTGCAGAATATCAGTCTGTCCCTGATGTTTTTATGGAGAGAAGTGGCTTCTTTGCTGCCCTCCTTGACACCAGGCCTTCCTCCAAAAGTCTTCGCCTCACTGTGCGTGCAGATGCACTCACACCTGCCTGCTGCCATTCCTGAGCAAGCTCTGCACTGGTGGTGGCCCGATCCCGCAGCTGTAACACCTTCAGGAGACGGTCCTGGCGCTTGCTGGACTTTCTTGGGCGCCCTGGAGCCTGTTTGGCAACAATTGAACCTCTCTCCTTGAAGTTCTTAATAATTGGATAGACGGTTGACTGAGGTGCAATCTTACTCGCTGCTATAAACTTCCCTGTTAGGCCCTTTTTGTGCAATGCAATGATGGCTGCACGTGTTTCCTTGCAGGTAACCATGGCTAACAGATGAGGAACAATGGTGTCATGCACCATCTTCCTTTTAAAGTGTCCAGTCACTCAATCATGACAGATAAATCGCCAGCCTTGTCCTCATCAACACCCACACCTGTGTTAATGTGTGTGACACCTGTGTGTCATTGAAATGATGTTAGCTGCTCCTTTTGTGGCAGGGCTGAAATGCAGTGGAAATGTGTTTTTGGTGATAAAGTTCATTTTCAAGGCAAAGAGGGACTTTGCAATTAATTGCAGTTGAGCTGATCACTCCTCATAACATTCTGGAGTATATGCAAAATGCCATTATAAAAACTGAAACAGCAGACTTTGTGAAAATTAATAGTTGTGTCATTCTCAAAACTTTTGGCCATGACTGTACACCTGGACAACAAGTTGGACTGGTCCCTTAACACAGATGCACTCTACAGGAGGGGCGGAGCCACCTCTTTTTCTTAAGGAGGCTCAGATCCTTAGACATCTGCAGAAAGATGCTGCTTTTATCAGTCTGTGGTGGACAGTGTGTTATTCTATGCTGCAGTCTGCTGGGGAAACAGTATAAAACACAAGGATGTGAGGCAACCTGACAAACTTGTGAAAAGAGCTGGCAGTGTGATTGGAACCAGGTTGGACTTACTGGGGGCTGTGGTGGAGAGATGCAAACAGAAGAAGCTAGAGGCCATTCTAAATTACACAGATCATCCACTTCACAACTTCTTTGTGGACCAGAGAAACAGCAGCAGTGGACGGCTCATCTCTCTGCGCTGCAGGACTGAGAGATACAGAAAATCATTCATCCCTGCAGCCATTAGGCTTCAGAACTCTCTAGCCAATGGGAGATGAGCTGATAGACACCTGAATTTCTCTTCGGGGATTAATAAAGTACATTCTATTCTATTCTACTTTTCGTTTATTTCTCGTAGAAGTTCCTCCAGAACTCTTCAGAGTTGCTGAAGTCTCTTACTGTTATGGAAGGCAGGCCAGTTTTTTGGTATAGAACACAGTGATGTGTCTTTAGCTGTCTCTGTAAATGAATCATAGTGCTGCATTCAGAGGTTTGCGAGTTGTGCTTGCACCCCTTCCGTAAATAACATCCCTATAATCCAGCACAGAGAGGAAACCGCTTCAATGATTCTTCTCCTGGTGAACGAGAGGAAGCAGGATTTATTTCTAAAAGAAAGCCTAGCTGTTGTCTTTTGGTTAAAGATTGTCCATGTGTGTTTTAAAGGTGAGTTTTTTAACTACCCAGATCCTAAGGTATTTATAATGATGCACTCTCAATTGTTGTATTATCTGCAGTTTGAATGTCAAGATTTTTAATGTCTCATCAGGAGGAACAAAGCGGAGGAGGAACTGAGAAAGATCTTAAAGGTCTGTGATGATTTTCTGAATGTCACTTTAATGACATCTCCAGCCTGAGTATATCTTGACTTGCACAGCAGGCTGTGGTTGTCATATTTTGCAGCACACCTGTCCCTCCCTCTGTGTGATGATCCTCTGTGTGATGATCCTCTGTGTGATGCTCATACTCACTCTCCAGGACGTCTTTCTGCTTCTCCTCTGGGTTGTCAAACCGACCCTGCGGGGTTTTGGCTTTCTTCAGCGGCTCCTTGTCCTTTGCTGTGCTGCTGGCTGACCGGGAACACCCTGTAACCACAAGAACAAGGAGGCTTTCAGAGTAACACTGGATCTGTCTGTGAGTCTGCAGACAGTGCACATGAAGGAAACAGTGATGCGTTCAGGGCCTGACATGAAGACCTTCAGCTCTGATTTAACCTAGCTTCACTTGAATGACTGTCAGAGTTTAAATTAGAGCTAAAGAGACATATCTCATGTAGTCTGGGCATAGCATGGACTAACTCAGCACACACACACACACTGTCCTGTAAACACACTGACCTGACAACACACACTGCAGAGCTCGGCCATTGAACACAACACGTCTGCTGGTTGAAGCACAAAGCTGCAGGAGAGACATGATGATCATAAAACACAGAAACAACCTGAAGCCCTCCTTATACACCGAGCCCAGAGGTGCTCTGAACACTTACACAACTGTTATGTTTGTCGCACTTTAATGACGTCAATGTCATCATCACAAGGCGACGCAGAATCACAAACTATTGCAATGACCATGTAGCGCCAGTAGGGGGAGAGAGAGTCCTGGATATCAGAGAGAACAACACTTTTTAAAGCCTCAGAGCACAAATTTAACATCTCTGTAAGGTATCTATTACGAACATTATTTAAATTTGAATTCGTCCTATTTTATTTTATTTTATTTTATTTATCTTATTTTTAAATTATTTTAATTTAAAACATTTTTTTTTAAATTTATTTGAGTCGATTTTATTTTTATTTTTGAAGTATTTCACGTCAGAATCAGAAATACTTTATTTATCCCGTGGGGGGTATTCAGTTACTATACAACGCTCTTATACAGTATGAAAGAAAGTCAAATAATAAAAGAAAGAAGGAATAAAATAAGATATAAATACAAATGAGATCAAATAAAATAAAATAGAATAATAACGTATACAGAAGCGCAGAATAGTTCACATTCCTCTGTCTTTATTCTCTATTCTCTATTTGGATCCCCATTAGCTTCCAGAGTGTGGTTGCTAGTCTTCCTGGGGTCCACACAACAAAACAAAAATAAGAAAAACAATTATTTAAAATCACACAGTATCCATAAAACACAAATGCTAGAGCAGCCAATTATAAAAATCAAAAATGAAAATGAGAAATAGATGAAGTATCTGAGCAAATAAATGATGGGTAGCATTAATCAACAAAAAAATGGAAACAAAAACAATATTGTCACAAACACGTGGCACCAAAAATTTACAAAATAAAACGTTTCAAAACAGTGATAACATAACAACGTCTATCAGAAATTCATCAGCATTTGTTTGAGTGACTTTATAAAATACATTTTGTTTTTGATCTCATGTTGGTGGGGAGCAGAATCCAGGTAGAGGAACCTAAAAAAGTAACAGATCTCATCATACAGTTAGTTCTAGGACTTGGTGTTAACAGATAACCAGTACTCACATGACATGTCATATAAGCGACTTTGAGTACTTAGAAAAGCGCTATATAAATTCTACAAATAATAATAATAATAATAATAATTATTATTATTACTATTAGTATTAGTATTATTGTATACCTGTGATTAAAACCAGAATATTTTAGTCTATCACAAAAGAATTGTGGTGTGTTATTCCATAAAATAGTTTTAGTCTTGTATCATTTTATCTGTTGCTGTTGTTTTCTGTCTCTGTTCTTTTCTGATGTCCTTTGAGCTGCATTGAATGTTTGAAAGGTGACATATAAATAAAGATGAGTTGAGTTGAGTTATTTTTAATTTCTGTTTGTTAGAAGTGGAAACTATTGAACCATTCATTTTTTACTAAGTTGCTTTCGTCTGATGATTACAGCTGGTTATGTTTAAAAGTTGATGAAATACCCTAATATACAAGCAACAACATAATCCATCGTACGGACAATTTAAATACAAATATTCTAAATTCAGGTTATCATGACGCCTAATTATTTGGGGTAAATATCAAATTTAAACCTGTGAGTGGTGGAGCTGTAAAAAATGTTCTAATATCTCTTTTGTCATGTTTTGCTCTCTTATCTTTTTACTTGAATGTTGTTTTCTTCTTTCTGTTTTCTCTTCGTAACTGTAAGTAACTTAATTACTCCTCCATTGATGTCCATCTAATTCTAGTTTCTGTATCTGTAATGTTTCCTTATCTTGTTCTTTAAATCTCTTCACGTACAATAAAAAAGGACACATTTAACAAAGACAGAGCAGATTAAGATAAAACAATATGACACGATGATAAAAGTACAAATTAAGCCAAAAGTAGGGATGGAAATAAAAATGTAAGACATAAAAATAAAATTTAAATACAAAAAAAAAAGAATGTGGAAGTTCTATTTCATTCTCTGTCTGGTGTCAAACTAAAAGAAAGACCTAATAAGCATTTGGAGAGGCAAAGATTGTTATGAGAATAAATCAATTTCAAAGCATCTATAAATAGAATAATTCTAAATACCCTTTAAAAATAAAATAGGAAATGTCGGAAATGTTTAGTGAGCATTATCAAACAGAAATCCCAATTGTCTGACCCTGATTATAATACCAAATTCATACTACAATAAATCAGAGTTAGCATAATGTGAAAATCATCCTATATAAACTAGATGTAATACAAGAGAAGAAACAGTGTTATGTTTCTTTCTGGTTTACAGATTGTATCAAAGATCAATGTCCAGTTTCAAAAAAAAAATCCTTATACTGACAGATATAATTCCAGATTAAGAACACTCTACACACTGTGTTGAACAGGGTCTGATATTTGAAATAATAATACAACCTTCTTCACTACCATACAACCACTTCATTAGTGATTTCATGAGACAGAGTCACCTTACATTTTCTCTGGATCCCCTGGACTCCTCAAAAGGTGATTGTTATCTTTATCTTGTGTGCACACACTATTTTCTTGTGCAAACATGATATTAACTTGTTCACACAAGAGGCATTGAAGTGCTGGTCTAATGAGCTTTTATGGGCAGACGAAGAGATAGAAAGAGATATGATAGAAGTGAGTACCTATATTTTTAGACAAAAACACTACTTGAAAATGAAAGGCTATCAGCAAAGGGTTATGTATATAACTTTATGCCATGTCATCAAAAACTGAGCAGATCATTTAGATTCCACCTCTTTTAAAACCTGAGGGAGTAACCCTTATTACAGCTCACTGTTACAGCATACAGGTGGCATACTCTAAAGAATAAACACTGGGTAGACTAAACACTTGGAGAAGTGACACACAGGAAGATATGATGAGGCTAATTGGGGTGAAGATTGTTTTAAAGTGTAAAATCAGACAAAAATACAAGCTTTCATAAACTTTAATATACATGGCCGATGAGAACGTTTTCTCCTGTCAGACTTGGTCATGTGTCTGCTCATGTTACAGACGTCTGTCGTTCAGTGAGAAAGGTACTCTTCTCCAGTGCTGTCCATGAAAATGTCCCAAAACTCAAACTTCTTGGAGGGACGTAATAGAGTTTGAGTTTCTGGGATTTGTTTTGACCTTCCGAGTCGTGTGCACCTTTCTTTGGAAATAACTTTCTAACCATGCTTCTCTCTGCTTGCTTACTCTCTTCCTCCTTATGTTTCTTTTTCGATATTCTCAGTTTGCTCTCGGGAGAGAGGCTGCTCCAGCATCATCACTTTGCTCTTCTGACTGCAGTCAGATGAATCCTATTGTGGGGTGGACTGAACCATTTCAGGATTAAAGTAGAGGTGAGAGGAACAATCAGAAAGATGCTCCACTTTTCAAAGAGTTGAAAATCACATCCTTTTATATAGCCATTGTTATTTTACTCATGCCCTGGTAGTGAGTCCCACTTTTCCCCCAGCTACGACCAAGTGCCAACCTCCAACTCTAAGAAATGAAGGATACACTGAACAGCAAACAACTGCAGTTCCTTGAGAGTCCACTTGAGGCTGCCTCCAGAAGCCAAAGATCTCCATAAACACCCATTAGAATACATATTTTACAGCAGAAATAAACACGTTTAAGTTCAAATATATATTTTTAATAACACATCCATTTTGAAGATATAAAAAGGATTTAAAAAACAAGAGAGTGATGCATGTATTTACACTACAAGTCAAAAGTTTGGAAACACCTTCTCATTCAAGGGTTTGTATTTATTGTAATGATTGTAAACACTGTAGATTAATACTGAAGACATCAAAACTATGAAAGAACATATATGGAATTATTGAATGAACCAAAAAGTGTTAAACAAAGCAGAATCTGTTTTATATTTTAGATTCTGTAAAGTAGCCCCCTTTTTCCTTCATGACAGCTTTGCACACTCTTGGTATTCTCTCAGTCTGCTTCATGAAGTGGTCTCCTTGAATGGTTTCTAATGAACATGAGCCTTGTCAAGAGTTCATTTGTAGAATGACTTGCCTTCTTAATGTGTTTGAGACCATCAGTTGTGTTGTTCAGAGGTAGGGTTAGTACACAATGGATAGCCCTGTTTGACTACTGTTGTAATCCAGATTATGGTAAAACCAGATTATTTCATAGTTTTGATGTCTTCAGTATTAATCTATAATGTTGAAAATCATTAAAATAAATAAAAACCACTGAATAAGAAGGTGTGTCCAAACTTTTGACTGGTAGTGTATATACTGTGGTTAGGGTCGTGACAGGCTTCAAAACCATTCTTCCTAAAGCAAAGGGTGACGTCACTGAGACTACGTCCAGGCAATGACAGCTGAAGTCAAGGTAGCCTAGCTTAAATTTAAGAAGCAGGTGAAGACAGCTGGTGCTGCTCAGTCCAAAGCTCAAGATATAGCTACTGACAACTTTGAAGCTCTCTGATGATCAAATATCTGTTTTATTTAACGTGTAACACATACCTATACATATTATAACAGAGGTCTAGGGCCTCTACATTTGGGCTGAATAGAGCTGGCAAACACTATGGTAGAATGACTCCAGTAAAAGAATCATGGAGGCTGAGATTCCTGTTCACCCATAGGAAAATAAATCTAGAGAGGAGATCTCAAAAGTGTTTCTTTTATGTCTCCTAGACAACAATGAGATCTGTTTGAAAGCAAAATGAGACTATAGCTTATGTCTCCTGTTTCTCATTCTTGCCTCCAGAAAAAAATTTGTAAAAAGTCTCAGCTTAGTCTCCCTTTCAGTTCAAAAGGAGATCTCGTCAAAATCTGAAATGATTCTCAGGTATTTCTCAAGTGATGTGACTCCTTTTGAGCTCAGGTGGAGAAATCAGGGAGCTCTCTCAATTGTCTCAATCAAACCTCATCCCTTTGTTTTTGTCAGACTGAGTTTTTGTGTCTCAAGTTGAGCTCAGATGGAGCAAAGAAAGAGCCTGAGCTCATCTTTTCATGAACATTTATAGTGCCCTGCAAAATTAAGATTTCAATGTAATTGTACACAAACTTACAATTCTCATTAAAACATTTGAACCACTTCAGATCAGCTATTTAGATGTCAAACGATCTCTTCTTTGACTTCACAATATGGTCATTCCTTTACAAGTCTGTTTGGAACAAAACAACTTCACAAAGATTTAGTGGATTTGAGAGAAACTGCTAAAGATAGAGATTTCATACCAGGTATGACAGATTATTTATTTAAAATATGGGCCACAAAGGTGCTGACCAGATTTAGCCAGATTATTACAATTAAAGGGGAGGATTTGTTTAGCCGCTGGCAGCCTAGCGGTCTAAGCGCCCCACATACAGAGGCTACAGTCCTCATCCCAGGGGTCGCCGGTTTGATTCTGGGCCGGTTGACCATTTCCTGCATGTCTTCCCCCGCTCACTACTCCCCACATTTCCTGTCTCTCTTCAGCCTGTCAAATAAAGGCAAAAAGGCCAAAAACATAATTTAAAAAAGAGAAGAAAATGAGCCATTAATGAGATCTCTCATTTAAGTCTCAGATAAGACTCATGTCATGGTCTCAACTATTTCTCCTAGTGAATTTTAGGAGAAACCAATGAGAAACAAATGAGAACAATTTGAAACTTGAATGAGGCTGAAGTGAGAATCTCAATTTTGTCTCCAGAGACTTAGAAGAGAAAGCTTTGAGCAGTAACATTTTCCTTTGGGCAGGTACTCTAATCTGAGAAGAATATGGAATCTACTGGGAGATACAAATAAACAATTTATAACATTTTACAATGAGGAATGAGGTAGCTCATAGGCAAAGTAGAAAGACTGCACACATAAATATACGGTCAATAAAACAATAGCAAAGCATCTCAACAGAACAACAATGATGGAAAATGGAACCGTTATAATCATTAAAACATACAGAAATTATGATGCTTATATCTGACAATGACACACATCTTTCCTCAAGTGAATTACAGCCTGCAGCTCATCAGCTATGGACGTACTGAGAGCCTCACAGACTGAGACTAACAAACAAATATTGTGACATTAACAGATTCCAACCTTCTCAAGGTAAAGATGCTAATAAAGGACATACAATGGGCTTTCCTTCACATATAACACAACCTGATAATGGTGGACTGTTCAAGAACCTGGTCCCCACAAAGTTTAAAACTTGAGCTAAGGGACAGGTTACTACACAGACATGAAGTGACCATGCTCAGGGTAGATACCGTCCTGACTGACAACCAGCATGTGTGTGTGGCTGAAAGGACCTTCGCTCTCTGTTGATTCTGATGATTGTAAAGGAAAGGAGTGTTTTCATCCTTTGCAGTTTTAAAAGCACTGAGTGAGTGTTTAAAGGCATCTGCAGCTTCTCAGTGAGAAATGATTCATGGAGCTCTCACAGGACATGAAGCTTTACTGAAAACTAAAAACTGAAGGACATCTCTGATATACTTTTTCTTTGTGTCTGCGACAAATTAAAATAATAGAGCAATTAGAGTTGTCATGTTTTTTTAAGAGCTGTAGCTAACTTCATTTTCCCCATCAGAGTGAAGTTTTGAGTTTGAAATAGAACTGCAGGCTGTTATTTTTGTACGGCTGTTTTTTAAATGTCCACACACCTTCGTCCATTTAGTGCACAAACACACTGAGGCCCAAAGAACAGAGGTTTCTCTTCTGGATTTTTCTCATCTTGCGTTATCTTTATCAGCTCTGGACTCCACCTCTCTGCGCTGGTTTCCCTCCCTGGGGGAAATCCTGCTGGATGTGTGAGAGGAACTCCAGGAGGTTTCTGTGCTGCTCACCTTCAGCAACTCAGCGCAGAAGCTTCCAGGAGGACGGGGAAATTCTCCTTTACATTCCTCTTCCACCTTTTAGAGAGGGGTTCTGGAGAGCATCACATCACACACTAAAAACACACACACACACACACACACACACACACACACACACACACACACACACACACACACACACACACACACACACACACACACACACACACACACACACACACTGTCTGACAGCGTGCTCAGCATTCACTGCAGACTCAAATTCACATCAAAATACACAGATTTTTGTACAGACTGAGAAAACACATGAACTATTTGCAAGGAGTGTTAGTGTGAAAAATAATTTAAACATAGAAGTTAAAAAAAACACAAGAATCCAGTTCCTAATTCAGATTCAGAGTTAGAGAGTTAGTTAAGATAGAGGACAGTGATATCAAATGCTTAAATAGAAAATTATTATGCCAAAATTAATAAAATAAAACAGAGAAATATCAGAAAAATAAAACAAAAAATAAACTAAGGTACAATAAGACCGAATACAATCAAATAAATAAAAATGATGCTTAAACAATGCTCATAGTGTTAATAATGCAGTCCAGGGTAAAAGGTAATGACTCCAAGTTAAATGCCAGATTAAAAAGTTAAGTCTGAAGTTTACTTTTAAAATAGCTTAGTCAGCAGCTCTGGAGTGTGATGACCCCTAAAAACACAAATGTCCTCCCCCTCTTGTTTATGTTAATCACATTAAAACATTATTACACATAACATCATTTCATTGTCTGGATTATAGAAACAAAACCTTTGATTTTACACCTTGGGGATTCAGTTTTACCCTGAAATTCAAAACAACAACAAAAGTAAAGATTTCATGCTGCCACAGCTGTACTGTCTGGAAGATGTTTAAGCTTTTAATAAAGTAGATTTAGATCTTAATGAAAATATGTATTGAACAACCTAACCCTCTGGATGTCTGTGGTGCTGAGACTCTTCACTGATGACTTGATGACTTTCTTTCTTTCACAGGATTGATTTCAAACTTTCCCTTTCATGTCTTCACAATTTAACCAGGCACCATCTTACTTGGCTGATCTTTTCCATGTTTAAACTCCAGCTTTAGAACTGAGGTCAACCAACCAGCTGCTCCTGGATGTGCTGAAAACTCTTCTTAAAACCCGGGGTGATCGAGCTTTGCAATAGCTGCCCCTAATCTCTGGAACAGCTTATCACTTCAGATACGATCTGCCCGACTATTGAATGTTTTAAATCATTGTTGAAGACCCACCTCTTTTCTTTGGCTCTCTCCTAAAGATGTGATCATTGATATATGATTTTACTTGATTTGACTATCTTATATAATGTATTGTGTAGTTTATTGTTGTCTTTGCGTACTTTTTACCTTGTAAAGCACTTTGGCAAATACTGGTTGTTTTAAATGTGCTGTATGAATAAAGTTGACTTGACTTCAGGCTTAGATTAGTTGTCTTGTGGCGTCTCAAGCTTGTGTGAATGTTGCTTCACGTCTGCTCAACAGAAGAAAGGAGTGTGACGACATTACAACAGTTTAAGCCTGTCTGCACTGACTTCATGATTTTAAATTGTATTTTGTTTCTCAGGCTTTGAAATGGATTGGCACCTTCCTGTCTGATCTGTTGCACTATCACACTCAACTTACCAGCTGCTCTTAGAAGTCCTGAGACCCAGACTTAAGAACAGAGAGGACTGAGAATTTGTGCTCCTATCCAGGGTCTGCTCAGTCACTTACCTCTTCTTGATGGCCTTTAGTTCAAGTTGACCCTGTCTCTCCTCATCTATTTTACATCGTCTTTAATGATTACGCTGTTAACGGTTTCATCTCAGCTCTTATTTCTCTTTGTTTAACATTTGATTCAGCATTCATGATCATGTATGTGGATGCTCTGAGTCTCTCACTGGGATGTTATCTTCATTTAATCGTCCACCTTGCTACATAAAATCTGATAATTGGTGAAATAGTGGAAAGACAACAAATTAAACATTGAAATTGAATTTGTTTTATTGTTATACGAAAAAGATCTGCTCATTTTAAGTTTGATTCCATTTCAACAGGAACATGTTATCGTTGTGTTCATCAGCTCTTCTTTGAACAACACTCTGTAAACGTTGGTGAACCAGGAGACCAGGTCTTGACTTCAAAGTCAAATGTTGTCCCATTCCTGCCTGATAGAGGATTACAGCCTCTCAAAAGTTCAGGGTCTCCTTTATCATATTTTATGTTTTCAATGGGGGATGAGTCAGGACTGCAGGCAGGCCGGTTCAGCACCTGGACTCTTCTACTACAGAGCCATGCTGTTGTAATATGTGCAGAATGTGGTTTGGCGTTGTCTTGTTGAAATCTGTAAGGTCTTCCTGAAGACGTCATTGTCTGGATGGCAGCATATGTTACTCCTAAACCTGTATATATTGTTCAGCATTAATGAAGCCTTCACAGATGTGGAAGCTCCCCATGCCATGGACTCTTATGATCCCCATACCATCAGGGACGCTGGCTTTGAACTGTGAGCTGATAACAAGCCTGGTGGTCCCTCTCCTCTTTAGAGCGGAGGACACAGCGTCCATTATTTCCAAAAAGAATGTCAGATTTTGATTCATCAGACCACAGGACAGTTTTCCACTTCCCCTCAGTCCATCTTAAACGGGCTCAGGTCCAGAAAAGTCTCTGGCTTTCTGGATCATGTTTATAAATGGTTTCTTCTTTGCATGGTTCAGTTTTAACATCAATGTTAACTTTAAAACCTGTCGAAACTCCACTTACCATGTCACTCCACTTAAAAGTTATGCAGAGTCAATGCAGGGACCTACTTAAAGACGAGATTTCAAAGCTGGTTGAAGAACAAAAGAAGAATCCACATGCATCAATGCTTAATCTGAAAGTAGCTCAGTGCTGTCTGCTTTGTCCAAAGTGTTTCTCCTTCAATTCAGTCTCTCATAATAGTAATAACCTAGACTGGCATCTCGTCCCTGACTCTGCCTCCCCTTTCTTCTAACATCTAGCTACAGACTCCTCTTCTTGTGTGTTGGGGGGTGGGGACTGCTAGGATCCAGGTGCTAGAGTATCAGTGTTGTCACTACCTGGAGCTTGCACGTATAGAGCCTGGGTCCATTGAATGTGGCAGTACTGTATGGGTTGGATTATTAAATTGGGGTGTTCTGTTGGTGGATATGATGGACAGTGGGAGCTGGCGTGGAGGGGGGTTACTCTGGGACTCCAGAGTTAACTGTTGAGCCTCTCCGAGGTGTTGTGGGCCTAACTAAAGGAAACATCAGTGAAGGGAGGAGCCCACTTGATCCACTTGATAACCCCAGTAATGTGCTGGCTCTCGCTCCCCTTCTGTCCTTTCTATCTCAGGCCTTGGGGGACATCAGGAGCCATGGGGTAGGCTACTAAATGAATCAGTAAAGGGTGTAGTGGGGTGGGTTTCTTCACTGAGTGCTCATCCTTTCTTTCAGCACAAGTATCTTGTATTGACCTCAAATTCTCATCGCTCACTGTAAACATGTTACCTATTGACTTATTTTTAAGACAGTAATTATGTCCTCATAGTTTTCTTTCCAGAAGTGACCTTGAAAACTTCTCTAAACTAAAGAATTAGGCTGAAACAGGAACTGTAGATGGATAACGAGTTGGCTGGTCTGCATTGTCTACCCATAGACTACATCACTGGCATGTCCTTGTTTCTAAGACGATTCTTAACTTGCTTCCCTCGTATTTATGCAACTTTATTCATTCAAAAAAGACTGGAAGCTTCAGTCTCCGCTCTGTGACCCAGTCACAACACTTGTTTTTTCTTTCGGTCCCCAGAGTGCGTCTTGAAATGGATAAAAAGAGTTTTAGATAGGCTGCTCCTGCAGCCTGGAACCTGCTGCAGGAGAACCTGGGTTTAAGAGGGCCTGTCTCTTTAAATGTCTTTAAAGCAGACTGAAGGCTCTTGAGTTAGATGCATCAGCTTGTAGATGATAACTTTTGTTCTGAAATTCATGATATGTTGTCATGTTTTAGAATTCTGTGTTGTTGGAACTTTGTTGGAACGTGCTGCTGCTGATCTTGGCCAGGACACACTTGTAAAAGAGATTCTGAACATCAATGTGGTTTTCCTGGTTAAATCAAATTAAATACAAATAAATAAAAAATAAAAATAACATTTTTTGCCCTAAAGTTTTCATTAAATGAAAGAAAAGATTTGTGGTGTTAATGTGCAAACCAGGTCGAAACGATTTTTCCAAAATGTACAAATTAAAAGTTACACATGGTTTGAAAATGTGCAAAACATTCACATTTACTTTAAACCACAAAGTCTGCAGAGAAAATATGAACTCAGTGTCCAAAATGTTTTATTGTCATCACTGTGGAGAGAAATAGATGATGTGACTGATGTGAAATCCTCCTGTAACGCACGCTCTCTCTCTCTCTCTCTCTCTCTCTCTCTCTCTCTCTCTCTCTCTCTCAATTATCACTGGTGGCAGCAGGCATTTATACGACTCTGTTATTGACTGAACAACAACATGACTGCGCAGCTCCCTCACACTCTGAGGTGTTTTCTACAGTCTGTTCTTCACACACACACACACACACACACACACACACACACACACACACACACACACACACACAACCAAAGTACAGTTTGTGAATGTATACAGAGACAGAAAATGAGAGTCAAAGAACAGTGACTCGTGGTTGCTGTGGTCAAAAGTGGTCGTTGTTTAATGCAGCTGCAAAGTGCAATTCAATAAACTCTTATTGTATAATAATGGTGGAATAGACAAATACCCGCAGTGAGTGTAAGTCATCACGTGAGGTCCTTTCAGCTGATGTGAGTCTGTAAAGGTGCTGATAGAAGTGCTGGGTGGACATTATTACAGAGTAAAAAGTCTTCTTGTAAACACAGACAGACAAAGTAATGCAGACATGAACACACGTTTCTTTTTATCCAACATCAAATATGAAAATATGCTGTTTATGAAACATTAAGTCCTTTACAGGTAAATATAGTACAACACCTCAGTGACGTCACACCGTCCTGCTCCTCTCGTGGGCTCTGTGTCAATGGAGCTCACTGTCATCACGACCCCCCCTCAAATACTCCCAGAACATCAGTCTGCTCTCTGGAGGGCTGGAGCGTGGATTCAGTCCAGACCCGTGAAGAATCCGGATGAGGAGCGGACCCCCGTCACGTGCTGAGGGGGCCTGGAGCATGGTTTCTGGTCTGTCAGTCTGACAGAGGAGCAGGCAGACGACCTGCGAACACAGACCCATACAAAAGTGTCCTGCACCGGGGCCTCTCGGAGGACTCGTGTCCCCGTCTCTGTCTCTGACCCCGGCACGCACGCCCCGCAGGAGGCCGGGTGCTGGCTCTACTCGCAGGCCGACACGCTGCTGATCTTGGCGGTGTTCTCGGTCCAGGGCTGCAGGTTCTGCAGGGCGTACAGAGAGCTGTTCTGCAGACACAGCGGGTCCGGGGTGACGGGCTGGTTGATGGTCTTCTGGAAGGCCTCCTGCTGCAGCTGCATGAGGATCCGGTTGGCCTGCTGCCGCTCCGCCTCGCGCTCCTCCGCCGTCTGCCGTCTGCAACAGCGACGAGACAACAGGACACATTCGCTTTTACATCCAACCGAGACGACAGTAAAAGACCCTAACCCGCTACACACACACATATATATATATATATATATATATATATATATATATATATATATATATATATATATATATATATATATATATATATATATTATGGTGAAACACGTTTTCTCCTGCATGGTGAAATATGTAGGGTAGAGGCTATTTTACATCCTAACACATACAATAAAAGTGTAGTCTGTCCCTGAACATCCTGCAAACCAACACAAGTGGACAGCTGTAACAAAATATTACTCATGCAGGACGGAGCGCTACCACAGGTCCTTCATCCCACCTGCAATCAGACTGTTTAACACCAGCACTGCTGTGTCCCGTTAATCAGCTGTTCTCATCTTTCATTCCACTACATGGAAGTTACTATGTGACTTGGCACATTCACAAATAACTACTGTATCCATCTGAATCACACTGTTCTTCATACTGTGTATGTTTGTTTTAATAACCTGGAACAATTTTTATCGTGCAATAACTTACCTTATCTATTTATCAGATAGAAGTGTACATAGTGTGTATATATCTGTGATAGTTGCCATATTTTATTTTATTTTATTTTATTTTATTTTATTTTACCTTTGTCATTGCTATTATTATTTTTTATTATATTCTTAACTATGTAAGTACATTGTTTTATTCCCCTGTCCCGTGTTGTAAGCTGCTGTAACAAAAGAATTTCCCCCAATGGGGGATCAAATAAAGTATATCTTATCTTATGCTGGATGTACTGTGGATCAGCCTGAGAATGGAGGCCGTGATTTAAACCAGGAAAGATCACCTTAATAACACGAAGAAAAAAATTATGGCATTTTAAATTTATTTTTTCCTGACGGTGAATGGTTTATAAATTTGATTATTTGCAGGTAAAATAGTTAAAACTCTATTTGTCCCTCAAAATGCAGCAGACCTGTTTATGCGCAATTGAGAGACGAGAGACGGCTGATTAAAGTAAACAGATTTTAATTTGTCAATTTTCTTCACTCTGCTTTTTAAATTTGTATTATAATTATTTTATTATTATTATTATCATTATCATTATCATTATTATTATTATTATTATTATCTTTCCATAATGATAATAACAATAATATTAACAGTAAAAATAACAACAATAATAATAATATTTTCACATATTAATTCAAAATATTTCAAAACAACAGGGAACCTGAAAATAATTACATTATTTATACTGTTTCTAATAGACTAAACATTTAATGTGCAACAATCATTCACTGAAAGATAGCCTCCGTTTACAGAGTAAATAAACAGGCCTAGATGTTTTTGTTGGATACCCATCTCTTCTCTTTGGCCTTCACCAGATGAGGACCTTAATATCCCGACTGATTTTTACTTGACTTTACTTTTATATAATTATCTTGTGTTGTTTATTGTTGTCTTAATGTACTTTTAACCTCTTACCTTGTAAAGCACCAACACGGGTTGTTTTTAAATGCGCTATATAAATAAAGTTGAATTGACTTGACTACATAAATCAAGTGAATAAAAGTCGGCCTATGTATTTATGCTACACACCCAGATATCTATAATGAAGTGGATGAGTACATCTCATTATTAAAAAACGAGGCATCTGACCCCATGTGTCATCCATGAACCAAATTTATTTTCAATAATTATTTTACAAAAACAGGTCAATAAATATCCTTTTGTATTTAATTTATTGTTCTATTTTCACCTATTTCCTCCCTCACAGTATGTGTTTCATAAAGCTTTCTCAGTCTGTCAGTGCATTTTGAAACAGTGGGATTATGAGCTTCGACAAATCCACGCAGAGAGAGTCTCCAAATACCTGAGCACGAAGCGCTCGTGTCTTTATGTGGTGTGACCAGTCTGCACGTTTAAAGCTGCTCACTGAGGGGACACAGCTTCTGTTTGTTAATGTTCAGTGAAATAATTATGATAGAGAAATTAAAGCATCAGTCAGTAAACATATTCTACATTTTGCGGCCTCGTGAAGCCTCTTTAACCACCGTGGGTTCCCTGAGAGCCCGTTTACAGAGTGCAGGACCCCTTTGTGGGAGAATCAACACCTGCACTGTTATGAGAATAAAAATGTATTTTTACAGATTTATAAACGTTTTCTTTTCACCTCCACTTGGTGCGTCTGTTCTGGAACCAGGTCTTGACCTGTGCGTCGGTCATCTTCAGGGCTTTGGCGAGGGCCGCGCGCTCAGCAGACGCCAGGTATTTCTGTCTGTGGAAACGTTTCTCCAGCTCACAGATCTGCAGCCGCGTGAACGACGTCCGGGGCTTCTTCTTCTTCGGAGGGGTCCGGTTCTGGTACGGATGACCTACACGACGCGTCACAGTCAGAGGTGAGAGGGACACTGGACAGGACGGGAGAGGAGAGGAGGGGAGGACAGGACGGGAGAGGAGAGGAAAGGAGAGGACAGTAAAGTCAGGAACAGTCAAAGCAGCCGGACAGGAAGTGAGGGAGAGCGCGCTGACAGAGCAAAATGAGAGTCCACATGTCATCTCTAATGACCAGATATAAAATTATACAGGGTCTGAATGTTTCCAGAATGATGTCCTTACACTCTGTTGAGTTAAACACCAAATATAAAACACCTTAAGTGCGCGCTTGGGTGTGTTTGAGTAGTCTTATTTTAATAATATTACAGTGAAAGAGTTCAGGAGAACATGACCTGCTGTGAAGTTAAATGCATGTTGTGTTTATTAAATTCCCTGGAACATATTCATAGATGTGTTGTATTTTTTATATTCAATTCCAAATAAACGGAGGCCATACATTTAGAAACACATAATGTTGTTTCATGTCTTTATTTTAAAAAATCAAGAACAAAAAACCTCGGAGAGCTTGATGTAAAGGTGAAATGTGTATTAAATAATGATGACTTCACTGCGTATTAACAGGAGGTCAGTGAGGCCTTCAGTGACAGATACAGAGAGTAAATAAAGTGAACACCATGGAGGCTTTGGATGTTCTCTCAGAAGCAGGGAGACATTTGAAGAGCGTACAGGGAGCTAAAGCGACAGTCATGTGAGGTGCAGCAGGTAAAAACAGAGGAGAGAGGGAGACTGCAGCAAGGACAGCTTCAGAGGAAAGATCACACTGCTCTACTTCATCACACTCACAGATTCCACACGTTGAATAAAAGCTCAGAGAAACAACTTAAAGATCAGAATTATCAAAGTGAATTTATTCAGGATTTTAATTTCTCATTCTTATATTTATGTATCTATTGATTTTTACATGGGAACTTGAGGACGCGTCGTGACTGTAGACAGGTTTCAGGTGATGAAACTGTACACACTGGTTTTACAGCTGTAAATATTACAGAGCATCATATCAACAGCCCGTTCACCGTGCTGCAGGCCACACTCTCATATTCACTGCGTTACTACAGGACTGCAGAGCAGCTGTGTCAGGCTGTGACTGCATAACTCCACCTCAACATTCACAGGTGCTCTATGCAGTTTTACCTTTAGTGAAATAAAGTTTCTCATAATACACTGACACTGAAAAAGATGCGTGTTAATCTGGGTTATATAAACATGAATGTAAAGGTAAAACAGGCTTTAATGTAAATGTTATATTTTATTTTTCTATTCTTTTAGAAGACACTTGTACTTTTGTATGAATTTGATAAACTTAAATTTAGTTTTTTTTAACCATGTGTTACAAAATATGACATAAATGAACACTGAACCTCACACACATAAATCCGGTTTATTGGCAGCTGATTTCTTACATTGTTAAAACCTGTTTTCTCCTTCAAACTTATTTCTAATTTTCAGCAAGTAAAAAAACGTATGAGGCAAAATAGTTTTTCTTTTCGACACATTTTTTATTTAATTTAATCTCATTAAGATTCCAAACACACACATGTGTTGCTGCTTCCTTATCAGTCTCTCAGATTTCTAAATAGAAATAGTTTTCAGCTCAGGAGAGAAATCAGTCTTCAGAGCCAGAAAAAAGGAAGCCTAGCAAGACTTTCACCACGAGGCCAGCTTCCTCTGATATTCACACATCCTGCGCGTCATTATTCAATGATTGAATGACAAAGAGAAGCTCTGTCTGCATTAATCTATAGAGTCTAAAAACTACTCTTTACTGTTTTTCAGGAGTTTTCTTTCAGGTATCCGTCAAGTTCAAGATATCACTGATTGCATGATTCAAAACACCAATCTGCACTCACTGAAGTCATTTCATATATTATCTTTCATTCAAAAATATAATAAACATATAATATCATTAGATCAGTGTCAGCTCTGTTAAATCAGGCCTCTCGCCTCTAACAGGCCGGTAACACTGGGATCCTGCAGGCAGACTGTAACCTACCTGTGAACCGGTCTTTGGTGTAGCGCCGGTTGCTCTCCATCCACGGGAACGTGATCGAGCCCAGGTTGTTGATGCTCGCGCTGCCCGGATGTCCAGAGGAGTTCCCGCAGCTCAAAGGTCGGTGTGCGGGCACGCGGATGACCCCGGCGGGGTTCATGTTAGTCCCGTTCGCGTTCATCCCCATGTTCATGTGATACGCCCCGCCGAGGGAGGCCATCCCGCACGAGCTGCTGGTGCCGTTATATCCGGTGTTCCCGCACGCGAAGCCTGAGTTCACGCTGCTCGCGCTGCCATTATAGGCCGCATGTCCGTAGTCCGGCTCGTGCATCCTCATGCCCAGCATGCAGCTCTGCTCCACGTTACTGAGGATCTGATCGATGCCGAAGCTGATGGGCTCCACTTGCGTGTGATGCTGCAAGTGCGCCCCCAGAATCCCGATATGATCCATGGCCTCCGCGCGCCCTGCGCTCCGGGGCGAGGAACACAGGTCGCTCCACGCGCCGCTCCCCGGACTCTTCCGTCTGGGCTGCTCGCGCTTCAGCTCCGTTCGTTATCTACGACCGCACGTGTGTGCGTCACTCTGTGCGAGCGTGCAGGAGTGCGAGGGTGGACTGCTGGCCTGTACCCACCCCCCTGTGCTGCGCGAGGACATCAATCAAACTGCCAAATAGACAGCGCGAGATTAAGAAGCAATTTTAGGCCACGAAACTCGATTGGTTAAAATCAGTGTGAGCTCCACGGAGGCTTCATGACGCACTTCATAAAACACTGATTAACAGCTGGACCGGATCAATAACACTGCTATACAAGGTTTATACACTCTTTTCTCTTTCTCTCTTCTTCCTCAGTCTCTCTCTCTCCCTCTTTTTTTCACACACGCTTACACACGCTCATGCACACACACAATTACGCACAAAGGCTCCCTGGCACACTCATTAAAAGCTTTGGTTCAGCACGCTGGATAAAAAAAAACGATTTAAGTTTTCTTTTTTTCCCCATCTATCTATCTATCTATCTATCTATCTATCTATCTATCTATCTATCTATCTATCTATCTATCTATCTATCTATCTATCTATCTATCTATCCAGAGAAAACGAAAGGAACCCCTGGACCAAACAGCAGAGTGATGTAGGCTATTTATTTTGGTATCTGTGTTTTTTTGCTCCTTGAATTATATATTTTATGAACTACAGATTGTTTCCTGTTTTATTTCGACATTAACACTCGCGCTGTAATTCTAATTAAATATTAAAGATGCGTTTTTAAATCATATTTTTGGACATTGCGTAATTACGCCAACGACTCTCCGACCCTAACTTTAGTTTGGAGTGCTTAGTGTCAGCGTGGATCTGGTGTAGGAAGCTGTTTGATTTACAGAACACGAATAACATGGGAAAATGCCAAAGATGTCTTTTAATTTGGCTCATTGTCAAGTTTCTATAAAGCTTATAAAACCTTTGACATCATTTAGCTGAGCAAAATAAACAGCTCACTAATTCAAGATTAACGCCAAGTTCATATATATTAGACATGCTTTTTAAAATTTTTTTTTTTTATCAATGAGACAGTTCATTCGACTCTGCCTGTTTTGATGAAATGCAGCAGAAATTTGGAGTCGTAATAAAAAGGCCTAATGGGCTCAAACGATACAAATAAATCACTGGAAATGATTGATGTTTAATAAAGGCCGCTCATTTATTGTTATGAAGCTGGCGCCATTACTAATTCATGCTCAGAGTGATGACAGTGCTGCAAACACTGATGCGTTTTCATTTGTTACCGTGGGAACACCACAGAGCTGCACGCGCTGCTGCAAGATTCCCTTACATTATATTTCATTGCATCTTTTCAGGACTGAAAGTGGCGCAAACCCCAGAGCAGGAAGTCTCATTTTAATAATGTAATAGATGATTGGTCAATATTACGCATTAGGATACATTCATTAAAAATGTGAATGAGGCGAGCGGTGCGGCGGGTCTAAATTACAGAGATCTTTATTCTATCATAACGAATGGATCTCACTTTGTTTCATCGTTGATCATAAATAACGAGCGCATTTCCTATTTATGATATTCTGCATGTGCTTTTCCAACACACACACACAATCTCTCTCTCTCTCTCTCTCTCTCTCACACACACTCTCCAAAACAATTAAATGAAAAACTAAACCGTGTGGCGCATTGATTTCCTCTCCTCTAAAAGCCACAGGGACTTAATTACTCCACTCGGGTCATTAAGGGATTAATATTTGATGAGCTTTACGCAGCTCTCATTGGCCAGCTGACCGACGTCAAATTTTAATGCATGTTGTAGCCTATCTGCTCGTTTAGGTGCAGCAGTGCGTTTAAATCGGGACCAATAATGAGCATTAGAGGAGCAGAGAGAGAGGAGCGCAGTGACCGAGAGGCAGACACAAACCTGCAGGCTGTATTTAAATGCAGGTAGCTCTAGATGATCAGATAATCCATCCTGAACAGGGCCAACATGCAAAAGTACAAATCAAGAACATATGCTGCTTTATTAATGATAATTTAGCAGACGCATTAATATGATGCTTTTGTGTTGGGAAAGAACGAAACAGCGCACAGGAGAGAAAGATGAATACAATAAATACAATAAATAAAATACATAAAATAAGGTAAACACAATAAATTATAATTCTATATATATAATAATATTATGAAATATTTAAAATAAAATAATAATATTAATAGTAATACTACTACTTCTACTACTACTACTTCTACTACTACTACTACTACTAATAATAATAATAATAACAACAATAATAATAATGATAATAACAATAATAATAATAATAATAATAATAATAATAATGATAATAATAATAATAATAATAACAATAATAATAATAATAATAATAACAACACCACATGTGCAGTAAGACCACTTGACATAAAGTTACCATGGTGTAAACTATTATTTTTGCTATTGCTTCATGCTCATTTAAAAAAATTATTATTTCTATTTTTTTTTTTTTTTTGCAGCACCAGATTTGTGAGTGACAGTTTGAGATTTCCACAGGAGACTCTCTGCATCTGGACAGAGACTGTGTAAACACAGCCTGTGGTCAGAGTCAGAGGCAGACAGGCCTAACACGCCTGACAGTAACACTGACTGTGGCGTCTTTTCAAACTCAATTATCGAGCGACCATTTTCATCCAGCAGCTCAAGTGTCCTCATGGGCTTCGAAGAAAAATCATCTCCTCTCTTCAGAAGGAGGCACTTATTGATTTCCTGCTCTTTATGTAGCATAAACTCCACAGACAGAGTCACCCCAGAGCTGAGGCTGCCACTGTCCATCACAGACTCCGACCAAACTGTTAAAATATGACTCTTCCTCTGTCTCATGTGGAGCTTTTTACTGGATCTGTCAGCCTTACGCCTTAAGAAATACAGGAGAGAAAGCTGTGTGTGTAAGACACTTTTGGCTTTTAGGGTTCTTAAAACTTTTCAAACACTTTTTTGGGAACATCTTGAGCAATTTGCTGTACTCATCACACTTCTCCCTTGTTGCTGAGGACACTATGACCCTCTCCAGCTCATTAAGTTGACCTATTCAGCAGTCCTGTAATAAATCTGTTTTTATTTTAACAAAGATTTTAATAATACGGTACTGTTCTCTTGCAGTAGCTCTATTTACTACAAATTACAGTTATATACAAATAATTTACTACAGCAGTTCTTATCAGGGAAACATAGCATTGGCTGAGTAATATTATCTGTTAACATCTAGAGGAAATGTAAACCTTACCTGCAGAGAGCCACAGGATGTTGATACTGAATAAGTGAAATCATCACTGTCATGCCACTTCCTTTGTTTCCTGCCAAAGTGAAGCATGCTCTTCATTGACCATGAAGTACTCAGTCTCTTTGACTTTAACACAGAGTCAGTCAGCTGATCTCTGAAACATTTCTAATGATGTTGACAGGAGCTCTTTTATATGTGTTTAACGTGTCACCTGTGGACAAAACTGTACCCCTTTTATCTTTGCTGAAGTGTCTCCCTGCTGTTCTAGAACAATCAAACCTATCACTGAATCTGGATGGGAATAAAGCAGGTCTATGTGCTGTGTTACCAGGTAGTAAAAAAACAACTACCTATGTATAGAGGTGATCACTCTCTCTCCTGACGGTCTTGTTTGTGCCTGAAGGCCAGAAAGAGTTTCCTCACAGTAGGTTTAACCAACATTGCTCTCACCTTCATCAATGTGAAAATCTGTTGCACAATCCCTCCACAGGCCGAGACTGGAAACCCTTACTTCTTTGGGACAAACTGCAAACCTCTGACATTGAAGCCGCAGCACAATTTCCATAAACTGCATTTCCTCACACGACAACTAGAGGCAGGCTTTAGAGGAGAGCAAATCCCCATAGACCTCAATGTAAAAACTTTACAGCAAAAATGGTAAAAACGTTAGTGTGGTGATAAGGTGAGAACTGTTATTTGTCAATCTGACATCAAACTGATTATGAGGCTTCGCTGATTTGCTAATAAATACAGCCATGATACCAGTGATGCTTGCTCGTAGCATGTAACCAAGTGAAGATATTAACACCATCACACTCAGCCTGATAACACACAAGTCTTTAACAATCGATAATCTAAATTCAGAGGGTTGACAACACTTTGTTATCACAAGCCTTTAACTGAACTTTGCATGCATCGATAATGTAGATCAGTGTTAAATGACTAAAGGCATAAATAACTTGCATTTGCAAGGTCAAGGGTCAAGGACCTGCAGAATCCTTGACCCTTGACCTCAACCTCTCTGGCGCCGGCACCATCAGCCCTTTCTCTTAATGCAAGATGAGCTTTCCCTGACTGCTGACTGGATTAGGGTCAGGAAACTGGGTGGAGTGTTTGATATCATCTTCATTTTCTGACATTGATAAAATGCCAGCATGTGCGTTTGCTATCCGACGGTCAGATCAATGCGTGTTCTTATTTGTAGGTTGATTGTTTTCTGTCTACCACAGTTTATAGAGTGTGTGAGTCCTCGGTGCTGAGGTCCCAGGTTCAACCCTAACTCCTGGATGTGATGTGGGGCAGTAACTTCTCACTACGTCCACTATGTTCTTTATGTCCCATCTTCCATGATGTGTGCAACTGGTGGAGGTTTGTGTCTACAGAGGAGACAGTTGAACTGTGCAGGACTTAAATGTAAGAAAGATTTCTCAAAGAGGACAATAAAATGTACCTTAACATATTGTATTGTATTGTATCATGTCGCATCTCCTCAAATCTTATTGTATTGTAACGCATCGCAACGCATCGCAACGCATCGCAACGCATCACAACGCATCGCATCGCAATGCATCGCATCGCATCGCAACGCATCGCATTGCAACGCATCGCATCACAATGCATCACATCGCATCGTATTGCAACGCATCGCATCGTATTGCAACGCATCGTATCGCAATGCAGCGCAACACATCGTAACGCATCGTATTGCAACGCATCCTATTGCAACGCATCGTATTGCAACGCATCGTATTGCAACGCATCGTATTGCAACGCATCGTATTGCAACGCATCGTATTGCAACGCATCGTATTGCAACGCATCGCATCGTATTGCAAGGCATCGTACTGCAACGCATCGTATTGCAACGTATCGTACTGCAACGCATCGTATTGCAACGTATCGTATTGCAACGCATCGTATTGCAACGCATCGTATTGCAACGCATCGTATTGCAACGCATCGCAACGCATCGTATCGCATCGCATCGTATCGCATCGCATCGTATCGCATCGCATCGTATCCCAATGCAGCGTAACACATCGCAACGCATCGCAACGCATCGCAACGCATCGCAACGCATCGCAACGCATCGCAACGCATCGCAACGCATCGCAACGCATCGTATTGCGACGCATCGCAACGCATCGCATCGCATCGGAACGCATCGCATCGCAACGCATCGCAACGCATCGCATCGCATCGCAACGCATCGCATCGCATCGCATCGCAACGCTTCGCAACGCATATCGCATTGTATCTCATCCTATCGCATCGTAACACATTGTATCACATTATAATGCATCACAATACAATGCAACGCATCGCAACACATTACAATCATAGACTGTAAAAAATATGGACGTAGTATCTGTGACGTCACCCATCTGTTCCTGAGAGCTGTTTTGAAGCAAATCGACGGCAGCAGCCATATTGGTAATGCGGAACTCAACTAGGCAGAGTGTGACGTAGTGTGAGTCTCTTAGCCAATGGCTGTGTGTTCCCGACCGGGAGTCACGTCAGTCATGTCCTTATTTGGGCAAAACTCATAATCTTAATATCTTCTTAACCGTCACGTTAGAAAAAAATTCACCCTCCGTACAGTGTGTGCCATTAGAGAGATTAGCGTTGTAGGGCCAAGCCGTTTTTTGGACCAGGCTGTAAACATGTTTATTAATGCTGCAAAGATCGTCTTTTTCCCATTCATATCTATGTGGTTTCCGGTGTTTCTGCAGCCAGCCTCAAGAGGATTTTCGATGTATTGCAGTTTATATCACTTCCGCATTGGCTTCATCGTTTGAGACCGGAGTTTGCCGCTTGATTACAATGCATCAAAACACATCACAACGAATTGCATCACAACACATTGCAACGCATCGCATTGCATTGTAGTACATTGTATCCTATTATATTTTATTGAATTGCAGGTTATCGTACTGTATCACATCATATCACATCCCATTGCATTGCACAATTGCATAGTAGTGTATCAAATCATATTGTACTGTAATGTTTCGTATTGATGTTCTCTTGTTGTGACATCTTCAAATAATTCTTTAACTTGAGTAGTGAAAGCTACAGTCAACAACAAACTACACACAAATCTTAAAAACAAGAAGAAGACACTGTGGCTGATAGCGTTTACCAAACCTTGTTACATTTTAGGATGACAGGCTGAATAAAATGCAAAGAGACAGCAGTTCACCTCTGTTCTGTTGTTTCAATATATCTCTAATCTCAAATACATAAAAACATAGATACATAACAATTCAACAACTGGTGTAGGGAAAAAATACATCATGCATAACGACCTCATGTGTAACCATAGCAGCATGTCCGGTCTCATTCAGCCTCAGTCACAGGTATATTCAGTCTTTTTCCTCTTGCACATTAACAGAGTGTGATCCTGGTGGTGTGTATCTGTGCAGAGAGTCGGTGCTGCTGGACTTTGAGAGTGACAGAAGTTAACACACACACTCTCTCCGTCAGCTCTGAAATAACAGAGTGAGGTTTCTGAGACGCACAGATAAGTGAGTGATCATCCTGTCGGTGTCGTAACACAGGCAGTGTGTGGACTCCATTCATCCCACGACATCTCTGCTTCCCCTGTGGAGGAAACACACACACACACACACACACACACACACACACACACACACACACACACACACACACACACACACACACACACACATATACCTGGTTGTAGAGTATGGACGCACATATTGTCAGGGAAACAGGCTGTTATGGTTCTCTGTTTGACAACATCAGTGTTTCAGTATCAGTGTGAAACATGAGAGGGCAAAGACTCCTTGTTTTGTCTCTATCACTTGGACGTGTTCTGGACTTGAGAGTCGATGCTTCTGAGGCTTATTTATTTCATTTTCCAGCAACAAAAAAAAAGAAACAGTTCTGGACAGAGTGAGACATTTCCTCTTAAACCTGAAGCATCCATCCTTACTCCAGAAGGTGAAGCACTTCAGAGGTCTGTCTTGTGGTTTAACAGAAGAAGTCCTGGGTATAAAGACTGAGGCTGAGCAGAAAAACAAGGAGAGCAAACTAAACATAACCACTCTGAGTATTTGAGAAAAGAGCCAACAACCTATAACTTTGACAAAGATTGGCAAGTCTGAGAAGGACATGGAATGAAAGTGTGAGTATGTGCTGGTATAGAGGACTAGTACTCTGACGTTATTATCAGCATGGACACAGATCAACAGTGGTCTTGTATAAAAACTCAGCCCTCTCATTCTTTGTATTGGAGCCAGTCCACTGATGAAGCAGGGTCACTAAACAAAGGGCCACAGCTAAAACAACAGGGCTGTTAGAACAAAACAATATTGGTGCTACTTTTGGTGCAATTTAATCTGGAAAAACACTGTGTTAAATAACCACTTACTGTTTTGGGTTAGCATAAAAACAATTGCAACCTCTTTTTGTCAGTGTTTTAAATTACAAAAAAATGAAAGTTTTAAATGAAGAGTAAATGCTGTACATTTCTGTGGGTATTTTTGGTTATAGAAAACCTCTAAAACTGAGATTTTATAATCTTTTAAACACATACAGATCACATGCACCGTTACACTGCACAAATGATATACGCAAAATATTATGCCATTTTTTTCTGATTTCATTCATGTTTTCTTCCCTTAAACAAAAAATGAACTCTGCTAACCAGGAAAGATACAAAAGTCATGATAGTAGAATAGAAAACATCCTTATTGTCATTGTTCATGTACAACAAATTGGACAACAAAAGTTCAACCCATTTTCATGGCTATAGATGCATAAAAAGAACAGAAGTAAAAGAATATAAATCATAAAACAGTAGACTAACATAAATAATAAATAAAAAAACACAGAGACACACACAGCATTCAACATGCAGACATTCAAATTATTGGACAGTCCCAAATTTATAGAGTTTATTTATAAATTCATTTATTGCTTTTGGATAAAAAAGGTTTATCAGCCTGTTTGTCTTTGTTTTCAATGTCCTGTATCTTCTGCCTGAGGGCAGCAGTTCCTCTAAAGGAATCATAGAGGTTTATCATAAAACTGATTCTGTGTTGAGGTGAACAGATTCATCTCAGAAACATTTGATGACCTTCAACGAAGCCAAGCTTCATGTGAACACTTTTAAGCTGTTTTAATTTAATAACCAGTGTAGTTGAAAAAACAGACCCATAAAAATGTCTTTAATAATAATGAAGAGATATAACAGCAATTATTTGGGGAGAATAGAAGACATAATTGTAAAATTTGACATTTTTACAGCCGAGGATCAGATGAGAAATACTTGAGAGGTTAATAATGTCAAGGAACAGTCCCCTAGATCCCACGGTCGGTAACGCTTCCACAACAACAGATTCTCATCAGCCTCCTTGTGGGACGAATAAACATTAAACTTAACATTTTAATTCAGGGTCCAGTTCAAACCTGATCCTGCTTGTTTGTAGCAATTCACATCAAAGTAAACATTTCATTGAAGGTATAGAAGAGGTGAATGATACTTCTGCAGGAATATTGATGCTGACATTTCTGTCCTCATTCAGCTCTCCTTCTTCTCTGACGTTGACTCACCTTTAAACATAAATGAGTCAAATTTCTCATCTTTAAACATTGTTGCTGTTATCTCTAATTCTTCTGATTTCGGTGACTTTGTAGAGATCGTTGTCTTGATCACAGGACAGGATGTTGCTCCACTTTTCCCTCTCAGAGATGGTTGGGGTCCAATAGCTCCTCAGGCTGAGACCACATCTGAGCCCGCTAACTGTCAGTACACTCAAGACCAGCCTGAGACCACACTAACGTTTTTACCATTTTTGCTGTAAAGTTTTTACATTGAGGTCTATGTAGATTTGCTCTCCTCTAAAGCCTGCCACTAGTTGCCCTGTGAGGAAATGCAATTTATGGAAATTGTGCTTTGGCTTCAATGTCAGAGGTTTGCAGTTTGTCCCAAAGAAGTAAGGGATTCCAGTCTCGGTCTGTGGAGGGATTGTGCAACAGATTTTCACTTTGATGACGGTGAGAGCAATGGCAGAGGGTGAATGTGACAGACTTCTTTCTGTGGAGTGATTTGATATGATGGTGGATTTTGGTACTAAGACTTTGCAGCATAAGCTTCTGCTTGGATCCCTGAACATCAGGACACATCATAACACCACCTGTATCCATATAAAGTTTTTGATTTAGTAGGTTACCAGATGCTCTCTAAATCTGCAGCTCAGAGTGGATTTACTCCTGCACTGCTGAGCTAACATACATTTAAACTTCTCCTATTTTACATCTAAGTCCAACTGGTCCACTGTCTGATGTGGGAAACACTGGTAATGTGAAAGTCCTCACAGAGTCAGAGGGCTGCTGTTTTCCTTCCTGCTGTGTGACTGACAGCTCCCTATCAGAGCACTTATCATCTGAATGTCAAGGACTTCCAGAAAATCCCATTTTCAGGTGATTGATGAAGGCCAGTCAGAGAGTGAGCGAGGAGAGAGTGAAAGGAAGAAAGTGAGTAGAGAAGGCAGGAGGAGAGGAGACCTTCAGGGAAGTTAAAAATACTGGTTTGGTGAAAACGGTTGAAAAGTTGAAGAAAGTTGTTAGGAAAATGAAAATAATATGATAACTATGGTTATCTTTAGTTAACACGACTTATTACCCAGCTGTGTTAAATACTTGATTCTGATTGTTCAAAACCCAACAACAACGGCATTTCATTCTCAACAACAAGAAGGAGGCCATGCAGGGACGACGTGATCACACACATCGTACAATCTGAGCAGAGCAATCCGTCTCAGTCCTCCTCAGCCTGTTGACACTGTGGTGAAAACATTAGTTTTGTCTCAGGCAGGTCTTGAGAGCGGGGTAATAATGATAGCTGGCACAAATGTGTGTTTCATATTACAGGATAAGACAAACCTCCCCTGTATCATGTTGGGGTCTCACCCTGTTGGGTTTCTAATTTTCATAACAACCTGTTCACTATATGTTATCTACATTATCTTCGTTATCTATGCTAACATAAATATGAAATATGATCCAACAACACCACAGAAACATGTGTAGTGCTTTATACATGGACAGTAGATTTACTTTATATGAGCTGGTTGTTACGGAGCCCCTGAAGTCCCTAAAAGAAATATTTTTTATCTTGTGTGCACAAGATAATTAATTATTTCGTGCGCACAAGATAATTATAATCTCTCCAACTAGTTCAGATGTGTATTGTCAACATAAAGCTGAATTGAGGACACTAATTTAATCAAGTTGTGCTTGATGTTATAGCTGCTCTTGTAGACATGGTACTATTATCAGCAGGAATCATCTGCTACGCTTACTGAAAGACAACAGGCTCAGCCCGAGTCTTTACGCTGACAGACACGCCCCCTTATCGAACATCTCTCACTGATTGGATGCTCGAACTTCTCAGAAACTTCACATCCCCTGAGTTTAAAAGATGGCCCTTAAAACAGTCCCTAAGATCATAAACATGCGTTCTTTCTAAACAGTGGGTATGTGATGAGCTGAGATTTAGAAGTGTTTGATGTGAGTTTTAAAGGTGACATATCATGCTAAACGGACTTTTTAATGGTTCTCTACCTGAAATATGTTTCCCTGGCATGTCTACAAACCCCCCGAAAAATGAAAAAAATCCATTCTGCCCCTGTTCTGATTTCTCCACCTTTCTGTAAATGTGTGTGAAACGAGCCGTTTCAGACTTCCGTGTTTTTGTTACGTAACAACAATATCCGGTCTGTCATGGAGTCAGAGCTCGGAGCTTGTTCAGTCCATAGACTGTATAAAATACAACTCAACCCCTCCTCTGTTTTTCATTCCCTGCACACATGTGTGCTAACAAGGAGCTTAGGAGGGAGGCATGCTAGTTGTAGGCTGTCTTAATAAACACAAAGGTCGGTTTTACTCCCCACGTCTGCAGATTTGAAGATCTAGTGGAAGATTTTTATTTGTCATGGATAAGTGCTAGCGCTAGTTAGCATAGCCACATAGCTACATTTTCGTAGCTGTGTACCAAGACACACGTCGACATACTGACAAATAAAACAACAAGAAACACTAAATCTGTGACCAATGGTTCAGAAAGGTCCTGCTGCAGGCGCCTCTCCGTTAGGATCAGATTCTGGATCAGATTCAGAGGGTTGAAGTAACGCGGGTCTGTGAGCAGCCGTGTATATTCAGCCAACATGTAAACATTAGATCAACGTGCTGGAGAGCCGAGGGGATATCCACTTCCTGAGGGGGCGTGGTCAGAGAGAAAACAGACTGTTCTGAGGAGGGCTGAAGAAGAGGGTTTTTCAGGCATGCCAAAATCTGATTTCAAAGTGTTTTTTTGAGCATAAACTTTAAAGACATGTTTTGGGGACCTCTTAGACCAATATATATTGATGAAAAAAGCGTGATATCTGACCTTTAAACACTGAGCATAAAAGCAAAATCATAAAATCAATGTAACAGAGGATTACTCCTGAGTTTATAGGCCTATCTGTTTGTTCATTTCAGATTCACCATACAAAGAAATAGAGACAGTAAAAGCCTAATATCATAGATAGAATATAAATATTCAAATAATATAGTTAAGATAAGATAATTATCTTGTGCTCACAAGATAAATTATATTTTTTAGGGGGACTTCAGAGAGTCCGTAGGTTGTACATTGTCATGTATATCAAACATTTTGTCACTGAAATGTATTCATTCATGTTTTCTTAAGTGATTTAAATGCAAACTACTTGAAATGTATTTAAAAAGTTGTGCTTTTTTCACCACCTGAACATTATTTTGTCTGAATTTATCATCCAGCTGACGCGTGACAAAACTAAGAAATCCAGATTTGTTCATGTTTGTCCAAATAGATTTTAAAAAGCACGACTAAAGAACAAAATCATCATCTTAGAAAATACTCATAGAAGTAAAGGAAACACAGAGCGGTGTTATCATTCGATCAGAGGCTTAAGGAAACCTGAACCACCACAGACAGTCGGATAGAAAGCAGCCTCAGGACGACAGGACGACCAAAGATAACCTGATGTTTGTGTGCTTTTAAAACTTTGCACCCTTTCCCCGACACACTCACACCTTCACCTTCGTTGTTTGGTTTTCTGGAATAGTGTTTTTTGGTGTTTTCTCCAAGTTGCCTGAACAGACCCACTGACCCCCCACTGTTCCCTTATAAGGTCTGGTGTGAGTCCGGCTCAGTGCTGATGACCTCCCCCCTGCGGGATGGATGGGGGGGCTGATGGGAGGACTTGTTGGCTCTGTGAGGAGGAATGAGGATGAAACTGGGAATGTTTGATTCTTGGCCGGAGGTTGAAACTTCTGAAAGTGGATGGAGAAACTTCTTCGCTCTGTGATCTCTGACGTGGGTCACTGTGTGAATTTCCACAGAGGAAGATCCACATCGGGAGGGATCACTCAAACTGAGTGAGTGGATGATATGGATATTCCATCACATCCTTTGAGAGAGTTCATGGAGATCTTAGTGTCCACTCCCCACAAACAAACAGCAATTTATTTACATCAGCGCTCAGAACCAGAGCTTTATTTAGAGCAGCCCCACAGCTCTGCTTCCATCAGGTCAACATCAGGACCATGTGGACCATATACACAGCTTCACTTTCTCCTCTCCAACAGAGATGAGGCTCTCATTCAGATATTAATATAACTTTCAGTTTTCATATCAATGTCAAGCTCTTGAAATCCTTCTTCCCCCAGTCGTACCTTTAACAGCTCCATATGTTTTATTTTGTCTAAACGTGTTTGGTTTTAAGATTTAAAGAAAAGTTACAGCTTCACTAACTATAAGAGCCATAATGTGATGATCTTAGTTCATAGAAAATCTAGTTTTGAATTCATGCTTCCCCAGCATTTTTGACCCTTGTATATTGTATGATTGATGCCTGGACTGTGGAAGAGCACAGACATCCAGTGCATGAGGGGTTAATGTTGATTGGTTAGCTCCCTAACCGTCACATGGCGGTGCAGTGAATGGTGATTGAGACAGAGAGCTGTGCCAGGTGAGGGAGCATATTTTTCTACACTGTAATTACATCTAACTTACATGCTCTGATCAAATATCTAAAAATATTGATATGACGATGTTGTACATGTGTTTGTACATGTGTGTATATATGTATGCATGTGTCAATAAATGTGCATGTGCATGTATGTATGTGTCCTTAAGGCTGAAGTTCTACTGAGGGAGGGCCAAGTAGAACCGTTGGATTTGAATCCCCAAGATACATGGACCAGGAGTAATCATTCAATCAATCAATCAATCAATCAATCAATCAATCAATCAATCAATCAATCAATCAATCAATCAATCAATCAATCAATCAATCAATCAATCAATCAATCAATCAATCAATCAATCAATCAATCTATCTATCTATCAATCAATCATTCTATCAATCAATCTTTATTTAAGTGCAAAATCCCAACAAATGTTCTCCTCAGACTCTTTCCAAACAGAGCAGGTCTAGACCGTACTCTATGTTCTATTATTAACAAAGACCCAACATCAAGACAGGATCAGATCCAGTCCAATCTTACAGACAGGACTCAGCCTGATCTCATCTTAATCCACCATGAGCAGAGTACTTTGCAGCATTTAGCAAGTTACAGTGGCAAGGACAAACTTCCTTTAACAGGCAGAAACCTCCAGCAGGACCAGACTCATGTTAGACACACATCCGCTGAGACCGTGTTGGAGAGAGGGATAGAGGGAGATGAAGAGAGAGAGAGAGATGATAGTGGTGAGATGGATAGTAGTAGTTGTAGCAGCTGGAGTCTAGCATGTCCACAGCAGCAGAGATCCAGAGGAACCTACAAGATTAAGGGAGCTCAGGGACTCCAGAAAGGTCTATGGTGGGGAACTTTAATGGGACAGGAAAAGTTAAAGTAAGAGATGGGCGGGGGGCTTTGTAGGAGTTAATGGATACTGGCCTTTTATAGCAAACTATTCCATCCACTTAAGAAATGATAAGCTCACCACAGTATCTAATTCTAATGAATAAAGGTACCAAGCACAATAAGAATGTCACTGGAATAACATGCTTCATAAGTGGACAAAGTATAAAAAATGAACATGATCCTGCATTCTGAACCTAACAGTGTGGGATACATCTGATATCTAAAGTGTGAATGCATTAGAAATGGTCAAGAATCCAAATACTGTCAGTTTCCATCATGCATCATTATCGTCAGCTCTCAGTCCATCAACCCTGCAAAGTTGTGGCAACAAATTAGGGCAACATGTGTCACAAGAGCAGAGTCATAGACACAACAACAGAGCTGTGATCCCACAGACCATCACTGGAGGCAACGTGGACATCGCTGTGCAGACCAAACACAATCTATCATGCAGACACTCAGAGACAGCACCAGGCTGAAGTGACTGTGAGCACATGCTGCTACGATGATGCAGGACGTGTTACACAGCAGAGAGTCAGCAGAACCAACCATGAGTGTTTTCATGTGTGTGAGCTTACAGACAACTTTCTGAGAAGGCTGGTGAGCTCTTAAGCGTTGTCAAATGGTCCCTGACAGAACTGCTGTGTTTGAGCTGACTGTCTGGATTCATTCTTTGATGATCTGACCGGTGCATGCACGTGTTTTGATGCTGGACGCTGATATTTTATTGTCTGATATAATTTCCGTCTGCTGTTCTTTGTGTGACACTTTGCATGCTGCTCTCTTTGCTAGGACTCCCTTGAAAGGCCTCAACGAGAATATTCCAACAAAGAAAGAGTGAGCTTAAACTGCTTTATTTAAAACTACCGACCCTGCAACTTTCTGACTTCTTGAAACTACAACCATTTCAGATTATTCCAAAGGACTTTGATTATTTTTATTTTCTGATGAAGATGAACGTTGTCCCTGAAGCTTTTTGCCCATGTACTCTGGAGAGTCCTGAACAACAGTAAATCTATCCTGCTGTTATTTGATTATTTTTATTTTGTCAAAAATCTCCTGAAAGTGACTCCACCATCATTAAGTTCTCCTGAAAACATCTTGAACTCTTCAGGGAGGGCTGCATATGCGTTCATTTACATGTAGCATTGGTCTCATGGCAAACAGTGTCACTGTTTGAGAGCTGGGGGGCGTTTAAGCATTGTCTAATTCACAAAGCACGCTGAAAGGGTTAAATGCCCCACAAAGTGTTGAAGAATAAATAGGGTCTCTGTGCACCAGTGTTGTTTGCACACATTTAAATATACACTACCAGTCAAAAGTTTGGACACACCTTCTCATTCAATGTTTTTATTTATGTTAATTATTTTCAACATTGTAGATTAATACTGAAGACATCAAAACTATGAAATAATCTGGTTTTACCATAATCTGGATTACAACAGTAGTCATAGGGCTATCCATTGTGTACTAACCCTACCTCTGAACAACACAACTGATGGTCTCAAACACATTAAGAGGGCAAGTCATTCTACAAATGAACTCTTGACAAGGCTCATGTTCATTAGAAACCATTCCAGGAGACCACTTCATGAAGCGGACTGAGAGAATACCAAGAGTGTGCAAAACTGTCATGAAGGAAAAAGGGGGCTACTTTACAGAATCTAAAATATAAAACAGATTCTGCTTTGTCTAACACTTTTTTGATCATTCAATAATTCCATATATGTTCTTTCATAGTTTTGATGTCTTCAGGATTAACCCACAGTGTTTAAAATAATTAACATAAATGCAAACCCTTGAATGAGAAGGTGTTTCCAAACTTTTGACTGGTAGTGTACTTTGATGCATTCTATGTATTCTAGTTTAGTTTTATTTGGATAGTTTTTTTCTGCAGTTTATTTTGCCTTTAGCTATGTCTGCACCCTCCACAGTTGGTGAGGGCGCTTGTCTTTAAGTCGGTACGCATGGCACACTGAAGATAGGACGGGTCAGGGTGCATACTTTAATTGACCACAGGCTCAGAAAATATTGGCATTTCTCTAAGTTGAAAGTAACTTGAGCAAGAAAACTTTTTTTTCATTTTTTTACTTTTTTTTTGATTGATTTATTTATTTTTGCAATAAAAACCTCAAGCAACTTGGAACCATCTCACTGGATTTGGTTTTGTTTGTTTGTTTGTTTGACTGATACCTGCACGTGTGATGTAGATGTCCCAAACTCCCTGTGATGGAGACAACATGAGTGGGAAAAGGTTTTCAAATCCCATCTCAATTATTCATATATTATTATTATTATTATTATTATTATTATTATTATTATTATTATTATTATTAGAGGACAACCCTGATTTTTAAACAGTTTGCCACTTCAGGAGCTAAATATAAAAGATCTCAGCCATTAACTTCGTGGAAACTCTTTTCTGAGTGGTGAAAATCCAAACCAGCTAAATAAAAACACCTGGAATCAATTTTTACCGTAACATCACAGTGTAGACTTCACTATAAAAATATTTATTACAATAATTTAGAATTTTAAAATCATAGCTGCTTAAGTTACATTATACAGCCCGTCTTGAGAGCACAGAATGGCTTCACTCAGCGTTTATGAAATGGGAGTGCTTCAAGGACCAGAGATCAATCAAGAAAACTGGCTTTGGATTCATCTGTAAAACTCCTCCAGACACTCACACTCACACACGCACACACACACACACACACACCCGACAGGTGGACCGTGTCCGGTGGAACGGTAGCCCCTGTCAGCACCCGGAGGCCCCACCATCCTTCCAGTGCATTGTGGGTGTCTCCGTCCTGTTGGGAGGCTCTGCGGGTCGAGTGTGTGCTTCCTGCTGTCTGTGTCGGGCGGGATGAGTGCTGGTTGTTCAGAGCTCCAGTTCTCACCCGTCTCTCTGGATGGGCAGCTGGGACACGTTGCCTCCTTCAGGACAGATGGGATCATTCTGCTGGACTCAAACTTTGACTCCTTCGGCCTCGTCTCAGCTTCAGTACGTCTTCAGTCTTGCTGACAGTCATGTTAAACTCACAGGATAGACGACTGGGCATGAGTCCTGCCTTTCATTCTTTGATTTTGACTCAGTGATTCCTCAGATCTCTGCCCTGTTTCTCTGCTTTACTCTAAATCCTTGCTGTCAGATATGTTGTAGATTTCCTGCACTCATGCTAATCCTGCAGAACACTGGTTGTAGTGTCTTCACTCACTCTTTGTGCTTCCTTGTACTTTATACAACTTTGCAATAAAAGACAGAACATCTCCAAAGTACTCAACTTTTAGAGTCATAATGTAGTAGCACCCTTACCTGGGGGCGCCCGTCGGCGGTAGAGGATTAATGTTGTCTCTGTTATGACTCAGCAGTGAGAGTCCTGTAGTCTAGAGTCCAGCACACATAGACCACCAAAGCTGAGGTCCTCCAGCTTTACAATGAAGCAGCAATAAAACAGTTTCTTCTGACCTGATTAAGTCATCTTACAGCACAAGACTTCATCCATGTTGTATCTTCAGTGTTGTAGATCATGGAAACACTGCTTTTAGGCAGGCTGCTCTGTGGTGCTGCAAGAAAGGTCTTAGTTCAAATCCTGAGCAGGGGGTTCAACCTTCTTTGAGGGATTCCTTTGCAATAGTGCAACATAAAAACAAACAAAGCACACAACAGACAGTATAAACACTTTAAAATGTAGCACTAAATAGTAGAAATAAATAACTACCTTAAATATGCACAGGTAACAGTTCATATTCAGGGTGTATCCTGTGTGAGGAGTGATCACCTTCACGCCTCTTTTAACCACACTTTGATTTTTTAACTGAACATTAAGGTAACCAAGCTGCCACGTCACACTTAGTGATACTTTCCAGGTCTGCATTATCAGTGGTGAACAGTAACAAAGTCAATTTACTTGAGTACTGTACTTAAGTACATTTTTTGAGTATCTGTACTTGAGTAAACTGTGTTTGTGTAGTTCTGTTTGTCTCAGTGGTTTAGTCGTACCTGCATATCGTGCGTCTCCACGGTTGAACGTGGATCAAACACAGAGCATCACTCAGATCAGACAGTTCATGTAGAGGTGGTAATGATGGCTATAATTCTCCACCTGAGCACCCATGGTCATATCTTCAGCTCGTGTTAGAGGTTTTTGAAATGAAGAATGATACGTATGGTTTGAAATGTTCTCCCTGTTTCCCACTCTGCCCAAACATACAAACATTCACTGTCCAACCTGAGAGAGCGTGTTGAGCTACGTAACGTTTGTTTCATTCCAGATGAACATTTCAAACTAAGGTGTCTGTGCTTGGAGTAACTTAGTGTCTGTTTTTATTCCATGGTTTAGTTTTTAGATATTTAAAGTAATGGTTCTAGATAATCATAATGTAACTGAATGTACTCCTATGTATTCTTGACTGCACTTATGCTTTGTGAAAATACAACGTTTTGAGATACTTTTAAGAAGTACTCTGAATACTTCAGTACTTTTTAAAAGCATGTTCTTCAGTACTTTAATTCAAATAATAATCTTACAGAGTAACTTTCACTTGGTTTTTTTTTTTATAATTTTTATTTTTCAAAAGGCAGGTATAAATCACAGTGTTGTTTCATACAATAGTTTTGTTTTTTGTTTTTTTTAACACACATGAACAAGAACATCCCTCCCTCCCCCCTCCCCCTCCCTCCCGCAAACATGTTGCACAGTGAGACAGACAAGTAGAAACATACATATACATGTATACATAATATCCAAATAAAAGAACAGTGATAATAATAATGTAAAATATAATCAAAATAAATCAAAATAACTTAGGTATAAATAAAAGAAAGAAAACAAAAAAGAAAACAAAAGAAGTGCAAATAGAAATGTTTTGTGCACAAAGTTGCAATGTATGGCTCAAACTACCACCAAGAGCGGTGGGAGTTGACTGCTCACGCCCTGGTTGACAGCATGTTTGGACTAGGTTCGTGTTGGGCCAATTGGCCGGCGGACGGGCCGAAGTGAGTTCAATTTAAGGACACTTCTTGGGCAGGAAGATTGTCAAAATAAGTGAGTAGCGGTCTCCAGTGTGTATAGAATTTGTCAGATGAGCCTCTAAGTGTAAACTTCACCTTCTCCAATTTCAAAAGAAATAACATGTCATTTAACCAAACTTTGATTGAGGGTGGTTGAGGGGATTTCCATGATAAGAGGATCCTTCTACGGGCGACAAGAGAGGTGAATGCGATGACGTTCTTTTGTATAGTTGTGGTGGGAGTTAGATCTGGTGGTTTGCCAAAAATTTAGATATGTGGTGTCGGATCTAATTCTAAGCCTAATGTGTAACTTTCATTTGTATTGGAGTAATATTTGACAAGGAGTATCTATACTTTGACTTAAGTAATGAAACCGTGAACTTTGTCCACCATTGTGCATTATAAAATATAAACTCTATATTGGTGCACCGAACACCAAACAATCTGCAAAGAGAGCAGAACCAGCCTGACACACAGATAATCAATATGATTCACTATACTGTCCACATGGACGCTCAGGTATCTGTATGAACACACCTGCTCTTCGGCACAGGGTCATGACCTCTCCCCTCTTTGTGGTCGAGTATGATTCACTTTATCTTGTTTACATTAAAAATAAGGTGGTGGGTGTCACATCAGTCTTTAAAGAGTCATTTCAGTTTTCTGGAGTGGGGTTGTATAGCAATTTTATTTAGAAAGCACATTTCATTTCACGTAAGCTCAATGTGCTTTATATGGAGAAATAAAAACATAACAACATTAAAAAAACAAACTAAAAACACAGAAAAACAAGAGATACACCCAACATACATCAGACACAGCAATCAAACAAACAGCAGGTGTTACTGCACGTGCAGCCAGTCACATCAGTCATTATATCATTCATACGCTTGAGAAAATGAATATGTTTTGAGTTTTGTTTTAAAAGTAGAGACAGTAGTGATGGACCTGAGGTCAGCAGGCAGTTTGTTCCTGAAAGAAGGACCACAGTAGCTGAAGGCCCCTTCACCAGACTTTGAGTGTACTCTGGGTACATTTAAAAGTCTTCCACCTGCTGACCTAAGGATCCGGGTCAGGTTATACACTGTGAGCAAGTCAGAGATGTACTGGGGAGCTGAACCGCTGAGTGCTTTATGGACAAGTAATATGATTTTGAAAGTGATTCTGTATTAAACGGGGAGCCAATGAAGTGTTTTGAGAATCAGGGTGATGTGGTCACATCTCCTTGTGTGTGTCAGGACTCTAGCTGCTGTGTTCTAGATGAGTTGGAGACATCCTACTGATTGTTTGGATAGACCTGTGTACAGTGAGTTGCAATAATCTAACCTGGTTGATATGAATGAGTGGACTAATTTCTCAGCATCAGTTTGGGATATGAATAATCAGAGTTTGAAGATGTTTTTTTAAAATGGTAAAATGATGTTCTTATTATACTGGTAATGTGGTATTCAAAGTTAAGTTTGGAATCTAAAATTACACCAAGATTTCTGACTTGCTCACAGTGTTTTAAAGAAATTGAACTCAGATGTAATTGGATGTTTTGTATGAGCTTTATGTCATTAGTAATTGTAGCAGCCACAACGGATGCCGCTCAGTTCGGCCCCTTTAATAAGAAACTGAGGGGGGAAACAACAAGCAAGCTAGTCTAACGTTTCTGCAGACCGGGTCAGTCCTGCCACGTGATTTAGATTATTTTGAAAGACCCCGACCTGAGCACTCATCTCGGTTTAGGTGTATGCTCTATTCGTGCTTTTTTCAGCACTTCACTTTGAAACCAGAAAGCCTGCTTGTTTTTGCATTAATTGAGGACGCAACACAGACGTGCTCTTCCACCTGCAAGATATTTAAACATCTTATAACAGACTACATGCCTCCATGTTTCTCTGTTTCTCTATACTTTAGTGTTTTCAAATGGAAAATACCAACAGAAGAAGTCAGACACAGAGACATGAAACTTTCTCATGTTTGTGTTTTAAATATGATGCGCTAATGACAGAAATATCTGTATGTGCTGCACTATTTATAAGTCAGACATGAAACATCAGTAAGCCTGAAGTTAAACTGCTTACACACACATGCCTACACAAACTCAAACACACACACACTTAGAAAATCAGACTGGCTGGTGCCTGTGGAGCCCCAGGGGTGTGTGCTGCTGCCTTAATGACGTGCTCAGATCAGATGGAGGTGTAGCGTCTCGCTCAGGGACGAGGACTCAGCTGCAGAAACTGACACATGGTCTCCTCCTCTTCCTCAGCACAGCCGTTTATCTTCTCCTCTCATCTTCGTGCAACTGTTGAACAATTCTCCAAGTTTTCCCCTCTTCTTCTTTTTCTTCTTCTTCACCTAATTCCTGCGTATCCTCTGTCCTACTCTCTCTCTCTCCTTTCTTCCCGAAACCGTTTTAACAGATTTGTTGGAGTCTGCCAAGAAGCCGCTCTGTCACTTCATTCAGTTGCAATCAAATTGACAAACTCAAGTGCAGCAGGCCTTGTTGTTTTTACATCGTCCTGTGAGTGGAAAGCTGTGGTTCCTTTGGTTTTCAGAGAAACTGTTTGTCCATGGATGCTGCAGAGTGAGCAGCATGTGATCATGAACCAGATATGTGTGTGTTTGTGTGTGTGTGTGTGTGTGTGTGTTTGTGTGTTTGTGTATGTGTGATTTAGACAACATAATTGAACTTATCAAAAAGTGAAGTGCGTTGTGTTTCAAAGAGAGACAGACAACACCAACAGATTATAAGGTGAGAGTTGAAAGTGAGAGTTGAAAGTGTCTGTGTGTGTGTGTGTGTGTGTGTGTGTGTGTGTGTGTGTGTGTGTTACCTATGAATATATTTTCCCCTCTGTCCCACTTTCTCACTCTCCAGGGGTCAGAGGTCGGCTCTAATTGGCTTAATGGACTGTCCTAGGAGCAGATCTGAGGTCAGCGGATCAGAGGCCACTGAGGACATGAGAGGAGCAACAAACCAGTAAACAGACGGCTGTTAGACACAACACTGCCATCCAGCAGCCAGATAGAGTTACTGAGCAGCTCGCTCTGTGGGCGCACGTCTTCATCATCAAGAGTTTGGGGCGATTGAACACACTGTTGTTCCTAAACACATGGTCCCACCAGAAAACTTCCTGTAAACCATGCTCAATCTGTTCTTACATCTCAGTTTGTTCTTCTACTCAGACACATTTCAAAGTATTTAAAGGTGCAGTGTGTAGTACTTAAAGGTACAGTGTGTAGTACTTAAAGGTACAGTGTGTAGTACTTAAAGATACAGTGTGTAGTACTTAAAGGTACAGTGTGTAATATTTAAAGGTGCAGTGTGTAGTATTTAAAGCTACAGGGTGTAGTATTTAAAGGTGCAGTGTGTAGTATTTAAAGATACAGTGTGTAGTACATAAAGGTGCAGTGTGTAGTATTTAAAGGTACAGTGTGTAGTATTTAAAGGTACAGTGTGTAGTATTTAACGGTACAGTGTGTAGTATTTAAAGTTACAGTGTGTAGTACATAAAGGTATATAGTGTTGTATTTAAAGGTACAGTGTGTATTGTTTAAAGGTACAGTGTATAGTGTTTAAAGGTGCAGTGTGTAGTATTTAAAGGTACATTGTGTAGTATTTAAAGATACAGTGTGTAGTACATAAAGGTATATAGTGTTGAATTTAAAGGTACAGTGTGTATTGTTTAAAGGTACAGCGTGTAGTATTTAAAGGTACAGTGTGTAGTGTTTAAAGGTACTGTGTGTAATATTTAAAGATAGTGTGTAGTATTTAAAGGTACATAGTGTTGTATTTAAAGGTACAGTGTATATTGTTTAAAGGTACAGTGTGTAGTGTTTAAAGGTACAGTGTGTAGTATTTAAAGGTACAGTGTGTAGTATTTAAAGTTACAGTGTGTAGTACATAAAAGGTATATAGTGTTGTATTTAAAGGTACAATGTGTATTGTTTAAAGGTACAGTGTGTAGTGTTTAAAGGTGCAGTGTGTAGTATTTAAAGGTACAGTGTGTAGAATATAAAGGTACAGTGTGTAATATTTAAAGGTACAGTGTGTAGTGTTTAAAGGTACTGTGTGTAGTATTTAAAGATAGTTTGTAGTATTTAAAGGCACATAGTGTTGTATTTAAAGGTACAGTGTATATTGTTTAAAGTCGCAGTGTGTAGTATTTAAAGGTACAGTGTGTAGTATTTAAAGATACAGTGTGTAGTACATAAAGGTGCAGTGTGTAGTATTTAAAGGTACAGTGTGTAGTATTTAAAGATACAGTGTGTAGTACATAAAGGTACAGTGTGTAGTATTTAAAGATACAGTGTGTAGTACATAAAGGTGCAGTGTGTAGTATTTAAAGGTGCAATGTGTAGTATTTAAAGATGCAGTGTGTAGTATTTAAAGAGGCAGTGACTATAACTTAAAGGCACAGTGTGTGTTATTTACACACACTAATAATACTTTGATGTAATAGTTATAGTGTTTATATTTAAGTGATATAGTTCGATGAAGATGTTATGTATCACATTGATTCGTTTTAGTCTTCCTGTCAACCAGTTCAGCCCAGGTGAATGCTGGGCTGAACCAGAGGAGCAGGGTCAGGAATCACGTCACTTTTCAGCCTGTCGTGCTTTTATGGACACGCATCAGTCGGGTTAATAGTGTGTGTGTGTGTGTGTGTGTGTGTGTGTGTGTGTGTGTGTGTGTGAGTGTGAGTGAGTGAACTCTGGGCTTTCCAGATCATAAATATCTCCTGGTGTGACAGGCCTGAGAGGCGTGCAGGCAAGAGCTTCCGACCAGCTCCAGGAAGTTGGAGAAACACACTTACCCAGGAGTTATGATAGCTTCTAACCCTTAACCTTATCCTGGAAACGGTGCTCCCAAAACACGGCCCATGCATGATTTTATTCTGTGACGGACACCCACACAGTGATGACCAGGAACATCCAGGGCTCAGATAATTTAAAAACCTTCTTTTTTCTGTGAAATCGACAAATTAAAGTTGGTTTTGGGATGTGAAAAATCTAATTTGAAAAATTGTTTGATTCTTTATGAGGAATGCAAAAGAATGTGTCCTTCCTCTGCTATCATGAGAGGGAACACATGAGATATGTGTCTGTAAAGAATGACATAAAAACAAGACAGGACTGAGATTATTTAATGATATCCGTATGTATTATGACTTCCCTGGGTCATCATTTTTTCTTTATCTTCAGTTAAAGGGGACATATCACGCTTTTTTCATCAATATATATTGGTCTAAGAGGTCCCCAAAACATGTCTTTAAAGTTTATGCTCAAAAAAACACTTTGAAATCAGATTTTGGCATGCCTGAAAAGTCCTCTTCTTCATTCCTCCTCAGAACACTCTGTTTTCCCTCTGACCACGCCCCCTCCGGAAGTGGATGTGCCTCGGCTCTCCAGCACGTTGATCTAATGTTTACATGTTGGCTGAATATACACGGCTGCTCAGAGATCGCGTTACTTCAACCCTCTGAATCTGATCCTGACGGAGAGGCGCCTGCAGCAGGACCTTTCTGAACGATTGGTCATAGATTTAGTGTTTCTTGTTGTTTTATTTATCAGTATGTAGACGTGTGTCTTGGTACACAGCTACCAACATGTAGCTATGTGGCTATGCTAACTAGCGCTAGCACTTATCCATGATAAATAAAAATCATCCACTAGATCTTCAAATCTGCAGACGTGGGGAGTAAAACCGACCTCTGCCAGAAAGGCAGCAGGACCTTTTATGAAGGATTGGTCACAGATTTAGTGTTTCTTGTTGTTTTATTTGTCAGTATGTCGACGTGTGTCTAGGTACACAGCTACAGCTACAGCTACAGCTCAGCTACAGCTACAGCTATGAACATATAGCTATGTGGCTATGCTAATTAGCGCTAGCACTTATCCATGACAAATAAAAATCATCCACTATATCTTCAAATCTGCAAACGTGGGGAGTAAAACCGACCTTTGTGTTTCTTAAGACAGCCTACAACTAGCATGCCTCCCTCCTAAGCTCCTTGTTAGCACACATTTGTGCAGGTAATGAAAAACGGGGGGGGGGGGGGGATTCAGTATTATTTTATACAGTCTGTGGGCTGAACAAGCTCCGAGCTCTGACTCCGTGACAGACCGGATATTGTTGTTACGTAACAAAAACACGGAAGTCTGAAACGGCTGGTTTCACACACATTTACAGAAAGGTGTAGAAATCAAAACAGCGGCAGAATGGATTTTTTTCATTCTCGGGGGGTTTGTAGACATGCCAGGGACACATATTTCAGGTAGAGAACCATTAAAAAGTCAATTTTGCATGATATGTCACCTTTAAGATAATCACTTAAAGCCTATGGTGTTCCATGGAATGAACCACTAAAAACACATCACCTGCACTCTATTCTGAGTATACAGGGTCAAACTAAGGGGTTAGTATCTACATTATATACATTGTTATCTGTTTCTTCATATAAACTTTTGACTGTTGAACGTGTGTGGACCAAAGATCTTGAACATCTGACAGAACTACAACCACTGGACTGGGATAACATGTGGAAACGTATAACTGAATCCTCCAACAATCCCAATCGCCAACAAATTCATCTCAACTTCTTACACCGAAGCTATCTCATCCCCAGGAAACATTATTGATGAAACTCATTTCATCACCAACTTGTACTCTCTGGGCCTGTTCTACTAAGATCCCAAATAACGAGCGCTAATTTGCGTGTGCAAATAATAATTTTGCACATGTTATTTCTGGGCGTGTGGCGGGTGATCTACTATGACTGCGTGCGCAAATGATAACGAGTGCAAAAGTGGTGCAGACCGCCCTTTAATGAGTATTTTGCACGTGCTATCGGCTGTCACCATGGAGAGTTTGATTTGGGAGGCCATCTATGAAAAGGTGAATGATGTGAGAAAAAACAGAAGATCTGCCAATGAAATAAACGCATCTACTCTACTCCAAAATGCAATCAGTGTTTTGATGGAGTTTAGAGAGTGATTTGATGAGGCTTAGTCTGCCACTCTTGCTCTAGCTACTCAGTCTGGAAGTCAATCGCAGTTTTGAAACAACCAGGGCCAGAAAAGTTAGGCGTCACTTGGGTGAAGACAGTCGCCTCACTGACGCAGAGAGCAACTTTCAGGTGAACGTTTTTAATGCCTGATATCATCATCCAGCAACTGTCCCAAAATTTAATCTGCTGCAAGCACGAGATGAGGAGTTACGCAGAGCTGCCTGGCAGCTTAGTGAGCGCTCATTCTCCAAGTTAAAACTAACTAAAGACCCCTTGATGAGCACGATGGGACAGGAGAGACTGAGTGGACATGTCATGTTATTTATTGAGAATGACAGATCAAAGACATACAGCGCATTGTGGACAAGTCGGTGGAGCTTAAGGCTCGTCCAAACAGTGGTGAGTAGGCCTAGTTCATATTGATTTTTTGTTTGTATGTGAAGATGTGGGCCGCTGTGCCAATTTAACTAAACTTTATATCTGTTGATACAGTGACCTACTGTGCTCTCATTATATGAAAAAGTTAAAGTGGGTGTCAGAATGATACGGTCGCTATCCGTGGTGCTGAACTGCTTTGAATTTGTGTTGTTTTATTATTAATATTATTATTATTATTATTATTATTATTATTTTGTTCTCTTGGTTTGATTGACTAAAACATGTAGTAATGCTTGTAAGCCCCGCGTGTTGCGGGCATGTTGTAAAGCGATGTTATGATGAGCGTTACAGTGACCGCAGCCATGTGTGCGTAACGCTGTGCCAGTTTGCACCTGCCTTTCAAACGTGCGAAACATAGACGCAAAAACACCGCCCGCTATCTGCTTCAGGTTTGATAAATCACATTGCGTGTGCTAAATGATTACATTTGCATCTCCTCCTCCAAGTATTTTGCGCATTCTGATGATCTACATGTGTTCTGCATATTCATGAAGGCAAACACGCTAAATGGATAGCGAGTGCTATTTTGCTCATTTGATAGACGCAATCCTCGGTGCTCCCGGTTAGTACATCTGCTTTGCTATCAAGTTTGCACCTGTTTTTATACACGTAAACCTTTAGTAGATCGGGCCCTCTGTACGGATGGACTTGTCGGATCTCTTGTGCACATGTTTTGGACTTGTAAAGACGTATCTTGCTTTTGGAATTTGGTTACCTCCATGCTTACAAAAATCTTGGATTGTGAAGTGCCCTGCACCCCCACCGTTTTGCTCCTGAATGACTTTTCTGTGATTCAAATATCTATATCTCAAAAATGTACATTACTCGCTGGCCCAACAGCAGCAAAAAAAATTTTGGCTCTACGGTGGAAATCATCACATTCTCTCTCAAGATCTCAGTGGGTTAATATGTATCTTAATATAACTGTTAAGGAGCTCATCCTGGTTAACATCTATAACTAAGATCCAAGAATATGTGTAACTTACAACGATATACTTCTTGGCCATTATCTTTTGTTGTTGTTACTTTTATTCATATTCATATTATTAATGTTGTTAGTATAACCATCCACTTCCTTTATCACTTGGAATACATATTCCCTATTGATATCATACAGAGATCTATTTTGAGGTGGGGTGGGTGTCAACAAACCTTCTTTTATTGTTTTTTGTTGTTGTTTGTTTTGTGTTACTCTATGATAAGCCTTGTCCTATCTCATACACTGGATGTTTTATTGTGCAGCTCAAGATCTCTCTGGAGGATATTTTGTTAGTAACTTTAAGGGGACGTGTAGACAGAGAGAAATAGAGGACAAAGTGTGTGCCCTTTCAGTCCAAGCCTATAGCAGCATAACTAAGAGCTGGTCCAAGCCTGATCCAGCTCTAACTATAAGCTTTATCAAAAAGGAAAGTTTGACACCTACTCTTAAAAGTAGAGAGGGTGTCTGCCTCCCAGACCCTGACTGGTAGATGATTCCAAAGGAGAGGGGCCCGATAACTGAAGGCTCTACCTCCCATACTACTTTTAGAGACTTTAGGTATGATGAGCAGGCCTGCATGTTGAGAGGGCAGTGTTCTAGAGGGGTAATAGAGCACTATACTAGCTTTGTAGGTCAGAAGGAGGATTTAATTATGATTATATATCTATGATATTATAATACTTGTAATCCTTTGTCGAACACCAAGATGATTAGCTTCTCATGGACCACATCTCCCATGTTTTACCCTTGTATTTGTGAGCTCCAATAGGAATAGGAATTTATCACCGCCTGTATCACCTCTGCTGAGTCTATGGTCTCACCAGCAAACACTTGTTTGTCGGGCCTTCAGCCTATAAAAATTCAGGAGCAGGACACTCGGTGTGAAAGGTTTAATAACAGTGCATAGTATGTACAACGACACATTTTGTTGACATACAACAGAGTTAGCTGTGCCTTCTGAATCTAAGGTCGCTCAGGACACTTTTATAATACACGACTTCACTTCAACAGTTAATTGGAATTCTTCAGAAGTGTTGACATAAACACTTTTTAGAAATGTCGTGCCCCCAAGTTTACTTGCTTAAACTCTCCAAGGTTCACTGGTGTTCTTGAGGTTTTCTTAAAGCTGTGCTCTCATGGCAGAGAAATGTTTTCTATTTTCTGAGTAATGTTAAAAATCAGCCATTTCCTATTTCTGACCTACAAAGCTCTAAATGGTCAGACACCTTTGTATCTTAAAGAGCTCATAGTGCCCTATAACCCCTCTAGAACACTACGCTCCCAACATGCAGGCCTGCTCATCGTACCTAAAGTCTCAGAAAGTAGTATGGGAGGTAGAACCTTCAGTTATCAGGCCCCTCTCCTTTGGAATCATCTACCAGTCAGGGTCTGGGAGGTAGACACCCTTTCTACTTTTGAGAGTAGGCTTCAAACTTTCCTTTTTGATAAAGCTTATAGTTAGAGCTGGATCAGGCTTGGACCAGATCTTAGTTATGCTGCTATAGGCTTAGACTGACACACTGGGATCCTGTCTTTCTCTCTCTCTCCTCTCTCTGCCTGTCTCTTACTTTAACTCTTCCTGTCCCATTAAAGTTACTAACCATAGACCTTTCTGGAGTCCCTGAGCTCCCTTGTCTCGTAGGTTCCTCTGGATCTCTGCTGCTGTGCACGTTCCAGACTCCATCTGCTACAACTACTACTATCTGTCTCACCACTATCATCTCTCTCTCTCTCTTCATCTCCCTCTATCCCTCTCTCCAACACGGTCTCAGCAGATGTGTGTCTAACATGAGTCTGGTCCTGCTGGAGGTTTCTGCCTGTTAAAGGAAGTTTGTCCTTGCCACTGTAACTTGCTAAATGCTGCAAAGTGCTCTGCTCATGGTGGATTAAGATGAGATCAGACTGAGTCCTGTCTGTAAGATGGGACTGGATCTGATCCTGTCTTGATGTTGGGTCTTTGTTAATAATAGAACATAGAGTACGGTCTAGACCTGCTCTGTTTGGAAAGAGTCTGAGGAGAACATTTACTGTGATTTGGCGCTATATAAATAAAGATTGATTGATTTGTTTAGAATATATATAATATCAAACTGGAACCTGTCTGTGCTCTTACCTTCAGTAATCGTTGTTTCACAACCAAGTTCAGCAAATTAAAAACCCGGTTTACACACAGCTCACCTGAAAACTGGGTCACAGTGTCACTCCAAGCAAATTAACTTCATTTAACTTGTACAGACTAACACTCATACATTTGATTACAAAGACTCAAAGGAAATAACATGTCTCATTATCATCACTGATATTAATATGCAGCATTATAAGACAGCAGGTGACATTAGTGTTTGATTCATGATGTAAGAACGGACTGTGGGGGTCAGAGGTCAGCTAATGACGAGTAAAATCATAACACCGTCCTAAAGTCTCTATGAGTAATGTGAGACAGAAAACTATGAGGGATCCTCTGTGTGCGTGTGTGTGTGTGTGTGTGTGTGCGTGTGTGTGTCTGAGACTTATGATATGTTTAAGTCAGTATTAAGTAGAGGCAGCAGGGCAACACTGAACAACGTAAACAGTGTCAGAGTTTAAAATAGACCAGACCTCCCAGTGACTTACTGTCACATCACTCCACCTAAAACACACACACACACACACACACACACACACACACACACACACACACACACACACACACACACACACACACACACACTTACACACTCCTCTTGTTTCCAGTATCCACCGCTGGCAGCCTGCTCTCATCCCGTCATTGTCATCCTCCCACCCAGGGACAGCACAGCACTGCACAGTCTGCTTAGTGTGTGTTGTATGGCGCACACACACAAAGAGCTCAAACCTGTGTGTGTGTGTGTGTGTGTGTGTGTTTGTGTGTGTGTGTGTGTGTGTGTGAAGCAGGGGTTGTAATTTTAACAACCTTTAATTGACCAAACTTTTGTTCGACATGCGAGGGAAACATGGCCACATCAATCTAATGCCAATTACAAGCGACTCCTTGCCGAATGTGCCCCCAGTCTCCGTGACAACCCGGATGATTGATCACCAACAGCAATGATTCTCTAACCTGATCAGGCAAATTACCGTGGCTACTGCTGGGGCCATCTGAGTCCCGCACCGCAAAATTAAATCCACTGAGCTCATCACCTCGACTCAGTGACACTCTCACACACACACTTGATTCTCTCTCCCACTTGTCAACACACACTCAGACACATTGGAGACTCATCCACACACACACTCTTTCTCTTTCACGCACAGCAGAAGCTCCCCTCTCCTCTACGCTGTTCTCACACACAGACTGAGAGAGGAGCAGAGGCTGGGGCCTCATGGGGCCCCGAGCACCAGGTGATAGGAGCGGTAGGGGGACATGAAGACGTATTAATGTACTAAAGACTTAATGAACCTGCATCCAGAGCAGAGGAGGAGGAGGAGGAGTAGGAGGAGGAGGAGGAGGAGGAGGAGGGGGGCATAGTGTTTACTTTATTACTTTACAGCAGATTAATGGGGATAATCATTTAAGTGATGGAGATGGATTACCCTCTCAAAGCTGGCCGCTGCTACGCAGAGCCGCCCACCTACAGCCAACAGAGCCACACACACACACACACACACACACACACACACACACACACACACACACACACACACACACACACACACACACAGAACACCTCTTCCATGTCTCCACCTGGTTCATCAGCTGTGTGTATGTGTGTGTGTGTGTGTTGTCTTCACGTCACTCAGGTTGTAGTTCTGTATAAAGCAGTTTGTGTCTTTTTGTTTAGATTTGGTGAAGTTGGTGTTGTCCACTTCTGACATGATGCACTATTGATTCGAGATGTGCACAATAAAATATTATTCATATTAAAGGAACAGTTCTCTGTCTTTTAAAGTGTGGGTGTATGAGGTACTTGTCAGTAGTAACATGGGACTTCCACCAGATCCGTGTCCGTTCCGTCTCCAATACGCTGCAGTCCGGCTCCGTGCTCTCTCGTAAGTCAACAGTCACGTGCTTTGTTTTCAGAGCGCAGCACGGAGCAGGACCGCCGCACAGCTGGAGTCATGTGACCGAGGTTTTCCCGCTGTAATCACTGAATCAAGGATTCTCCTCCTCCTCCTCTCCTCATCCATGTTGTCTTTCTGGTCCTCTGAAAACCTCTGACCTGTTGACTCCAGGCCTGGCTCCGCTCATCATGACTTTGGTTTGTTGTTGTAGTTAAGTGAAATACGATCTGGTGATAACACAGAGTGTTTTATTCTGAAAATTAACCGGATGTTTTTATTTTTGTTGAGATTGATGCGTCGTGCTCCGGCATCCGGCAAAAATAGAAGTCTTGTGTATCTGATCCGGAGGACTCCGACCTGCTGGATCAGAGACACAGCTGGAACAGAGACGGAGTGGATACAGTGGAAGTTAACACATTGAGTAGAATAGAAACCTATCAGATCCGGTGTCGTGATGGATCGGAGACGGACTGGACATGGATCTGGGGGAATTTGGCCGTAAGTGTATCACACAGGATCCTGGGCAGCTCGAAACGTTTGCTGAGAAACCAGCACAGCACGAAAACTGGGCCATCACCCTCTGCAGACAGGGTCAGCGCTCCACGTAGTTAAGCCCATTTAACAAACTCTAACCCAACACTGATGTCGGGGTAACTGTACACTTTATTTCAAAAATGTTCAGCACTTTACTTAACCGAAGAAAGGCCAATTTTTGTGGCACTGATCAACTGTTTTGGTGTATGACGGACGAGTCAACTTGACTTTTGCCCAGGACACTGTGAATTCTGATATTTGTGCATCTCACTTTGAGATTACATTAAGCACCAACATCTGAACATGATGGTGCTGACACAGAGTTTGTTATCTTAGCTCAGTCTTCACCTTCAGCAGCTAACAGTGTGTTTAAGGTATTTAAATGTATTTAAGAGCCAGCCTTATGAACTTCAGACATGTCAGGCATCAGTTACCTTTAGCCGCTGCTAAACTATACATGCACTCAATGATTTTTTCTCATTTATCTTATTGTGCCACAAGCTGGTCTCAGGCTGGAGCAACCACTCTAAAACCATTACACACCCTCTACAAACAATCACTGAAAACTCTAGATAAAAAACAAGGAAGTACCACCACTGTAAAATCATTCCGAAATATAACTTAATGACCCTTGACAGTTTTCTTTGTTATGTAGATATGTGCCTGATGTATAAATTAATTAATGATCAGGCCCCACCACCACTTAAACAATGTGTGTTACTCTGCAGGAACAATCTTAGGGAGACCAGGGCGTCAGCAAGAGGAGACTGTTCAGCTAAACGTAGGAAGACTGCATTTGGACAGTCTGCATTTTCAGAGCGGCAGGAAAATGGAACTCAATCCCGACCCACATTAGAGACTGTACAAGCCTCAGTGTTTTTAAAAGTAAACTGAAATTATGGCTCAAGGAAAAACAATCATGTGATCATCTGAATGCATCAAATTAGAGACAATGAAATGTAATTTTAAATGTGTCGTTATTAGTGATGGACTGTGTTGAGTAGTCTATGTATTGTTTTATGTGTTTGTATTGTACATTTGTTAACATCTTCCTGCCCAGGGACCACAGATGAAAATTAGCTTATAGCTAACTCTGGCTTGAAAGTTTTTGTTTTGCATGGCCCCTGTCAAATAAACGAATAAATAAATAAATAAGGTAAATATGGTGTGGATCATGGGTTGTGTCATCATGCAATAAAAAAAACAGCGAGTGCTGAAAACTTCCTCTGAAGACGCTCTCCCATTCAGTGTTTCTGCTTTTCTGGTTTAACTTCGGAAAAGTGAAGAAAGCAGGTAAAACAGCAGCGTTCAGTGAGGCTGAACTCTGGATGGTGAGGGATGCAGACTACAGCCGTATGTGAGCCGCTGGTCTCCTCTGATTCAGAAAGGTCCTGAAGTCCTGTTGTTACCAAATCCCACTCCTGACAGCAGGAGCTCTCTGGGTTCATGGGTTCACATATGCTCACCTGCTCCACCAGGTAACTCTGGATCTCTCCTGCTCTTCAGTAAACAGCATATCATTGTGTATTTCAGAATCACTTCTTGTCTCCTCTGAAGCCTGCAGACCAAAACTGCTGATCAGTGCTCTGCAAGAGGAGGAGCATGAATATGTTGTTATTGCTAAAACAAAGTGGCTTTCTGACAACAAAGTAAAGGGCTGAAGATGCTCTTAATAAAGCGTTCACGTACAATGACACTGATGTTTGGGTTGGAGTTTCTTAATATGGTCTACATTACATTGTGGAGCTGACCTCGTCTGCAGAAGTGGTTAGCCTAGCCTCTAAGACGGTTCTCCTCCTGGTTTCTCAGCAAAGGGGCCGAGCTGGCTGGATCCCCTGCAGCATTTAGCAAGTTACAGTGGCAAGGACAAACTTCCTTTAACAGGCAGAAACCTCCAGCAGGACCAGACTCATGTTAGACACACATCTGCTGAGACTGTGTTGGAGAGAGGGATAGAGGGAGATGAAGAGAGAGAGAGAGATGATAGTGGTGAGACGGATAGTAGTAGTTGTAGCAGCTGGAGTCTGGCACGTCCACAGCAGCAGAGATCCAGAGGAACCTACGAGACAAGGGAGCTCAGGGACTCCAGAAAGGTCTATGGTTAGGAACTTTAATGGGACAGGAAGAGTTAAAGTAAGAGACAGGCAGACAGAGGAGAGAGAAGGACAGGGACAAAAAGGAAAGTTTGAAGCCTACTCTTAAAAGTAGAGAGGGGCAGAGGCTGCCTCCCAGACCCTGACTGGTAGATGATTCCAAAGGAGAGGGGCCTTTATGTACGATGAGCAGGCCTGCATGTTTCTGAGATGATTAGATGGATAAGATAAGATGGAGTATTGACGGCACCAGAGGACCACCAGCCCACCGGAGTGCACCAGTAAAGCGGCCGCCTGTGGCAGTTACCAGTTCCTCTCCTCACACACCACTCCATGGAGGCCCTAGCACCAGTGCAGCTGTCCCACGGAAGTCTGCAAAGAAGACGGCAGGGCATCATTCCAATGTGCATCGTCTCCCACGACCAGTGCAGGGAGAGGCAAGTAGGGCTACAACCTCTCAGGTATTGGGTTCTGGCAGCCTAGGTGGTATCTTTTGCCCTTGGTCGTAATTTTAGTGTGTGTGTGTGTGTGTGTGTGTGTGTGTGTGTTTATCAGCGGGCCGTGGGAACCAATTACCTGCAGTTACTTGTTTGTTTGCAGGGGATAAATTTGCCTGACAGAGCTCCCTTCAGTCTCTGCAGAGCTTCCGGGTCGAGAGCAAGTATGAGTCGTGTTTGAAAGTTGTTCATTGATCTTATGTGTGAGTAACTTTGACTTTCGTTCCAGGACAGCGTTCCTTGGTGTTGATGAATCTTGGTGTGTCTGTTGCGCAAACGGTATGCGTTACAAGTGAGACGAGCATGGAGTGATGCTGTGGTAGGGTCGCAGACAGCCGAATTAAACCACAACTGTGTTTAGCATTAATCTTACTGTGCCGGTTTTGTTGTTAATCAGTGGTTAGCGTTTATGTATTTTGTTACAGATTGACACTTTTGCCTTGGACCAGCTCACCAAGAAGAAGGAAACCCAAACCTTGTGGAGTGACCTCCTTCTGAAAGAGCTGGAAGAGGTCTGGGAGCAGCTTTGGGTGATGAAGCTCCCCAACCATTTGGCTCTCAAGGAGGAGACTGATCTGGCCCAACTAATGAAGAACCTGTCCCTCCAAGACAACTCAGGGCCCTCCCTTCCCAGCGATGAGACTTGGGTGAAAGAACTTATCAAGATCTCTCCCTGGAGAACGCCCCCCTAAACAGCTGCTGCCCCCCCTCCGTGGGTTTTTCTCCGGGTAGCTCCGGTTTTATCCCACACAAAAAATTAGAATAAATTTGTGAAAACTATATGTTGTTTCTTATGTTTGTATTTCTGTATTTGTTACACTGTTGTCTGTATAGAGAGTCTGATGTGTAATAGAATCAAATGTGTTTGCAGAGTGTGTTTGAACAGGTCTAATAGATCCAGGGTCTCTGAGGCCTCAACATCTCTCTCTGAGGTTTTTCTTATTAACTGACCTAAATGCATGAAACGTTATCACGAGTCTGCAAGCTATTCCTTTGATGGTAGAATTTATTAAATTCACATTTAACCTCATACACATGACACCAAAACAAATAAACAATAAAACAAAGGGGACAATGAAACTAACAGTAACACAAAACAACAAACAAACAAAAACAAGATCCACAAACAGAACAGAAAAAACAACTCCTCACACCGACAAGCTCCATCTCTAAAATGTCATGATTTTTTTCTTCTTTAAATAAATGTTAGCTGTTTAAAAATAGATCCAAATAACAGAAAATCTTTGATCACAAATCAAATTTTCAGTACTCTCACTAAAACATATGAACTGAGTGTGTGTAATACTTTACCCCATATGTTTCCAAAATCAAATATTTTGTTCTTTTCAAGGGCTGATGATTTTTTCAACTTTAAATAATATCTCAGTTCATCACTCCAGTGTTTAAGTGAGTGAGGACATGTAGCTTTCCAGTGTTTTAAAAGAACTTTCTTAAATACAATAGAGGAAAAAAGAATAACCCAGCTTTGTGGATATCTGACTCTTACATGTGAGACATCTTGAAAGATGCAAATATAAATATTGAAATTAATTTCCACTCCCAAAACCTCAGACAACCAACGCTCTATTTCAACCCAACCCTCTGAACTTTACTACAGCTCCAAAATGCATGAATCAGTGAATCTGTGAGTCAACATTTCAGACAGTTCCCTGAAGCATTTTTGTCATACTGTTTGATTTTATCCCTTGTACAGTAAATTCTGTACATTATTTTATATTGGATTAAATGAAATGTCCATTGACTGTAATATCTCTTGTTAAACTCCAACAGTCCTTCCATCTCAGTTTGATATCCTTCCTCTCTAAATCTTGGTTCCATGAATTTATTCTAGTTTACAATGTAGTTTCAACAGAATATGATTTCTGTGAAACCTTATAAACTTTAATTAAATGATTACATGTTTCTGATATAAATAGATTCCTCTAAATCATTCTGCTCTGTGTAAGAATGTAGGTCAAACATTTTAAATACACTTCTAAGCTGCATATACCTGAACAATTCTTCATTAGATAAACAAAAAGTGGATTGAAGGTCGGTCCAGGAGATACACTTATGTCCACTGATCAGGTCTTCAATAGTCTCTGGACCTCTCTCCCTCCATGCAGACCAGTTTAAAGGGGAGTTCTGTAGAGTGATGACAGGACTGTCCCAAATAATAGTTTGTTTTGGATTTGATATTGACTCACTGAACATACTCTTCATTTTTTCCCAACTGGCTGCCACACTGCAAACACTGAAATCTAAGTAAGATTGAATATCTCAGATAAGGTGAAAGTTGATTATGTTTTGCCTGATCAGATCATTTTTCTCACTAAGCAGTTTTTATGTTGGAGTGTTTCACTTGTTTTGAGTGTTTTGGTCCTAAATGATCTCAGTAAGATATTACAGCTTGTTACTGAGATTTTATGACCTATATTGAGTAATACATGCTTGAAACTAGAATACCAACTGTTACAAAGCTGTTTCATCAACACTCACAAGTATAACACTTCTTTTTCAAAGTCATGATTTCTTATTTCAAGCATGAAATAAGAAATCATGACTTTGATACAATAATATCTCTTCACACAATTAAAACAAATGACAGCCAAATGTAATCCACTGTTTTATTTTCAATGAAACAATAGAACATATGTACTACTATGTATTCGTACAGTTGGCACAGTCGTGTAAACTGACACTTAATATTAAAACATTTAACATTTCAATCCGTTTCAAACTGAAATAATTACATTCAGATAAGTTCTTCCAAATTACAAGGCAGAAAATGATCCTACATCATGAGAAATATGTTCTTAACTTTGGTCTTTCCATCAAGAAAAGTGAATTAGTTTTTTAGTATAACTTTGCTGGTTTCAAGAAATGTAATGCCTAGTCATTATGTCAAGATAATGGCACCTGGGCGTGGACTTAGCCTAATGGTTCAGTTCTGCGCCCATGAAGCGGTTGGCCTGGGTTCATGTCATTCCCCCACTCTTTCCCACTTTCCTGCACTATCCACTGTCCTCTCCTCTACAAATAAAAGGTGTAAAAGCCCCCCCCCCCAAAAAAATAATAAAATGATAATGACTTTAGCATTTACTTCATTTAAGAATATTTTTCAACATATTGAGAAAAGAAGTCTCAGATTTTGTATTTCTATCAAGAACAATGCACTTGTTATCAGTAAAAATACACTAATATGAAGGTATTTGGGTTCATTGAGGTTAGATATTTTAACTTGTTTTGGAAAGTCTTGACAAGCCAACTTTTCTTGTTCTGTTGGCAGATCATTTTGCTTAGTTTAAGTAATATACCCCCAATTTTTGTATATTGTTTCTTGTTTTTGAAGGCTGGCTTTTTGCAGGTCAAGTTTTTTACCATGAAATTGGCCGAAATGTTATTCCTAGATTTTGAGAATACATACAAGAAAAGGTTTTGAGGATTAACCTGTGCATTTTCAGCCTTAATCCACTGCTCTTCTAAGGTATTTTAACAATATGGTTTAAGTCAAATGCTTGAGTGGCTAAATAATATAGCTCTAAATCTGGGAGATTGAATCCTCCTTCAGACCTAGATACATGCAGAACCTTCCTCTTGATTCTAGGGGTTTTCTTCCCCCACATGAACTCAGTAATAACAGAGTACACTTTTTTAAAGAACATCTTTGGTGGAGCTGTTGGTACTGTTGAGAATAAAAACAAAAACTTTGGACGCCATATAATTTTAAACAGATTTAACCTGCCTATTGCAAGCTGTTCCATCAACAACAGCCACCAAAAACACACGGTGATGGTTAATGGACTGTACTTGTGGAGCGCTTTCTCTCGTCTTCTGACCACTCAAAGCACTTTTACCTCACATTCACCCATTCACCCATTCACACACTGATGGAAGAGGCTGCTGTGTGAAACAAACATCAGTATTAACCAACACACCGCTGACACAGGCACAGGGGCAGTTTGGGGATAAGTGCCTTGCTCAAGGACACTTCAGTATGTGAAGAGTGAGGCCTGGCATTGATCCCCAAATCTACAGATGTTGTGATTTGGCGTATACAAATAAAGATTGATTGATTGTCAAGTCAAGTCAAACTTTATTGTCATTCTTCTGGATAGCTTGTATACAGGACAACAAAGACAGAATATAAAAACAAGACAAAACAACAACATGAGGACAGACTAGAAAAGAAGGACTGACTATGTGAGTTAAACTAAACTACATATGGACAATGGAGTAAATAGATAAAGTAATAAAGCAAATAAATCAAACAGAACAAAGACAGAGGTGGGGCGGAAGTAGAGGTTAGGTGTTGTATTGAACAGGAAGGTCTTGAGGTGGTTTTTAAATGATTGAGGTGAGTCAGAGTTGAGGATGTGTGGAGGAAGAGAGTTCCAGAGAGTTGGGGCAGCGATGGCAGAGGCTCTGTCCCCCAAGGTGCGGTGCTTGGTGTTGGTGATGGGGACAGGAGATTGGCATCTGATGATCTAAGAAGGTGAGATGGGGAGTGGCGTTTGAGGAGGTCGGTCAGGTATGAGGGGCAGAGGTTATGAGGGCTTGAGCAGGATCTTGAAGTGGATTCGGTGCTATATGGGGAGCCAGTGGAGGTGCTGAAGGATGGGTGTGATGTGGGCTCTGGAGCGGGAGTGGGTTAGTAGCCAGGCAGCTGAGGTCTGGACATGTTGTTCTCTGAGGTCAGTGGAGGGAAGGCCGTAACGAATGCTGTTGCAATCGTCCAATCTGGAGGTTATGAAGGCGTGTATGAAGGTTTCTGCAGCAGAGGAGGAGAGAGAAGATCTGAGCCGTGCAAGGTTGAAGAGGTGGAAGAAGGATGTTTTGACTCCAGAAAAGTCTATGATTACTAACTTTAAAGGTTGAGGGAGCTTTCTATTTATTTTATTCAAGGATTTAAGGATTCTTCATTGCCATGCCATCATGTGCTGTCACATGAGGTGGAATGAAATGTTATACTTAGGTAAGTTTAAGTTTTTGATCATCTGTGTTTTTGTTTTGCATGAAAACACCAAAACAACTTCCTTTTTTTGTAAGAAACCTGCCTGTCCCTGAACCTGATTCTAACTCTGAAACAGATTCCCTTCAGGAACCCGAGAGCCTAACTTCTAGTTTAACTTTGCACCAATTGATTTAAGGTCTGCAGTCCTGATCTCCATCTGGAGCCTGAAGTGACTCGTCTTAGTCCTTAATGAAACCTAAACAAATTCCAGCTCTCAGCCTCTTGACATGGCTTTCAGCAAAACCTGCTCGGCTCCTCAGTCTAACCCACTCCTGACTTCATTATTGTCACACGGGATGAAGCCGGATCTTTGCACAATAACCTAAAGGCTGCTTGGGGTTTGTGGCTGTAAATAAACATTAGCCTAATGGAAATGTGAAGGGTGGCCTGGGCCTGTCGCTCGGCCTGCTGGGTGATTGAGTTTAGTGCTGATGTGGAGTTGATGGAGAGAGTCACTGCTCCCTGAAGGAAATTAAGACGCCATTTTGTCACCCACGTCTGGCCTTGTAGATGAGATATTGCTTCCATCTGCTGGCAATAAAAGTGTCACACACAAGTGCTGGGACACAGGCTTGTGTACACACACTGTTTCTGCACATGTGGACACACATATCCAGAAATATACATGCATGAACTCATACATGCAGAGAGGAATGGAGGGAATATGAAAAGACAAGAAATGCACCAACACTGAGCCACACGACACGCAGACAATCTGTGCAGGGTGAGATAAGTTACAGACATCTGCACACAACAGATACATGGATGCACATTCACAGAGAATAAAGGGATCACACACACACACACACACACACACACACACACACACACACACACACACACACACACACACACACACACACACACACACACACACACACACACACACCATCCACCAAGAGGTTTAATTACTGTCCTCTCTTTTGGTTTCCCTCTCTGCAGCCCACTGCTGCAAGATAGATCTCAATGTCAGCGCTGCTGACAGATTGAGACAGAGCACAGGTACCAATGCATATGAGCCTGTGCACACACACGCACGCACACACACACACACACACACACACACACACACACACACACACACACACACACACACACACAGACACACACACACACACACACACACACACTTCACATGCATTCATACATGGGAGCAAACCCCCGTCTCCCTCTCTCTGTTCTTCTGTTTTCAGCATCCCCCCCTCCCCAACAAAAACACACTCCCTCCATGTCTCCCATATTTCCATGGTTACTGGTTCTCCGTGTGAGTAAATACCCCTCCTGACTCAGACTGGATGGTTTGGATTAAAGCAGAGTAAATCAGGCTGCAGACTGGGCTCAGTATACAGCACAGCATCCACACACAAGTGCTCCATATAAACAGCACTTCAAGTGTAAGAGCAGTACATACATCTCGCTCGCTGCTGAGAGTGGACTGTAAAAGAAGTGAGGCAGGGTCTCCTGGGTTTTACTAAAGAAGAGGAACAAAGGAAATACAATAGGAAAAGCTTAAAAAAGGATGTGTTGTTTACAAAATGATTCAGGTACAAGCAGGATTTAGAACTTTGTTCATATACGTAGTTATTTATTTGGGTTTTCCTTCTGTTGGATCCAAAGGAGCAGCGTAGATGATTGTGGAAGTTCAGCAGATCTCCAACTCAGCCGTAGTACGACTATAAAAACTAATCACAAGCAGATCTCAGCAGCCATCTTTATGTTCTTAAGGGCCAATAGGGTGATCCTTCATGTGGACACATACATAAAGTGGACTGTATTTGAATATGTTCAAAATGTAAAGAATTCAAAAAGGGTAAAATGCTCTAAAGTATAAGTTTGTCACTGCCAAAGATCTACTCGGGGCTGGTTCTTGCATTCAGCTGTTGTACCCTGACTGTAATTATAACACAACATGTTTGAATTTAGTTACAAATAAAGCTGGAGTTAAACAAAGCTAATCATATTCAGTTTTGGAGAAGACAGAGGAGCATGCAGGTGTTGGGACTAAGTGCCAACTTCCAGTCTCAAAATATGAAGCCCATGCGGAGGTGTAATAAACTGCAGTTCATCGAGCATACCCCATACACACCCATTCAAAGAAGACGATCTTTACAGCAGAAATAAACATGTTTACAGCCTGGTTCAAAAAACGGCTTGGGTCTAGGTACCTAATTTCTCTATCTCTATTTTTCTAGCGCGACAGTTCAGAAGATATTAAGATTACCAGTTTTTGCCCATTTAAGGACATGACTGACTTCACTGACAGGCGGCAACCAAGCAGCAACCTCCGGTCTCAAAATATGAAGCCCATGCGGAAGTGTTAAAACCTGCATTTCCTTGAGCGTCCACTTGGGGGCTGGCTGCAGAGATGCCATAAACCACATACACACCCATTCAAAGAAGACGATCTTTACAGCAGAAATAAACATGTTTACAGCCTGGTTCAAAAAACAGTTTACGTCTGAATAGCTCATTTCTCTATCAGCACACACTGTACGGGGTGAATTTATTTATAACTCCTTATTTTGAAGATTTTAAACTTACGTGTTTTGCCCAAATAAGGACATGACTGACTTGATTGACAGGCAGGAACACTGCCCGCCTCTTTACCTCACACTAGCTCATACAAAGTTTGGTTGAGTACAACATTTCCAATATGGCATCAACCAACAATTGGCTTCAAAACAGCGCTTCAGAAACAGATGGGTGATGTCACTTAGACTACGTCAATTTTTGATACAGTCTGTGGTCTGAGGATGGCTTCAAATAGACAGGAGATCCTGTTAACACATGTACACACATATATAACCTGGTAGTAGAAAATGTTTTTGGTTTTATTACTTATATAATACCTTATTATCTCTTTCATTAAAGCTCAACAAGAGATAAATTATTGTAGCTCACCTGGTCTGATTTAAGGTTTAAAGTTTTGCATTGTGAAAAGCGTGCAGGTTTGAGTGACAGGTTGGACCTCTATCTATCTCAAAGGCATCATCTAATCTGCAGGTCCTGTAATGGGACTTTTTGAGGAATGTTTACTTTGGGGTGTCCAAAGTACGGCCCGGGGGCCAATTGCGGCCCAAGGTCCATGTATTTATGGCCCCCAAGCTTCCATCTTAAATTGTGTTATTTATAGCACATAAATTAATCACCTTCTGAATCATCTTTACATTTGCAGTTTCTTTCAAGCGCACAAACAAAACTAAAGTCAATCCAGAATTATCTCAAAAAGCTTCATATGGACTACCTCTCTAAAGCCAAAGCTCTGGGAATTCTTCCAGACAGCAATAAAGAAGAAACACAAGAACTCTTAAAGCTGACAGTTTTTCAAATGAATGTTTTTATCATGATGTGGAAATGTTCTTGATGAACACTAAAAGTTCAGATGACACAAAAGAGGACACAAGACAAGATCAAAATTATGTAATTGTACAGAAAAGGCAAAATTAGGTGTATAAAAAATGTTCAGAACTCAGGAAAATAATTATTTGGTTATGAAATGTTGTCTGCTGGTCAGAACAGTCTTAAAAACAACATGAAAAAGAAGTGTGATGAAATCCAGATCGTGATCCTGCCATAGGAAAATAATGAGACAATATTTTTCCCACATTGCCCGACCCTGATGAAAAACATTTTCCCCCAGAAGAAGATAACGTTTGCTAATCTTTACATGGTACTTCCTAGTTACTGTTTGATTGAGAAAACATTTAAAATAATTGTTATTAAATATTTCGTATATAACTTTTAGGATTCCAAAGTCTCAGTAGGAGCCACTGGCCCTGAGGTATTCTGACAACATCATATGTGACCCTCTTTGAAAAAAGTTTGGACACCCCTGGTTTAAAGCATCTATCAAATATTCTAAATTAATTAGCAAGCTTTAGTGTCCCTGCTCACTCGTCATGGCTTTTTAGCTTTCCTTGTTTTCAATTTAGCCGGCTAATGAATTAGCCTTGGGAATATTAATATAATGTTAATAACTCAGTGTTTGTCAACCCTTTGCTCCTTTTCAGCATCAGCCTTTATCCAAATGGTCAAGTCTTGCTGCAGAGGACACAAGCTGGAGATGAAAGAGTACTTATCTGGCGGATTCAAAGACTGTCCCTATACTTACGATAACAACAGAGCTGACAGATCACTGGTTTTATTCAGTCTGCTGATCTGCCTCATAAAGCAACCAGTTTTCTGGCCCACATTGATAGAAACGGCTACATGTATTCAAGTTAGGACTACAAAATGTGTCTTTTTTATTAGCTCAACACATAAGATTACAGATTGCCATTTAAAAAAATAGTATTTTTTAAATGTATAATCACATTTTAAACACACTGCAGGTCCCAAATACCTGCTGAATCAACACTGCTTCCACCACTACTACTTTGTATTTCTTCAACACATCTTTATTACGATGACGACTTTAAATTGAATGAAAACATTTGTTGTGTTGATGCTTGAGGACATTTTTTCCTCCTTTCTGAATATCTGCAGCACATGTTTTGTTAATTCCAATGACGTCATCCTCTGAAACTGAGAAAAACATCCACACTGGTGACATCATTTTACGCTCTCGTCAGCTTGTTGCTTGAGTGTAATGTGGATCACATCTCGTCACCGACTGTCTGAATGTGAAGGCTTGTTGATAAGGGAACAACTTTTATCGGTTGTATCTTATTGGATAAAATTGTATTACCAGAACAGAAATAATAAGATAGCAACACAAAAGCAGCAGAGAAAACTTTGGTAACACTTTACAATAAGGGTCCCTTAATTAGCGTTAGTTAATGCATTATTAAGCATTAAGTAACAGTTTAATAATAGTTTAATAATCGTTATAATGTATTACCTAACATTAACTAACACATTAGTTAATGCATTAATAAGCAGTTAATTAATGTCCACTGCTCAGAGTTAATTAATACATTATAAAGCATTAATAAAAGTTACAAAACTCAATTAGTTAACCATTAGTGAATGCTTTCTGGACCCTTATTGTAAAGTGTAACACATGTATCCCTTAGGTAACACATTATAAATGCTAAACTGCCTCATAAGCATTACTTAACCATAATTAAGCATTAGTGAATGCTTTCTGGACCCTTATTGTAAAGTGTAACACATGTATCCCTTAGGTAACACATACACTGAAGCAAAATGAGTTGAAATGTAGTTGAAGCAACACATATAAAGAATTCAACACATTTTATTTAGAATAAAACAGATAATCACAGATAACATCTCAACTGGCACAGAGAAGTACGGTGGCCCTGAGAGCTCACAGCACTGCAACCTAAGAAAACACATGCAAAAAGACAAAACACAAGCAAATTAAGAAAACATCTTCATTAATTTGACAACACATGCGCAGCATTTAGAAAACGCGATGCAAAGACCACAACACAATACATTAGAAAAACGCGCTGCAAATAGACAGCAACACAACACAAGTGTTTCCAGAGGACACTTAAAAGTGATGCACACGCTTATGCTGATGCTTATGAGGCAGTTTAGCATTTATAATGTGTTACTTAAGTGATGCATGTGTTACACTTTACAATAAGGGTCCAGAAAGCATTCACTAATGGTTAACTAATTAAGTTTTGTAACTTTTATTAATGTTTAATAATGTATTAATTAACTCTGAGCAGTGGGCATTAATTAACTGCTTATTAATGCACTAACTAATGTGTTAGTTAATGTTAGGTAATACATTGTAACAATTATTAAACAATTATTAAACTGTTAATTAGTGCTTAATAATGCATTAACTAATTAAGGGACCCTTATTGTAAAGTGTTACCAAAACTTTTTATTTTAACACACTCTCATACACACTAGCTGTTGGGACTTAACTTATTTTTGCAGTTTGTTTTGGGGATAACTTTTATGAAAATTATAAGTTACTTGTAAAAAATGTGTAGGGCTATAGTAATCATATTTTACTACATCACTGCAACTGAAAGTGTTTCTGTTTTATATCTCAAATGGTTTTACTAGACGTGATCTAAGTCATGTTCAGCTCACAAGTCCAGTAAAAGGTTTTATTTTTAAATATTAAATCATCAGAATAAGAGCTGGTTTACTGTAATGAGGTGAAATAAAATCTGCTAATAGAGTCAGAAAAATTGACTTGTGAAGTTTTTTGAAATAAAAGTAAAGTTTTTTGAAATAAGCATAATGTCTTGATTTAAAGAAACTTGATTAGTACATTTTTTTAGATTATTTTTACTAATTACAAGCAATTCAGGTCTTACTTTGTTATTTTCATGCAATATCTTCCTCTTACTAGCAATATGATACAAGCAATCACTTAGTTTTGAGTTTTTGCAATGTATATGGTAGCTTGAGTATTACTTAATTCATTACAGATTTTGAAATTATGGAAAATATGTTTTATATCATCTGTCGAAATATTTTGTGAATTCTTTTTAATACTTTGAGTCAGTTCAGAGAAAGTTTGTATCAAATCCAACCAATTTTGTTGCTGTAAATTTCTCTAATTAGTTGATAAAAACAAACTCATGTCCACTGACTCAGCCTGTTACAGACACAATTATTTCACCCTGATTTAAAAAAGTATAATTATATTTTAGAGAATGTTACTTTAAAGGTGAACAGTGTTTTTTTTTACAGGTACTTCAGGTGTTTGTCCAGAGAACACATTAAATGAACACCCCATGCCTTTATTCCAGATTACCATAATCATAGAAACATACTGTTTGTTGTCAAAGGCAATACATCAACATGAATAATTTACTGAGAGGAACACTGTATGCAGCACACAAACACTGTATGGTGTTAGCTCTGCAGGTATCTGCATTGTAATGAGGTGCTTTAATAAACCTTCACCTGTCTGTATGTGTGTGTTGGGGGACGAGGCAGGTTTTACTTTGTTTGAATTCATCCTCAAATGTCAAACCAGAGACCGGCCATGAATTCAGACTGTATCTTTGACCTTTACAATCTTTATCAGAAACCACTTCAGACCCAAGACCTTTCCCCGTTTAACTTCTTCAGCTTTAAGCTACTTAGTCACAGCTCAACACAGCTGCAGACTCAGACAGGTGACAAAAAGGAAGATGGTGTCTGGTGGTTTGAGGCTGGGGTGTGAGGGAGAGCTCTGAGGACATGGACGACTGGTGGGCTTGTTTGGTGGTAAGTTTGGCTGGCTAAAATGGAGGCACACTATCTGAGTAGTATTAAAGGCAGGCAGACGGGTAAGTGAGAGGTACATGTGACACTGACGACCATGAAAGAAACAATGATCCGGCCTGGGCTGACTGCTGCTGCAGGGCTCCAGTAGGCAGGTGAGGGTGGGGGAGACAGGGGGCAAGGGGGGAACAAACATTAGCACTATAAACTCAGAAAATAAACAACACACACACTTTCAGTCAAACAGATGTGACAGAGGAGGGACTTTGACAAACAGAGAAGTGTGTCTGTAATAGTTTGTAGTTTTTTTCTTTACTCTAACCCACACCATGACAACATGACACGAGTGTTTTTAATTTCAGTCACATGTTCCCAAAGAAGCTGTTGAGCTTTAACTGAAGCTTCAGTATCAGTTTGAGATGAATTTACACTTTCCATAGGCTTCAATGTTGAAAGAAAATAGACCTAAACAACATTCACAGTGAAGACACGCCCCCTTGTGGTTGGAAGTTCAAGTGCAGGCGACAGTGAGAGAAAATTACAGCCAAGGAAAAACACTGCACGGCTTCTTTCAGTTTAATGATCCACAGAAATGTTTAAGTAGAACAAAGACTTCACTAAAGCCTCGTCAAATATCTCAATTTAGCAGAATAAGCTATTTAAAGACATAAACCTCAGAGGGAGCCAATCACAGCAGAGCTGGACAGCTTTGTATGGCATGTCTGTGGACAAACAAGTCATCCAAACAAATGAAGTATTAACCTTTTTATTATTTTATCAAAATAAGATATGATAGCACTTTATGCACTTACATTTCAAAGATGAAAAACAAAATCAAGAACATCTTAGATTGGCTAAGAGAACGGAAAACATAAAAGTTCTGTAAGCAGAAGAGAAAAGATCAGATATTCCTTTATTCGTCCCACAATGGGGGAATTAACAGTGTTACAGCCACAGTAGACAGTGCAAACAACAAAGAGCATATAGAATAGTAATTTTTAAAAGTTATTAGCTATTAAAAAAGTAAAATAGCATTTTCAAAAAAAAGTATTTACAAAACTAAATAAGTAAATGTACAATAAAGAGAAGTCTTCAGAGAGACCGTCACCTGATAAAATCTGTGAAAGAAGAATGTGTTCATCTAAATTGAACTTTGCCTGACTCTAATTATAAAATCCTCATCCTGTTTGAAAGAATCTGCTGAACAGGTCAGGGTGCAGAGGACTCTCCCATCTGATGGATGTTCATGATGCTTACACTCAGATTTGAGTTTGAACCAACTAAAATGCAAATCCATGCTTGTTATTGGTGTATGTGCTGCTTCCTTGCACCGAGCACAGGGACATTTAGTTTTAGATGGTATATTTTGTATTAAGAGTTAGAAGGAAGTCTAAATGAAGGTTATTTGTAAGGGAAGTTGCTTCAATGTGCTGCACACGTTAGTCGGTGTCATTTGGATCAGACAGTTAAATAAGAACACTGGTGTCTGCTTGGACTTCTGGATCTTCAAGAATGATCTAAGGTAAGGACCAACATTTTAAATATGAGTCAACTTGTTTTTCTCTCTCTGCAGCGTTATTGCTAAATGTTGCACGTTTTTTCAAACTGGTGTTTGAATGTGTTTTCAGTGTGATGAGCTCTTTTGGCCACCATAAATTAGCCCTAATTAAAACCTTTAAAGACACACTGACTCACAAACATCTGGTTTATTACACCTGGAAATCCTGGACGTCTCCATTCAGATGCCTCATCATAGGCAAGGGAATAATGTGGGGAATGAGCAATCAATCGATCTTTATTTGTGTAGCACCAAATCACAAGAAACATTATCTCAAGACGCTTTTACAAACAGAACAGGTCTAGACCACTCTATGTCAAATTAGGAACAGAGACCCAACGCCAAGACAGGATAAGACTCAGTCTGACCCCACCTTAATCCACCATGAGCATTGCACCTCGCAGTATTTAGCTAGTTACAGCGGAGAGGACAAACTTCCTTTAACAGGCAGAAACCCTGAGCAGAACCAGACTCATGTTAGACACACATCTGCTGAGACCGATTATGAGACAGTTATGGTTCATCCAAAGTACCAAGCTGACCCTGAACGGAAGAGTGACATCATTTATTATATTCCTTTCCCGTGATAACACATAGGCCTACATTGGTGAAACAGGCAACACGAAAAAATGAACACAGGAACAAATGTGAGACAGAAAACAACTGGAGCACAAAAACATAGAATAAAGTAAAAAGAGGACCAAGAAAACTTAATATCAGACATCTCAGAGCTCTGCAAGAGAAAGACTCACACAATTGGTTGGAATAATGTCATCCACTCACCTAGTGTTGGATAAGGGAGGCTGTAGAGCTCAGGAAGCGGGCCCATGTAGGGATGAGGGGGACTACATGCTGTCACACACCTGAGATGCTGTCCTAGACTGTCAGACAACAGGGGGCGTGGTTGTCCTGCTGCTTCAGGTAGGACGACCGAACCTCTATAAATCAGCTCATCATCACGTGACTCTTCTGAAGAAGACTGCAGGAAGTTTGAAGTCCAAACATATCACTGCTCCAGTTACAAGAACTGTTTTAGGCTATTACTGTAGAGAGTCATTTTTTGGACTATCTTTTATTTATTTTAAGGATAGCTGGTGCATGTGTAAAAAACAAGAGGTGTTAGGTTTGACTATTCAATTCAAACGTACTGAAACGTAACTGAAGAGGTCGATCAGATGAAGGGATTTATTAGACTAGGTGAGGGGTAGGTGGACCATCCTCTGCATCCGGGGCCGATTTAGTGGATTTTGGTGCATTTGTCTTGTTAACATGATATAAAGTACCTCAAATAATTCTGAATGTCAACCACAAACAAACAGCTTTCAGTGTCCTCCATGATAACTCCTCAGAGGTCACACATTTGAATTCAATCCCCAAATATCATCACTGAACAGACATCACTTATATCCATTATTTTACAGAGAGACTGTCGACAGTCTGAAGACTAGACGGCATGGTCCCCACGGACGACAAAATCAAACATCCATGCACAGAGTAGAATTTACAGACCTGAGAAAGCACCACAAATCCACCACAAGGTGTCAGCAGAGGAACAACAGAGAGGTCCTCTCAGCACAGCACAGCAGAGAGTGAGAGAGAGAAAGAGAAACACAGTGTCACATGGGACAGTGTCGCCAAAGCCATCAGACTGTCCTAGTTTTCATGAGGTACTGTGTGATAACTGAATCACGAGTAAACTCTGGGCTAACTAATGGAGAGATGAGCAAGAGAAACAGAAAACACACGACGTGTTGACTGAACCTTTAACAAATGATCTGTGAGCTTAAAGGAAGGTTTGCACACCTTTCACCCTCTACCCTATCCAGTGTTGTACAGTAACAAAGTAAATTTACTTGAGTACATGTTTTGAGTATCTGTACTTTACTTGAGTATTATTTTTTGGGGATACTCATTACATTTACTCCACTACATTCAGAAGACAGTTATTGTACTTTTGACTCCACTACATTTCTATCAGTGCTCTAGTTACTCACTACTTTATCTTTGAAGTCAGATCATGAATTTCCTTCTCTTTTCTGAAATCTGATCCTAAGACAGTAAACTGTGTTTGTGTAGTTCTGTTTGTCTCAGTGGTTTAGTCGTACCTGTATATCGTGCGTCCCCACGGTTGAACGTGGAGCAAACACAGAGCATCACTCAGATCAGGCAGTTCATTTAGAGGTGGTAATGATGGCTATAATTCTCCACCTGAGCACCCATGGTCATATCTTCAGCCCGTGTTAGAGGTTTTTGAAATGAAGAATGATACGTATGGTTTGAAATGTTCTCCCTGTTTCCCACTCTGCCCAAACAAACAAACATTCACTGTCCAACCTGAGAGAGCGTGTTGAGCTACGTAACATTTGTTTCATTCCAGATGAACATTTCAAACTAAGGTGTCTGTGCTTGGAGTAACTTAGTGTCTGTTTTTATTCCATGGTAGAGTTTTTACAGATTTCAAGTAATGTTTCTAGATAATCATAATGTAACAGAATGTACTCATATGTGTTCTTGACTGCACTCATGTATTTTGAAAATACAACGTTTAGAGATATTTTAAAAAGTACTTTGAATACTTCAGTATGTTTAAAAGTAAGTACTTCAGGACTTTAACTCAAGTCATAATCTGACTGAACAACTTTCACTTGTATTGGAGTAATGTTTGACCAGGAGGGTCTATACTTTGACTTAAGTAATGAAGCTGTGTACTTTGTCCACCACTGACCGTATTTCTCTGACAAATTTAATGTGAAACACTCAAAGCTGTCGCGGATACTACGTCCATTAATTATATAGTCTATTGGTTTGTCCAAAGTCACAACTTAATGTGTTTTAACAAACAGAAAAAATGCTTCACTGAAATGCAGAGAAAGCTTCCAGCATCATGATACATTACAGCCAACTGCCAAAATAGCATATTTTAACATGTCCCTCCTATGACAAGGCAAACAGCCTGTTATAGTTCAGGAATTTGGATTGTACAAACACTCCAATGTGCCCCGAACACACTCACCTCGCATGATCTGAATAGCTAATTAGGCTTACTTAACTGACAGGCTGGCACACTAACTAGCTGTTAGCAAGGAGGCCAGTAGCCTGCCTTAACTCCAACTCTTTTCCTCTTGCTAGGTCAAACAAAAGTTAGGTGGAGTCAGCTTTTTCAATACTGCAACTGCTGTCGATGGGCTTCAGAACTCTGCTTCAGAAACCAATGTTTGACGTCATGGAGACTACTTTCATTTATAATACAGTCTATGGTCCTGCCCTGCTTCCTACAGTCTCTATTTACCTGTCTGATCTTCTAGCGATTCTCATCAGCAGTGTGTTCTAAAAAGATACCCAAATAACAGAACTTGTGTTTTGCAGCAACCAGCTTCACAACATGCTTAAAAAAGAGGTATGAGAAAGTTTAGATTGAGCATGAGACATTGACCTCATGAACTGAAAGATGTTCTTTCTGTCTCTCTGTCTTTTTCTGATACCTTGCAAGTATGCAAACGATGCTATACACAAGGGGTAAGGAGGGAGGGGGGAGATCGTTCACTTTTATGTTGTGGACAGTGATCTTGAGTGACAACTGAGTGGTCAGTTAATATGCTTAAGCGGCCTGTTTGTGTGTGGGAAACATCACACTAGCAGCTGCACGTGATGTGCTTGCCATGGTGTCATCTGCTGCAAATTAAAGAGCTCAGCTTTAAAGTCAAATGTTTATAATGTACATTTCTTCTTTCTCATGGATAATCTTTAATGTCTTTATATCAAAACAAAGACCCAAGGGATAAAAACACAACTAAACTACAAACTGGACACAAGGATGCCTTTATGAGCCAGAGTTTACAGAGAAAGATCGAGAGAGGAGAGAAACTTCTTCTCTACCTTGAGAGCAGCAGAGATCCTGAGTTACCTGGTAGAGCAGGTGTGTAAACTGTGAGCCCATTAACCCAGAGACCTCCTGCTGTCAGGACCTGGACTTCAGGACCTTCCTGAATCAGAGGATACCAGCGGCTCACATCTGCAGTCTGCATCACTCACCATCAAGAGGTCAGCCTCACTGACTACACTTTTCATACAAAGTACTGTACATAGACATAATACTAGGAGTAATAAAATACAATGAATCAAAACTACAAATAAAAAAAGAAGAGGATCAATCTAATTATAAAATAAATACATATTAAAAATGAACTGAATAAATAATATATAAGTGTCTACAATACTTTAAAATAAGACAGAATATACTTTAAAAAAGATTAAAATTTGAACTAGATAGTAAATAAATACAGTAAGATGTATTAAGACTAACTTAAAAGTTGGACTAAAAAGGTCGGTCCTGAGTTTGCTTTTAAACATGTTTGTAATCTGCAGACCTCAGATCTTCAGGTAGGCTTCAGAGTAAGTTTCAGCTCTCACTGTTTCTATATTACATAATGGCAAGGGCTTACTGAAGTCAAAGTGCTGAAATGTTTGCAAATCAAGTGTACACTTAAGCCTGATTTATACTTCAAATCGACGGCCTAGCCTATGCACGTAGGTCTGCGTAGCCTCCATACATACTTAGAGGCCTATGCACAGAGCTGACATGCACCTCCTCCAAATATAACAATGCATCAATTCGACTCAGACTGCAAGGCCTTTGATTGGTCCACTCAACAGCTTTGTATTTCCTGCATTTACAGGACCATCGACCATACAGTTCATCTCCTCTTTATTCTTCATGTCTGTATGATAAACAGCAACATGTATCAGCTGTAGATTAACATAACACGCTCTGAATCTCTGTGGAAAAGTAAACAGAGATCGTAGCGGGAGTATTGCTGCATGACCCGGACACATCGACGCACAAGTAAGAAGTGTCTGCGTTAACCACTGCTGCTTAGGGTCAACGCAGAAGTATAAACCAGGCTTTAGACTGACATCAGTGTTTGGTGGGAGTTAAAATTGTCTAAATGGCGTGGAAGAGCTGACCCCATCTAGGTAGTCTAGGCTGAGATGGCTGTGGGTAATACACTATATTGTTCTCATATAGAGTGCCTCATACAGATCCTCTGATTTTTTAAATCATCCAGCCCATGATTAAATTCTTCTCTTAGCCTACATTCTTTTTGTTATTTGTGAGTTACTCGCCTAAACTAATGGGATCACCCCATATAGAAAACTGGAACTTCGCAGATTCCACACTGAAATGTAGCAATTACCAACACATCATTTTCAGTTTCACATCACAGAGTAAACATGAAGATATATGATTAATTATCTCCACTGCTGGGAAACAACAGCATGGGGAAATAAAGGATCCTGGAGAGGAATGTCTTCTTATCAAATAAGAGTAGGCATGTATTATTTCATTGATCGGACCAAAGCTGTTGTTTGTCAGCTCATCAGCAGGGTCAGTATTACATATACCTGATCCTTCCTTTAATATCTCTGTAAACATGGAACTAAAGTTTCAGTGTAATGAAGCGGTCTGAGTCATAACGTGATGTTGACAGATGGGCTGTCCTCTCAGTCCTCTCCGTCCTCTCAGTCCTCCGTCTCCATGTGAGCTCAGAGGCAGCTGCTGTGGATGACTGATGGACTTTATACAGACACTGAATGACAGGCATGTATCAGCAGCATTCCTCCACACTGACTGCACGCACACACACATGCTATAACACACACACAGAGAGACTGCACGGCTAAGCTTGAGTTAGGTCAGATTTGTTGAGTCAGCCATCAATCATTGGGCCCAGGGACGACACACTCAGCCATGCCTGTTATAAATCATCATGTTTTAAATCATTATAAGGTGTTGTGTTTTTTTATTGTGTGTCATAGCCCTCTTTGGCACAGCCAGGTAGTCAAGCCACCGCAGCATCCTCCTGCTTCCTGCTGCCACTATGATAGAAAATAACAACACCACTGCACCTCTGAACGTCACATTTCAGACGGCTCAGTGGACGAGTCAAAGTGATCTTCACTTTGTGTCAAACAGAAGCAAAATATCGCTGAAGTACGTTGAGCCTGACCTTCCTGAAGCACACAGGAGCAGCTGATCAGACTGATGTCAGAGAGCAACATCATCACACATCCTGCAGAGCTCTATTTAGAGAGAGAGAATCAACACAGAGCTGAAGATCAAACTACATGATGGATGAAGAACATTTCATCCCATCCTCTGAAAACCTGTGACCTGTTGACTCCAGGCCTGGCTCCGCTCATCATGACTTTGGTTTGTTGTTGTAGTTAAGTGAAATACGATCTGGTGATAACACAGAGTGTTTTATTCTGAAAATTAACCGGATGTTTTCATTTTGTTTTGGTGAAACCTGACTTCCTGTCCCGCTCCATCTGCTCTGTTGAGATTGATGCGTCGTGCTCCGGCATTCGGCAAAAATAGAAGTCTTGTGTATCTGATCCGGAGGGCTCCGACCTGCTGGATCAGAGACGCAGCCGGAACACAACGGAGCGGATCCAGTGGAAGTTAACACATTGACTAGAATAGAAACCTATCAAATCCGGTGCTGTGATGGATTGGAGACAAACCGGACACTGATCTGGTGGTATTTGGCCACAAGAAGTATTTATTGGTAATTAAATCCTATGTCTCTCTTTTAAGAGTTAAATGTATCACTCATGGAGAACCTTTGCTGTGAAACATGCTAACAGATCACTTTGTCTAAACCCACCCCCCTCCAGTGGTGAAAAATAACCATATGGAATTAGTCACTCTTCATGTTGATCTTTTTTTTTTTTTCGTTTTTAGGTCATCAATTTTATTTTCAATCTGTTTCATAACCAGTTAAAAACTCCTCACAGGAGCTCTAAGTACTTTAGAAAGTACTGCAGAGCACACTGGGATTGGACGTTGGAAGGACAGTCTACAAAGAGCCAGACAAAAATAAAAAGATGCAACACAAATATTCAGTATTTTTTAACTTAAAGAGATGTCGATATAAACCTCTTCTCACACTAGAGTTCTCTAAACTTCAACATTTAACACAGAAAGAAAAGCTTTGACATCATTTGGGGGTCATATCTTACTTTTGAACCACTCTCACTCTCCTTGGATTAAAAGTATTCAGTGCTCTAAGTAAATTTGTAACAAAACACTTCTTACTTTTACTTGATTCACAGACTGGCAGTTCTACTTCTACTTAAGTCAAATGTCAACAAAGGAAGTGTAATTTTACTTGAGTAGAATATTTTAGTGCTCCTTCCACCCCTGGCAGTAAACAAACCAGCATGAGTCGCTGCCGTAGATGTCCTCCTGCTGTGGACGTACCAGACTCCAGCTGCTACGGACGCGCTGGACTCCAGCGGCTACAACTATCCGTCTCATCACTATCATCTCTCTCTCTCTTCATCTCCCTCTATCCCTCTCTCCAACACGGTCTCAGCAGATGTGTGTCTAACATGAGTCTGGTCCTGCTGGAGGTGTCTGCCTGTTAAAGGAAGTTTGTCCTTGCCACTGTAACTTGCTAAATGCTGCAAAGTGCTCTGCTCATGGTGGATTAAGATGAGATCAGACTGAGTCCTGTCTGTAAGATGGGACTGGATCTTATCCTGTCTTGATGTTGGGTCTTTGTTAATAATAGAACATAGAGTAAGGGTCTACAGTAGACCTGCTCTGTCTTTAAAAGCATCTAGAGATAATGTTTGTTGTGATTTGGTGTTTTCTAAATAAAGGTTGATTTACTGATTGATATAGGAAACACACGCAACTTCATTTCCAAATGACACCCTCTACTTTTACTGACATTAATACAAATATAAATTAGATCAAAGATCTGTTGGTAGCAGATGGCTGCTCACCAACCAGACTGGTTCTGCTCGAGGTTTCTGCCTCTGCACAGGTCGATCTTCCTCTGTACTTTTGCCAAATGCTTCTTGACACATTAATGTTTGGTCTCTAAATGATAATACAAAGAGAACAGTTCAGACCGGCTCTTTCTGCAGAATATCATGGGATTCATTGTATTATTTTGTGCTGTATTAATAATAATGGATTAACTGAAAGTCTTTTAGCATCTGAGTCACACAAATGTGTACTTCCAGTCGGCATTATTAGGACGTGGAAATGAACAAATACTGTTTCACTGGAACACTGGCATACAGAGGATAAATTTGCATCTCAAACCCCTGCATGCCTGTTTGCTGATGAAGAGCCGAGGCTTTCTGCTTACGTCAACACATTCTTATATTTCTTCCACATTAATCTACAGTATGTTTTCACACACACACGCGCACACACACACTGTAAGTCCCTGCCTGCCCTCTGTAGATCCCAGGCTGCTCTGACAGGCCACATTAGAAAGAGCCTCCTCAGCATGAACACATCATAAAAGTGGACATGCAATTTCTGTTTTCACCAAATAGCCAGCCGAGCTCGTTCTGCCTCTCTGATTTTAATACACTCGACAAGCAGCTTAGCAGCCGGGGAGAGAGAGAGCTCAGGCCCCAGGCCCCAGGCAGGGAGGGCGAGAATGTGTGTGTGTGTGTGTGTGTGTGTGTGTGTGTGTGTGTGTGTGTGTGTGTGTGTGTGTGTGTGTGTGTGAGGACACAGAAAGAGAGAGAGTAAGAGAGTTATGCCCTCCAGCACTGCTAAATCTATTTCTCTGACTGAGTTATCAACTAGAATTTGATTAATATGCAAATTGAGAGGGGGAGGGAGAGTGTCAGGGATAATTCTCTTTGTGGATGGTAATTAATCACCGCTTAAAGTAAATTAATACATATATCAATTTTGTCAGGGACATGCTTAGTTCAATAGCCCGTAAAATTGAAGTTTGAAGTGTTAAGGGGCTCTACAGGAGCGTTATAACTAAAACTTTCAAATCCGCCCTATTTAGTGATCAATCAAGCTGTGCCCTGCGGCAGAGCGGCTCATTTCTTCAGCTTCATCCTCAAAGTACACTGTATATATATTCTACAAACACACACGCACACACACACACACACACACACACACACACACACACACACACACACACACACACAACACAGCAGTCGCGTACAGATGATGATGGTGAGGATAGGGATGATGATGATGATGATGATGATGAAGATGGTGAAGATAATGATGATGATGATGATGATGATGATGGTGGAATGAGATTATCCTCATTTGAAGCCTTTATGAGATGTGTGTATTAGGATGAATAAAAGACAGTATTAGCAAACATTTTAAAAGCACAATCATTTTATGTACATGTGTAAAAACTGATTCTAATACTTTCTGTAATATAACAACAATTATTCTTAGTACTACGACTAATATTACTAATACTACCACTAGTGTGTCTAGTGTGTAAAACTACTGTGTTCTGTGTTTCACTCTCCTGTTCTGTGTTATTTGTAACATCTCTGTGTTTTGCTAGAAATCTGCTTAAATGTCAACAGTAACACTTTCTATTCTAGTCTATTCTATCACTACTACTACTAACAATAATAGTAAGACCAATATTAGAAATAGTTTCACATTGCAAATTACTAATATTTTGTAGTAGTATTTAAAACATTTTTTCAGCCACTCTCTTTCATGATAAAAACAATAACAAGAGTATTGATATTACTACTACTACTACTACTACTATTACTACTAATACCAATACAATACTACTAATAATACAACATTATTTATAATAATACAACAGTACTAGTAATAGTAATAATATTACTACTACTACTACTACTACTACTACTATGGGTGGCTATGGCTCAGTGGGTAGAGTCGGTCGTCTATCAATCCAAAGTGTCCTGTTCAGAGGTGTGTGAATGTGAAAGAATGAGATCAACTAATACTGATGGTCCCTCACTACATAGCAGCCCTTTACCATCAGTGAATGGGTATGAATGGGTGAACATGACAAGTAGTGTAAAAGCACTTTGAGTGGTCAGAAAGACTAGATAAGTGCTATATAAGTACAAGTCCATTTACCATTCAACATAGTAATAATAATGAAAATAAAAATAGTAATAATAATACAATAATAATTCTAATAATAATAAAATAATGAAAATTGATAACAATAATAATTAGCATTACTATTTGTAAAATAATAATAATAGTACCTAATTATCATTATTATCCTTATTATACTTATTGTTATTATTTTATTATTATTATTATTATTATTATTATTATTATTATTATTATTATTATTAGTAGTAGTAGTAGTAGTAGTAGTAATAGTAGTAACAGTAGTAGTAGTCCTATTATACTATTATTATCATATCATATTTTTTTCCTCATCCTCATCATTATACTCATAATAAATGATAATCATTATAATAATGTTGAAGTTGCATATGCAGCCTGATGTCAATATCACGTGCACATTAATATCCTTGTCATCATGTTGGCAGGCCCCAGATGGAAGCAGCCATAGTTTAGAGGTCCACCATGATGGTGGTGGTGGTGGAGGGAAGTGGGGGGTCAGGTCCAGTTGTTTAAGCAGGAGGGCATGCATCAAACTTCAATTTTCCGGCCGGTTGGACAAATGATTCTCTCTCTCTCTCTCTCTCTCTCTCTCTCTCTCTCTCTCTCTCTCTCTCTCTCTCTCTCTCTCTCTCTCTCCTTGTGTTTGGATGTGTTGTTGTATTCAGCCCATTCTCACTATATTAAGTGTTCCATATTTTCTGGAGGAGGTTGGACGCCGACTGATTAAAATCTTGAACACTCATACAAAGCATCATGGACTGTACACCTTCTCTGCTGTATCTGCATGTTGGAATGTAAATGATGAAGACACAGATTTACCTCTGCACACAAAAAGCTTGTATTGTTGTTTTTCTTTTGGAAGGAAAGTTTCATGTAACATGTCTGATAAGAATGAGGATAAGAATAAAGACAGTTAAAGAAACAAGCTGACCAGAAATAATTGTGATTATTTCGTGGGCTACTTAATGTTAAAAAAACAAACAAAAAAAAATATATATTAAAAAAAATAGCAAGAAAACTGACTCAGCAATAATTATGTGTGCGTAATGTCGGTAAATGCGCAGGAAAAAATAGAAACTATGTGAAAATATTTAATAATCCAGCTATGTGACACTTGTTTAACAATAATTTAATTAGGCTACATCCAAGTAAAGTAAATAATAAGAATAATTAAAGGCATTACAACTTAATGCAGTCAGCCTGCATAAAACTGAGGAGCATTCTTGTATTAATAGATACAGCTCTGATGATGATGTTTTGTTGTTTTCTGTATGTGTTTGTATTTCTGCAGGCCTCACTGAATTTGCAGGCCAGTGTTGTTGTGACGGGGGTGGGGGGGTACACAAACAGCTGCAGAGGGCGGATAAAGATGAAGATGAAGATGCAGATGAAGTGTGTGAATGAAAGCTTTATAATCATCGACTCAATTATTTGAAGACAGGGCACCGACCTGTCCGCTGAGCTGCTCTCACATTCATGGTCGTGTTTAACGCAGCGGGTCGCGGAGCAGCGAATGTGTCTGCATTGTGTGGGACAAAAAGGGGGCCACGCTGCTGAAAAGACGGGTTAAGTCAATCCATCAAAGTGACTCGTAAACGAGAGGAGAATCCTGGAACCATATGGCCGCACGAACACTTTCCTCTGGCTGCCTTTGTGCGCGCAGACCCGCCGGACGGTGCGCCGGGGGAAACGTTTGTCTCCGTATTGCGCGCTGCTGGAGAGCACCCCTGAAGGAACACACACACACACACACACACACACACACACACACACACACACACACACACACACAGCTCCAGATTGTGCTCCTCACAAAGAAAAATGAAAATACACGCAGGAGGTCAGGAGGCTAGTTGTTGTTGTAAATGGATTTGGCAAACATCGCCGAGTCTGAGCCAAAACGCACCAAACCCCTGACTCTAAAAAAATGCTACAAAAATATCCCAGAACATGAGACACATATAAATGTCGGAAACCATAAATTAGAAATAATTTATAGAAATAAATGTGACTGATTTTTAAAAACGTGTTTCTTTTATTTTACATGGTCAGTGTAGTTTACAGTCTGTACAGTGTTTTGGGTTGTGTGTATTCTAAAGGCACTTTAGGGGAGTACAAAGCATTATAAATATATTAAAATGTTATTTATTACAAGCTTTAATTACACATGTTCTGTCTGTGATTATCACGTCAGAGAATTTGATTTATTTCAAAAGATGTAAAGAGTTAGCTCGGGCTGATAAAAACTTCTTTAAACTGTTTCAAAATAAAAGCATGAAACATGCGGTGACTGGAGCCTCGTGTGTGTTTCATTGGGCACCTGCATGTTTGCTTCCTCGAGTTTGTCCCTCTGAATGTCTCTGTCGCATGGCACGCGTTTATGAGCGCGCGCCTTTTGCCAACAATGTGGCTCCATATCCAAACAGTGAAACTGTTTCCGGACAGTCTGACCCCTAGCTGCATGTCCGTGAGTGAGGGATGAAATCCTCATAAAGTCAGAGTTTTTGTTTGTGGCATCCCGTGATGGCTGTCACTTCACATGGCTGTTTCGATGACCAATAAAATGTCTTAATCATCCACATCTATCTCTTCATCTTCGTCCTCTGAGCAGCTCTTGCTGCTGAGCCGGTCCGTGTACCGCGACGATGCGGGGGAGGAAGGCGACTTGTGCGGTCTGCTGGAGTCGGGGCTCTCGCTGGTGCCGTGGAGGGACTTGGAGGGGACAGGGTCCTGCTTGGTGAGGCCTTGCACTGAAATCGTCCCCCCGCCTATTACTCCGGCCGCGCACTTCTCCAGCTCGGCCAGCTTGGAGAGCTTCTCGTAGGCCACAGTGCCCACGGCCTTGGCGGACTCGACGTCCGCTTTCATCTCCTCCAGGTCCCGTTTGAGCTTTGCTCGTCGGTTCTGAAACCAGGTAATGACCTGCGCGTTGGTCAGACCCAGCTGCTGGGCTATCTGATCCCGGTCCGCCGGGCTCAGGTACTTCTGATAAAGGAAGCGCTTCTCGAGCTCGTAGATCTGGTGGTTGGTGAACGCTGTGCGGGACTTTCGCCGCTTCTTTGGGGTGTTTCTCTGCCCGTACAGCGTCAGACCGTCTCGGCCTAAGAGAGAGGGATAGTCTGATGAGGGAACAATTATGATTTAAAAATAAGTGGCGTCACCTCAAACCGGGGCCATGCTCCTGCTTCAAACTTTACAGCTGATGATGTGTTTTAGATGTTCCATCAATTATTTCACGAAACCAAAATAAGAAATAAATTCTGAGTCTTTCTGCCTGTTTTGATTCTATCTCTAACGCAGTGTAAAACGTGACATTTGATTGAATTACTGTAATGTGCTTCTGCTGGTATGAATCATAAAACATCCTAAACACATTTGGTCTCTTGTGTATTAAAAGACATAATTCTAACATTTTAAAAACCGACAATTTAAAATGTGTGTAGATTAATTGGAAAACAAATAAAACATTTTTGAGTTAAATTTGAACAGAATTTATTTTAATGCCATAATCTAATAATACATTTTAATATTTACAACATAATTGAGAGAAAATATATTTTAAAAACAGTCGCCCCTTTTAAAAGGCCGTACTTCATAAATTCTATTTTTCTGTTGTGATTTTTAAAACTGGAATCGAACACAAACTTCAAACTAAAATTCACGCGCATGTTTCTTCCCTTTACGCACGAATGCAGGCCCCATCAGTGGACTATTTGTATCCATCTTTAAAGTGAAAATACTGCTAAGGAAATAAAAACATGTATAAAGGAGCATGCAGAAAAACAGATCCGATCGGAAGAGGGATAGTCTATTTTACCTTCTGCAGCCTGCAACACGCTGACCTCCAGACCCTTAAAGGTTTTGCTGGCGAGCTCCTCCAGCGCGCACAGCGGGGACGTTTGGCTGAGCAGCGCGCGGCCGGTCAGGCTGTGACCCGCCGAGGGCAGCTTGTCTCTGGGAGAGCTGTGGCAGTAGTTCCTTCGCACTGACGGCTTGCTGAGGATGTCCTCGATGCTGAAAGGCGTCAACGGCTTGTTGGAGTTAGCTGGCGGTGGCAGCTGATCCAGCGGACTGCGTCTCCGCTCTTCGAGCCCCGCGGGGCATTTCGAGTCGTCCTTAGAGGTCATGTCAGAGGAGCAGGGTCTCACCTGACCGAGGAGGTTCGGGGAAGACCGATTCAGAGCGGCAGAAGTTGTAAAAAGAGAGATCACAGGACAGTAAAGAAACACCGCAGCTCAGATCACAGGTGTCTCCCCTCACGCCGCATGTTGGCCGCTCAGCTGCGGGCTGCGGGGACACTTTTGACTCCCACCAGTCCCACCAGGTCTCCGGGCCACTTCTCCTGCGTGACGCACAACGAGGCACGAGCCGATCCCATCCGGTGGACGGTGATGCACCAAAAGCAGCGAGGATTGACCAGCAGTTAGCAGTTATTTCTGACTGTAAGGTAATCAATTACTCTCTCTCTCTCTCTCTCTCTCTCTCTCTCTCTCTCTCTCTCTCTCTCTCTCTCTGACTGTGTGGTGCAGGCAGAAAGCAGGGAGCGGTAATTAGAAGGCAAGGTGGAGGGGAGGAGTCCAATTAGAGAGCAGAGCGGGCCCACTTAACACTTTCATTGTAAAATTAGGTAATTTGTCTCAAAAGCAGGCAAATGCTTCCCTCCGCGTGACATTATCCTCATCTGCTTACACGGAGTAATTGGCACCGCGCTTCATCACTGAGCGAGCGCGTGCCAATTTGGATAAAGCGGCTACGTGTCAATCTTCAGACCAATTACACCCAGGAACACAAATGATTAAGTCCCATCAAGCCACTCATCGAAATAACATCACTGAGACCAGAGGAGAGCGCGCTGCTGTGAGTGAGTCCGAGAGAGAGAGAGAGAGAGAGAGAAAAACACTGAGAGATAGACAGAGTGACAGAGGAGGGCATCACCCTGGCCTGTAATCCCCCCAACCCAACACACACACACACACACACACACACACACACACACACACACACACACACACACACACACACACACACACACACACACTCTCATCATAACACAGCAGCGAATAGCGGAACTTCCTGAAGCCAAAGCAAAGCGGGCTGGGAAAAAAATGAGTAGTACAAATGAACAGACTTTGATATTAAATATCTGCTCCATGTTTATTCCTTTGTTAGCTTTGAAATACGGCAACAACTTCAAAACCTTTATTTATTCTTGAAAAGACATTGAGGTTTCCCTCATTTCCAATGCCGTCGAGATAAAAAACAAAAACATGTGTAACCTTTCCTACAAATGATTTATTGTCAAACTGTATTCCAAATTTCTAAACTCAATTGAACAATCTGTTTTCAAAGTTTCTTAATATGCTGATGATGTGATCAAATCTGAGTCAATTTCTTCGTCAGTTCTTTCACTGGATATAAATACTATAACCTTCATAATGTCTGTCTGATTTTTTATATATACATTTTTATTCAACACGTGAACAGAACATAAATCCTAAACATACATTACATACATACATACATACACAGTATACAAATGCACGCTCCCCCCCCCCCCCCCACACACACACACACACAAAATAAATAAAAGAAAGAAGACCACAACAAACAAAAACAGAAGGACGACAGAGGGTGGGGGCATCAATAAATACTTAAAGCATGCTTGAAGTTCATGTAAAGTGTAAATTCATGTTGATATGGCTGATTATAAAAACTACCATAACAATCATACTAATATCATATTTACTCTGGTAAGGAGTAGGGATGGGTACGAATACATGAGTACTTGGGTACTCACTACTGACCCCATTATTCGAGTAGCATTTTGTTACTAGCGCACCTGGCAACATAACTTGAACTCATTTTTGTTTTCGCCAAACTGAATATACTAGGTAGGAAAATAATTAATGGGATATAAACGTTTGACTTCTCCAGCCACGGCTTCAGCTTTAGAACACACCGAGCCAGATTTCAGCAAAAACAACTGTTTGCCGGCAGCTACGGCAACACTTTAGGAACATATTATTACACCGAAAGCAAAAGCACAACAAACACAGAACCGTCTGCGACACCTGTGACATGTCAGTTAGAAAAAGTAATCATTCAAAACAAATTATGAAGTTAATGAGCAGTGCAAGATATGTGGCGTTAAACTTACATACCATAGAAATACTAGTTCAATGCTTAACCACATACGCTTAGAACACGAGGAGAAAACAGCGGAGACAGATAACAGGAAGTCTCGCATCACGTCTTTTAGCTAGCCCTATTAGCACACGTCGTTATGACGAAACCAGAGCGGAGAAGGTTAGCCTGATAATAACCATGAATGATTTAGGCTGTTATTTGAAGGTGTCCATATACGCTGCTGCGGTGACATGGCAGCAGAATGTAAAACAAAACGTAAGAGGCTGTTATGTTTTTCGGTTGTTAAATAAATGCATTTGAAATTGAAATCTCTTTCTTTCGTTGGTTATTTATATTAATGTTTAAATATTGGATGTTTATGTCATTTTACAGGCATAAAGTTACAATTCTGGTCCTGGAGGTCCGTGTCCAACAGACTTTTATTTATTTATTTTTGTTTAAGGTTAAAATAATAATTGCAAGTACTCGAGTAGTCGTTCAGTAGGTAATTCGAGTAATCGAGTACAAGGATTACTGTAAATTCCCATCCCTATTAAGGAGTTCAAGAAGGATCTAACTGTATCCCACAATCCATTTAATCCCTGATCGAGATGTATTAATGTGGCAGCAGCTTGTTCCATCCCAATAAAGTCTACAAACTCTTCTAACCAGCTGCACACACTGAAACAGGTTGGAGTTTGAATCTTCCAATTCAAAACAATTCTCAGTTTAGCAGCTAGACAACCCAATGTTACAAATTTAATCTGTCACAGATAATCCTTCTATTTTGTCACCTAATACACATAATGAAAAACATTTTTCTCCAGATTCAAACTAATGCATGACAACAAAAAAATCTGTTATGTTGCAACAATGTTATTTAAACAGAGAGAAGTCAGACAAAAAGTCATTGTACTTGTACAACGACAATAAAGCTGATTCAATTCAATTCAATTCAATTCAATTCAATTCAATTCAATTCAATTCAATTCAATTCAATTCAATTCAATTCAATGCTAACCACCAAACTGTGCCACCAATTTATCTTCTCAGGTATGACTACAGAAACATGGAGCCCTGATCCAGTAATACTGCTGAGAATTAGTCTTTTTATTGGATGTACCACTAGGGGTGGGCGATATGGCCTCAAAATGACATCCCGATATTTCAAGAAAATTTGCGATAAAGATATACACTAACCGTCAAAAGTTTGGACACACCTTCTCATTCAATGGTTTTTATTTATTTTAATTATTTTCAACATTGTAGATTAATACTGAAGACATCAAAACTATGAAATAATCTGGTTTCACCATAATCTGGATTACAACAGTAGTCAAATAGGACTATCCATTGTGTACTAACCCTACCTCTGAACAACACAACTGATGGTCTCAAACACATTAAGAAGGCAAGTCATTCTACAAATGAACTCTTGACAAGGCTCATGGTAATTAAAATATAAAACAGATTCTGCTTTGTTAAACACTTTTTTGTTCATTCAATAATTCCATATATGTTCTTTCATAGTTTTGATGTCTTCAGTATTAATCTACAGTCTTTACAATCATTAAAATAAATACAAACCCTTGAATGAGAAGGTGTGTCCAAACTTTTGACTGGTAGTGTATATCACAATATTTTCCATCAAAGCATTAACTCTTTTGTTAATCTGTCACTGATAATTGTGGATTTCTAAACCTTGCTACTGATTATTTTTACTGGTCAATATTTTTTAACCAATAATATTGTGTTATGGCATGTAATATAGTGAATACGGTAATTGTGGATTATTAAAGATACATATTTCAACTTCTTAACAAAAGTCTGATCTGCTCTTTGCTCCTCACAAACAGAATAAAACATGTTATTTTTGATTTTCTATACTCTTTACTTTCTCTGTGCTTGGTTTGGATCTCTGCAGGAATCAGAGTGCAGCATTCAGACTCTAGGTTAGTGTGGAGGTGGAGGGGAGCCTCAGTATGGAAACAGATGCAGAGTCCTGGCAGCAGTCACCAGTTCCACACTGCAGCGCCTCACACATCCGAGTGTTACAGGACAAACATCTGCTGCAGCATGAGTACAGCAGAAGAACAACGAGTTGTACCACTGATGGTACATCATGACTGCAGCACTGCCATCAGGGGACAGAAATAAACTCCAGTTAAACATGCTCTGTGGTGTCGAGTTTACAAGACCCTCATATATTGAATTAATCCAATAAATAATAACTCAATAATTCAAAGCTGTAATAACATTTCTACATTACATGTTCTTCTTTTAGGCCAGGATTTATTTACTCAGATTTGTCCACAATATCAGGCATTACATAGATACTTAAAACGATCCCGTTATCAGGTTGATCCACAGCTGGAGGTCCCAACAGGCTTCAGCTCTAAGTGTTTTTGAAAAGTTTCACACTAAAAGTATTCAAAGATAAGGGGTCTCCATCAAAACGGGAAGAAGATTAATAATCTGAATCAAAATGACAGATTATTGACGCTATTCCTAAACCACCTTTTAGTTTTATTTACATGATAGATAGATAGATAGATAGATAGATAGATAGATAGATAGATAGATAGATAGATAGATAGATAGATAGATAGATAGATAGATAGATAGATAGATAGATAGATAGATTGCTATAAGCTACTTGTTTAGTAGCAGGCCATAAAGAAGATGGATGAGTGATTAGAGGAGTTTGGGGAGGCCATCTGCAGTCACAGCCTCTTGGAGCTCTGACAAAGTCCTCAGACACTTTTATTTCATAATTTACTCCCGCTTTGGTCATGCTGTGACATTTGATTATACGCCTCGTCTTGGATCTTTGTGCAGCGGGCCTCCTGCCTGCACCCCGGCCCATTTCATTATCCTTCAGCGAGCTCAACGTCCGCTCTGATGGATGGGATATATTCATCTGATACTCCCTCCCAAATGGAGAAACATTCACTTTTCCACGTAGGTTTTAATTTCATCTTTGGGAAGTGTGCTCTGTAAAGTGCCGACCTGGGGCCCCCGCCTCCTCTGTTGTAAATATGGACCCCTGTGGCTGTACGGGCTCCTACTGACAGAGTCAAAAGCTGCACCCATTTACTAACATTTTCTCTCTCTAACAGTTTACTTTAACAATAATGAGGTATTGGGAAATAAAACAAGTGCTAAAAGATGTTAACATGAGGGGAAATATATTCACGTCAGACTTGTTCAAATCTGTAAGTCCTCCATTTCTTCCCTTCTTTGAACAAATTTCCTTGTGATTCTAATAATGTGAGGTGAATGAATATTAGAAACATGCTGCATGTGCAATTATTAATAGAATAGTATCAGGGCTGAGGGATGAGAAAAAATTACAAGAGGGGGATCATTTTTCTTACATTGCATCTTGAGAATAAAGTCAAAATCTTCTGAGAATGAAGTCGAGAAACTGAGAAAAATAAAAATAAAATTGAATGCTGAGATGGAACACTTCTGCATTAAAAAGTTGTGTATCATATTTTCAATACACTGTAATGCTGTGTTCATCTCTGTTTACTACTATTTTTTTAAGCCGTGTTTTTTGGGCATTTTTGATAGGACAGCTGAAGAGAGCCAGGAAATGGGGGGTGTAGAGAGAGGTGGAAGACCTGGAGCAAATGGTCGCTGCTGGGAATCGAACCAGCGACGGACCTCTGTGACAAGGACTACAGTCTCTGTATGCGGGGTGCTTAGACTGCTAGGCCACCGGCGCCCCTCTGTTTGTTATTTTATGTAAGCTTTATTTAACAGGAGGCGCCATTGAGCTTAAAAGTCACTTTCAAAAGAAAGACCTTGGTTCTAAAAAATGTGCTAAATTTGACAACAAGCAGAAAGACTTAATAAAGGAAACTATAAAGGAAACTTCTGTTTAATGAGTTCATGAAAGCTTTTTGGCCCTGATACTCATCATTAATATTTAATGATAAATCCACACTATTTTACATTTGGGAGGGTGCTGTGTAAACAATGTTCAGCCCTTACAGCTGCAGTTTGTACTTTTTCTTTTCCTTTTTCTGCATTGTGTACTTTTTTAAGTTTCCGTTTGAGAGATGGGAGCTACACAGCAGTGAAGTTAAACGAAAAATGAATAACCTCTAAACTGTCTGTGGTTATACAGTTTGATAGGATAGTTGAACTAACAGTTTATTAAAACCATGAATTGTCCTCTTAGTTGTTTAGACTAGGAGTCCCAGGAGTCAGTAAAAGTCAGATCCACGTTCTGTAAAAACTAGCCTTTCTACACGTTAGCTTTCTGGCTAACACATCACTCTTACTCATAGATATGAAACCAAACTTAACTCTTGAATTCAACAGCACACAAAGCTTTTCATTCATTTCTATTTTATATATATATATTGACCATATATTATTCCCCCTCAGTTAGCACTGTTGCCACACAGCAAGAAGGTTGCTGGTTCAAATCCCTGTGTGTGCAGCTGCATTTCCTCCCCGTCCATGCATAGGTTTTCCGGGTACTCCGGTATCCTTCCACAGTCCAAAAACATGCTTGTCTGGTTGATTGGTCACTCTAAATTGTCTGTGAGTGTTTGTGTGAATGGTTGTTTGTCTCTCCATGTTGGCCCTGTGATGAACTTGTGACCTGACCAGGATGTACCCTGCCTCTAGTCCAATGACAGCCGAGATAACCTTGCATGACCCCGTATGAGATCTGCGGGGTAGGCAATAATAATAATAATAATACATTTTATTTTTTACTCAAAGACGCTGCACAGAGGATATCGCCCCCTGCTGGTCATTAACAGATATACAGGCTTAAAAATGATTGCGTTAGCTCAAAATAGAACTGTGTGCTACGTTCACTTCTTTTATACTTTATACTTATACTTTTAACTTGAGTGGAACTATGAAAGTCTTAAAAGTGGTCTCCTAACAAGCTGATCTTAGACTTCAAATCACACTATCATTCTGACCACCAGGGTAGGAGAGGATGAGCGATATGAAGAGGAAGACAGACTGATGAGAAAACAGCAGCAGACGACCTCCTGAGAAGACAGTGTTTAACCAATAAGAACCACAAATATGACAGGCAGGATCAGACAGATCGTTTAGATACTGAAAGTCTGTCACTTATGGAAAAAGTGTGCATTCAGTTTTTTGAGATACAGACACATGTAAGCTTTGTGTTGTGTTCTTGGTGCAGATGTCACAGATGTCCCCACATACACAGCAGCAGAGGTGTGTGCAAGAATTTAACCACTGATGGATGTCTTGTTGTGCAGAGGCTGCTGCTGCTGGGAGCAGAGAACAGGACAGCAACTCCTCAGAGAGCTCAGCGTGTGCCGCTTCATGTGATCGATGGCACTGTGTTCACTTGGCAGAGGACAGAGTGCAAAGAAGGAGAACACATGCAGGCAGAAAACTCAGAGGGACAGAACATGCCCCCAAAATACTCTGAAAAAGAGACATGTATCTTATTAAGCCTGTAATGGTGGTGATGTGGGGCACTGGATGGATCAATAAAGGTAGGGCCTAAACCCAGGAGACCAGGTATGAGTCCGTGGGAACCCAAACTTAATGAGTCACTGTAACCAGCAAGCTCATGTGTTACTGAAACCTAACTAAGTACTCTCTGTGCCTCAGAGGTGATGCAGCAGAAGAGCACGTCAAAAACTAACAGGCTTTTTGGTAGCTCAGTGAAGTGCTGAAAAAAATCCCAAGTAGAGCGTACAGCTAAACCCAGATGAGGGCTTGGGTCAGAGCCTTTCTATGTTTCGCTAAGTAATGTGGAGGGCCCGCCCCGTCGGCAGATACTGTAGCCTATCTTCCGCGCTGTTGCTACGTGCAGTTTCTCATTAAAGGGGTCGAGCTGAGCGGCATCCTTTATGGCTAATACAGTTACTAGTGACATAAAACCCATACAACCCCACTTCAAAAACACTGAAATATCTCTGTAATCAATCAATCAATCTTCATTTGCGCCAAATCCCAGCAAATGTTCTCCTCAGACTCTTTCCAAACAGAGCAGGTCTAGACCGTACTCTATGTTCTATTATTAACAAAGACCCAACATCAAGACAGGATAAGATCCAGTCCCATCCTACAGACAGGACTTCGTCTGATCTCATCTTAATCCACCATGAGCAGAGCACTTTGCAGCATTTAGCAAGTTACAGTGGCAAGGACAAACTTCCTTTAACAGGCAGAAACCTCCAGCAGGACCAGACTCATGTTAGACACACATCTGCTGAGACCGTGTTGGAGAGAGGGATAGAGGGAGATGAAGAGAGAGAGAGATGATAGTGGTGAGAAGGATAGTAGTAGTTGTAGCAGCTGGAGTCTGGCGCGCCACAGCAGGAGGACGTCTACGGCAGCTCAGAGGAACCTATGAGACAAGGGAGCTCAGGGACTCCAGAAAGGTCTATGGTTAGTAACTTTAATGGGACAGGAAGAGTTAAAGTTAGTGATGAGGGGGTTGGGACGAAAGGGGTGAGATAGGATCCCAGTGTGTCAGTCTAAGCCTATAGCAGCTTAACTAAGAGCTGGTCCAAGCCTGATCCAGCTCTAACTATAAGCTTTATCAAAAAGGAAAGTTTGAAGCCTACTGTAATTTTTTATATATTTCTAATTTTCCTTTTCTTTTCTGTGTTTTATTATATTTGTATAATTTGTATAATTATGTTCTTTTATGCTTGTCTGAATGTTTCCAATGCTTTTAATGTTTTAATGTAAAGCACATTGAGTTGCCCTCGTATATGAAATGCGCTATACAAATACAGCTGCCTTTCCTTGCCTTACTCTTAAATGTAGAGAGGGTGTCTGCCTCCCGGACCCTGACTGGTAGATGATTCCAAAGGAGAGGTGTCTGATAACTGAAGGCTCCACCTCCCATACTACTTTTGGAGACTTTAGGTACGACCAGCAGGCCTGCATGTTGGGAGCGTAGTGTTCTAGAGGGGTAATAGGGCACTATGAGCTCTTTAAGATATGAAGGTGTCTGATCATTAAGAGCTTTGTAGGTCAGAAGAATGATTTTAAATTCTAGTCTACATTTTATGGGGAGCCAGTGTAGAGAAGCTAACACAGGAGAGATGTGCTCTCTCTTCCTAGTTCTAGTGAGGAACTGCAACTGTAAACAAACAACAACAACAACAACAACAATCATATTAAAACGGTGATATAACAGAGAGGTAGAAGTTTTGCATTAAAGGCCCAGTGTCTGCTTTTAGTAAGACAAGGACCATGGGAGCATAAATGACACCAGCACCTCTCTGGATTCATCAGTTTTCATAGTCTCTGTTCTGGGTTGGAAGTTTCCGTCAGGCTCATTTGAAAGCTGTCGTATTAAACACCAAACTGCTCAGGCTCCACTTAATGAGATCTGTGTCAGGGCCCAAAGGGCAGGATCAGGTCATGTGATCAGACTCACTCTACCAGACTGCTGTCCTCACTGACTGTGGACCATGACTAAAGTGATTTATTCATTCCTGATGACTGATGACAATAGTCTGATGTGTTCATTAATAGTGAGCAGAGCCACACAACCTTTCCTGTCCTCCCTCCTGCCAGCTGCAGACCGGAACAAATCACCACTTTAAAGAGGAAACCTGCTTTCTCCTGTTTCAGAGCAGGAGTTCTCTGAGTGTTAAATCACACACTGGGCCTCATGAAACCATCTCAACAACCAGTTTAAAGTGACACGTTTTCATTACATAGAAAGAATTGAGGGTTCATACTTTCTTCAAGAAATCTGCTGAACCTTGTATTTAAATGAAAACATGATGAAACTGAAGTTGTGGTTTGTTCAAGCTGAAAGTTTCAACCTTGAAAAAAGAAATAGCCAGCTAAGAGTAATTTTGTGGGCTTCCCTTTAAAGTGAAATAACTGATTCTCTAAAGTATCAACATGCTTTTTAAAACTATATTTATATTTCCTTTTTTACATTCATGTATTGGTTCGTTCAAAGATAACATCACTTCTTATTGTGCTCTGTTGGTTTGTTTAGAGGATCACTGATGCAATACGTTGGCACACCTGTGTGACATGTTCAGTCTGAACAATGTACAGACAAAAGATGTCCCAGCATGCAGCGCTGTTGCTCGTCAGCTTCTTTTACCACATAGTTCAAATGAAAACATACAAAATCAGAAAATTGATTAATTCAATTCAGACAGAAACAAACTCTTATGTTGACTGGATGTTGCAGAAAATCATGGAGTGGAGGTCTGAATGGTGGGTGGTAAGTAGACGCAGTGGTTGTAAATTAGGGGGCAGTGTTGTGAAAGTTCACACTCAAATCGAGCTGGCTACAAGTTCAGTTCACACAGATTAACGTTAACGCGTTCACGTTCATAGTTCATTATTTCTTGAATTTTTGAAGTTGATTGTCCAAAAAATGAAGTAGCTCATGTTAATTTTTTTTGGCTGCAGAGCCTCCAGTGCTTCTATCTCAACCCCTCAATCATATGGTGCTTTTCAACCAGAAGCTCCAGGAACTACTCTTCCAGGAACTAAATGGTTCCTGTGCAGTGTTGTCAGTGTTTCGACCATAGGAAACCTTGTATTTAAATGAAAACATGATGAAACTGAAGTTGTTGTTTGTTCAAGCTGAAAGTTTCAACCTTGAAAAAAGAAATAGCCAGCTAAGAGTAATTTTTTTGGGCTTCCCTTTAAAGTGAAATAACTGATTCTCTAAAGTATCAACATGCTTTTTAAAACTATATTTATATTTCCTTTTTTACATTCATGTATTGGTTCGTTCAAAGATAACATCACTTCTTAGTGAAGTTAAAGTTAAAGGTCCAAAAAATGAAGAAGTTCATGATAATTTTTTTTGGCTGCAGAGCCTCCAGTGCTTCTATCTCAACCCCTCAATCGTATTATGCTTTTCAACCAGAAGTTCCAGGCACTACTCTTCCAGGAACTAAATGGTTCCTGTGCAGTGTTGTCAGTGTTTCGACTGCAGGAAAATTCTATATATGAGGCTGGTGACGTGAAGAATGAAAAAAGTAATAGCACTACACCGCCAGACCAGTAGAGGGCAGTAAGACAAAGACGAATGCCATAAAACAAAGATGACGCAATAGAAGGAGACAGACAGGCCAGCATCACCATGAGAGACACAACAGTTAGCCTGTTAGCATGGAGGAGATTCAACTTGTTCTGGTTTTAATCTTGTTATATTGCGAGAGTAGCAAAGCCATTTCAATGCGGCTGTGAAATTGCTTCCCCAACTACCCCAGAACTAAATCAAGACCCTGGTTTTTGCGGTCAAACAGCACATAGTTCCTGCGGTCAAAAAGCACCTTCAAACATTCCTATACTTAATGAATTATTGTACTTTACTATAGCATCTTAGACAGATTTGAAAGCCAATAAAATCAAAACACAGGATAAAATCTGCAACTTTGAAAGGTTAGAATGACAAATACAACTATAATCTGTTAGCTGACTATTTGGTAAAGGCTCTGACTTCCCAAACACAGGAAAAAAATCTGCTCCATTAAAGATGACTTGTGTGAGATGGGTTACACATCCCCTGAAATAAAGGAGCTGAGGGTAAACACACACAAGGAGTGAATAATTGTCCGTTATCAATAGCAACATCTCTCTAAAACCGTCCAAGTTTTTTTTTAGCCCGTTTTAACAGGTCCTGATTTGTTCATGGAACTCCTTCAAATGTTCACAAGAGGCAGCTTCATCAGCACTGATGGCTATTTGGATTGCATGGCAGCATAAGCCATGCCGAATGCCGTAAATCCAACTTCAGCATTCACTGTTCACTTAAATATGAGCCCGTTCAACAAATGAGTTCATTTAAGTGCGTTCAGGCACAACAATGCTAGGAGGGGTTTCTGTAAAGCACTATATAGTTGACTGCTTCTCAATTATCCATTCATTGAACCATTCGCTCACTCTTATTTTCATGCCAGAGGTTTTGCCAGTATTTATCTGTCATTATCAATTAGTTACTTTACAAACACTGTCATGAAAGTAGTGTACTCATTAATGTTGATAAAATAATCATGTAAATGTGAGATTAGGAAACTTTTATATTCCAAATATCTTCCTGTTGATAAGTCACAACAAAGGCAGGGAACTAAAAGACCTGATAGTGGGACAGGACTGTGCAGCTTGGCCCAGTAGATGTTACTTTCAGGTCTGCGTTCATCAAATACCATGGCATGGGTGATGAGTGCAATTGTCCCTCTGGACATTTTGTCACCCGTCCACATTTATAAGAATTAAAACAGGTTGAAATACTCTGCTCTTATCATTTCATGCATTAAATAGAGACTTATAAAAGGAAGCTGTTTTTTTCTCTGAGAGTATTTGGCAGTCATTAATAACAACAAATATTGTTATTGCTTGAGCGGCGAGCCATTAGTCAGTGAGAGGAGTGCTAAAGGAAAATCAATGTTTAATTAACGGCAAGGTGTTTAGCAGCATCAGACAAAGTCACAGAGTCTCAGCTGATCGCTGCTGTTTGACTGGAAGCTCCAAACACTAATGAGCTGCTCCCATCACCTCTGGACCAACAGGACAATACAGCCAGGAGTATGTGTGTGTGTGTGTGTGTGTGTGTGTGTGTGTGTGTGTGTGTGTGTGTGTGTGTGTGTGTGTGTATGAGCTCAGTCTAGAGTGTCTCAGTTAACTAAATCAGCTGCATTAGTGAGGGGGCGTTCCCAGGCTGGAGTAGCATTAGTGCTGGCTGACTGACCGTCAATGAGAGGTTGGAGATGGGAGGAGACACAGCCTGTCCCTAACATCATGACATCATTAATATGAGACCATGAATAAGAGAAAGCGTTTGAGTGAGGGGATTATTTTAATTAGTCATCCTGAGCCATCCTCTATTTAATCCACTATATTTTCATGAAAAAGTAAAGAATAAATGTATATTTAGTAAGGGATAATGTATGATGAGCAGGTAGTTATGGGAAATAGAATCCTGACAGGGTGAGACAAGATGTCACTTATTACCTGGCTACTATCTTAAGATACAAACACGTTGGTAAAACATTGATCAAAGAGGATTTATTGATTTAAATGATTTCTGTTTACAGTTTTTAAAAATAGTCCCAGTGATTCCTCATCACTGATCGTTCCATGGTGATGGATTCTTCTCTTCCTGTTGCGGTGGATTGAACATGAAACTGTCCTCATTCAGCTCTCCTTCTTCTCTGAGCTCTGTGGTTCACACACCTTTAAAAAGAAACTAATGTCACAACTTTGAACCCTGCTGCTATCATCACCACCGCTCATGGTTTAACTTTCTTTGTAGAGATCACTAACCTAAAGTTTCTCTCACCTGCTCCTCTCCTTCATCATATTGATGGACAGGATCCAAGATGAAAATGTCTGTAGCCTGCTGATTTAGCATGCTAACCGAAGCTAACGTTTTAGCCACATTGTTTTGATGCTAACAGAAGCTAACGGTTTTACCTCACCATACGGTTTATGGTGTCAACAAGCAGAAGCTAAATGTGCCTGAACTCTTTTCTGTGGATTGATTTGACATGACGTGTGATCAGTTTGTGTTTGGTGTTGCTCATGTTAATGAAAGTTAATAACCGTCGTCAAGGGGTTTGGACCAATCAGAATCAAGCATCTTACACAGCCAGAAGATCAGTAAGAGAGCTGGGTAATAATTAGTTATACGTTAATGTATAATATCATCATGCATCTGTTATGAAGATAGTATGACTGAGAGCAGATATTTGCATAATTGGGGGCGTGATTCAGCTGTTTTAAAGGCCCGCCTCAGCTCTACCTCTTTGTCAGTTTCAAGGTTGATTGAATGTGAGGCGTAATGTCATACTCTTACTTCATGTTTACCTTTGCTTCAGTATACCTCCTCCACCTCTGCAGAAAATAAACCCTGCTTCTCACCTTGGTCACACCACACCACCATCAGACTTCTGAAATGCCACCACGCTCCTGCATTGATCGAACTCTGGCTTCTCCCGATCAATGGGAATAAAAGTTTTTCCTGAGGCTAGAGGGAAATCTGGGGGTCATGACCCCACACACTCACACTGATTGGATGGAAAGGTTGCTCCGTACTTCCATCATGCCTTTAAGGTACACATGCACACACACTCAACATACAACACACAAACACACACACAAGCTCCCCAGTGAGACACAAATGTGTTAATGGCAGTTCAGATTTCAATCAAAGAAACAATGATCAATGATCACACTTTATGACTTATAGAACAGACTGAAACTGGTTTCATTTAATGAGTGAAAAAATGACAAGGCCACCAACAATGATACCAAGTATTTTTATAATGTACAGTTTTAAACCTTTAATCAGTGCAGCAGAGGGATGACAGCCAAGCAATCCAACAGTTCACTAAAGAAACCTCCTGTTTAAATAACAAGACCTAACACTGTTTACTATGTACGTTAAGTTACATGAGTACAGAGAGAGAGTAGATCAAACATTACTGGCCGTACATAACATTTTATTGTTTAAGAGTTTGCTGTATGTTTTTGTTGATTGTTACTGTTCTGTTTTTTGTTTTTAACTCTGTAAAGCACTTTGAATTGCTCTATGTATGAATGGTGCTTTAGAAATAAACTTGCCTTGCCTATTTTTATACGTTCTAATGCAAATAATCAGAATGAGTGCTACCTCAGCTAGCAGGGAATGTTCACACTGTATTGTCTAACATTCCCAATAAGTTCTGATTATGTTTCAAGACAAGATTCTGAGTGTAATATTCAAAGAACATCTTAAGGATGTTTATCGATTTAAATAATGTTCCTTTTTTAACTGTTAATGACAGAAGAACGTCTTGCCTTTAACATTCAGAGGATGTTTTGATAATATTATTTAGGAAAAAGATTATTGAATGTTTTCTATAAAGGCCAATCCCTTTTCCATCATTTTGACACTCCTTTTCGCAGAGTGCACAGACGTTGTGTCACTCTTCGGTTTTGATGCAACGTCAGACATTTTCCTTTTTCCAAACACTCTGGCTGTTTCTGAAATCGCCTACTATACTAGCAGTACGTACTGATATGTCCAAAATTCAGTATGTAGTAAGTAGTATGTGAACAAGAGCAAAATCTGCAGTATGCCAAAACTCCCCGGATGTCTACTGATTCGGGAAAATATCTCAGTGTGCATCGGACCAGTCTTCCTCGCGTACTGTTTCCCATAATGCACAGCGCTCGTTCTGCTTTTTCTTTTTCCTCATTTTTTGACGGGAGGAAATCTGTTTTTGGGTGCTGTGAAAGTTATCAAATTACATATAAACTACTTCCTAACTTTTTAAGTCATAAATGGATGCTAAATAAGCTTTTTATTTATCAGCTTCGCCGTTGTTTACTTCCGCTTTCCGAAACCGGAAATCCAGCGAAGTCTGGCTCAGCATGCTGCATGACAGATCGGACAGAACAGTCATACTACATACTAAATTCAAATGCAGTATGTAGTAGGCAATACCTACTGCCTACTACATTAGTAAGTAGTATGTAGCAGGCCGTTTCGGAAACAGCCTCTGTTACGGCTTGAGCAAAGGACTAGGACCCAAATGCAGAGTACAGGGAAAAAGTATTTATTAAGCAAAAACCAAGGTTCAACAAAAAGCGCCTTGCGGGTAAAAACAACTGAGAAAATGTACAAAACTAGGAGTAACACAAAATCACTCAAAAGGGGAAAAAGGTTCTATCAAAAACTCACAAACAAAAACTAGGAATCAATCCTCTGGAAACAACTCGAGATAAGTAAACAGAAAAGCGTGGCTTGAATCTCCTCAGGAGCAAGGCTACAACGGGACATGGAGCATGCGGCTAGAGGAATAATCTGGCACTGGAGGAGTGTTTGGTGGTGGCTTAAGAAGCCAGTGCTGATGAGCAGATCAGGGACAGGTGTGCCTGATGAGCCTCACTGCTGAGGAGACCGGCCCCGCCCCTACCCATGCAACCTGCAGGCAGAGAGAGAGAGGGTTAGGGCAAATCACACAACAAATCAGGACCATAACACACTCATGAGTTAGAACTTCCTTTTATTTACACTCCTTTTATTTGCATCACTTGAAAGTCACAGCAGATAACATCAATCATTGCAGCGATCCTCCTTGTCACAACTTATGAATGGATTGGCGTAACCGGCAGTGTGATTGCGTAATCACAACTGCGCGTCATCCAAGATACAATACATCTCTTTTTGTTCCAGTGCTCATCCATATGCAGTGAAATAGGGACTCCAACACTCCAATAGTGATGCCGTTTTCCAATACAGACACAAGGACTTTTATTTCACGTACCGATGTCGATGAGCAGGCTACTTTGATTTCAGAATGCAGGCCGCTGACTCTGCAGGTTCCAACGCTGCTTTCTCCGTCTTTATCCGACGATCCTTTCCACAGGTAAAGTCCCAGCTTGCATCCACAAAACTTCCACGTCAAAGGGTGTTTTTTTACTTTGTAGTGGCTATTTGACTTGGTCAACTTACAAAACTTAAATCTCAAATCAAAACCCGGCCACGGGGCACAGGGAGAGTGGATCTTACACAGTGTGCAAAAAAGTGTCAATGTCCAGCCAAGCATTCAGTCTTTTGGTGGTTTACTGTATAACAAGAGGTTCGCTCAAACAAAGGTAGCTTCTCTTTCAAATTTCCCGGTAAAAAAACATTCACCATCCCCGGTGTCCGCCCCTCCTATCTTACCTACCCATATATATAGACTTCACCAGGTACAAAACTATCAACCTATAAAAGTGAGTAACGAAATATACTAATGCCCCTATGGCATTAAAGTGAATTACCTTAAATGAAATAACAATAAACAAACCAATTGATTGAAGTAAAAATAATCAAACATACGAAACAATGTAAATAGCTTCAACAGTTCCCATAATGTTACTTCAAAACAAAGAAGCAACATTCTTAAGCAACATGTAAAGGATGTTTTCAGGATGTTTCTAACGCCTCAAATCACAAAATGTTTTATTTAAGAATATTCTGGTGATATTTGATTAGAACAAAGAAAGAATATTTTATCTTTAGCATTCAAAGGATGTTTTGATAACATTCTTTGGGTCACAGATTATTGAATGTTTTGAGAGTACGTTATCTGAGAACAAATTGCAAACACAAAGAAAACTTCCCGCTGAGAATGTTTCAAGAACATTAGGGCATAATATTCGAGCACTGTTGTCACTTAACATTTTATTAATGTTTTTAGAGAATGTATCTAGAGAACATTCTTTGAACACAAAGCAAACTTCCTGCTGAACACATTACAGAAACATTCTCTGTAATAATAATAATAAATAATAATAATACATTTTATTTATATAGCGCTTTTCAAAAACTCAAAGACACTGTACAATTTTCCTCTATTAGAGGACAGCAGGATCTTTCCCCCCCAAAAAACTACCTTTGTATTTCCAAAACAAGAACTGCAAAGAGATAAAAAGTACTACTCTGTCCACCGAGGGAGAGAGTTTCTGACAGGAGCTTTAATGCCACTCACAAATAGACAACAGATATGCAACAAGGTTAGATCATAATAAAACTGGTAGAAAATGTTAGTTCTATATATAGTTTTTTACTTTCTTGATTATCTGTGCTCATAAACACCCAGAGAACATGATCCGTGTATTTGATTTCATGACTGTGCCCAGTGAAAGATGAACAGCAACAACCAAATTAAATAATATGATTTCTATCATCCACATCTTAAAGCTACAGAGGTGTCATCTTTTGAATATAATGTTGGTTAAACTTCCACATTTTGATCACTGCATGTCACTAAGAACATGAAATGATGTCTAAGGGCCTGATCTACTAAGATCTCAAATAACAGGCGCTATATTGCGTGTGCAAACTAAAACATTGCACGTGCTATTTCTGGGCGTGTTGCGGGTGACCTATTATGATTGCGTGCGCAAATGATAACAAGTGCAAAAGTGGAAAGGACCGCCCTTAAATGAGGATTTTGCATGTGCTAAGTCGGCTGTCCCCATGGATAGTTTTGGAAAGCAGAGTGGCCGTGAACGAAAAATGAAGTTTGAAGGCATGGAGTTGGAGGTTTTAGTGGACGCAAATAAACAAATTGGTGAACTCCAGCAGAGACATCTCAGCGTTTTTGGGAGGCCTGAGAAAAGTTGAATACTGTGAGAAAAAACAGAAGATCTGCCGATGAAATAAAAAGAAGATGAGGAACATTTAATTAGTTCAAAAGTCTGCCAATCTTGCTCTAGCTACTTAATTGGGAAGTAGTTCTCCAAGTTAAAACTAATTAAAAACCCCTTGAGGAGCACGGTGGCACGGTGGGACAGGAGAGACTGAGTGGACTTGACAGAGCACAGAAAATGGACATACAGCGCATCGTGGACAAGTCCGCGGAGCTTAAGGCTCGTCCAATCAGTGGTGAGTAGGCCGAGTACTATATATTGATTTTTTGTTTGTATGTGAAGATGTGGGCCGCTGTGCCAATTTTACTAAACGTTATAGCTGTTGATACAGTGACCTATTGCGCGGGCTTTGAGCCTCCTCGCTAACAGCTACAGTGTTCCCGCCTGTCAATCAAGTCAGCCGTACCTCTTGTACTGGAAAACTTGTAATCTTAATATCTTCGAAATTACTCCGTTGTGAAAAAATGTCAGCCCCTGTACAGTGTGTGCCGATCGAGAAATGAGCTATCCAGACTACACTTTTTTTTTAACCAGGCTGTAAACATGTTTATTTCTGCTGTGAAGAATTTCCGTGTATATGGTTTCAGGTACTTCCGGGAGCTTCAAGTGGCTCCTTGATGAACTGCAGTTTTTAGCAGTTCCGCATTGGCTTCAATTCCGGAGGTTGCCGCTTGGTCTGAACAGAAAAACCAGTCAGAGTTAGCTTGCCTGTAACAAGCCAATCAGAATGACTCTTAACAAACTTGCATCATCCTGTTTCATGTGATTGTGTCAGCAGCTCTCTGTCTCTCTCTCTCTCTCTCTCTTTCTTTTTATTGAGTAAAAGCTGTATGATTACACCCTTCATGTCATCAAGTTTGCAATGAACTCTGGGTATGTCTTTGTTAATTGAGCAGAGATGTGCATCATCTGGCTCACAGCCCAGACAGGGTGACCAGGTGTTATTAATTGTTATGAATTGCTGATACAGCATTACAGTTTATTTTTACTTCTTAAATGTATTCTTCTGATTATTATTCTTCCACATATTTTTCAGGCATGTCTCACAGCCTTCAAAATTTGTGCAGTTTCCACAGTTCATGTTTTATACCAGTCAGCTCCTTCAGGATTTAGACTCTGACTTTTCACGTTTCTGCTCCTTATTCTTTTTGAATTATTTAACTTTATTTAAACAATTGAACCAATGGAAACAGATTGGAGAATCCAGCAATTCTGCTTAAAACTCATTCAACTTTGAGATGCTGAAATTTCAGCAAACTTCAACTTACAGACTTGATGTCTGCTTTAAACTGTTCACACACCTTTCAACTTTTGTCTATCTTTCATAGTTTTTAAGATTTTACTGTTTCATTACAATAAAGTTTTTTGCTCTTTTTCTCACTTTTACATTGGTGTGTGTGCGTCAAGCGGTAACCTCCGGTCTCAAAATATGAAGCCCATGCGGAAGTGTTAAAAACTGCAGTTCATCAAGTGTCCACTTGAGGCTTGCTGCAGAAACACCAGAAACCACATACACACCCATTCAAAGAAGACGATCTTTACAGCAGAAATAATCATGTTTACAGCCTGGTTCAAAAAACAGTTTAGGTCTACATCAATAATTTCTTTATCAGCACACACTGTACAGGGGTGAATTTTTTTCTACCACACCAGTTCAGAAGATATTAAGATTATGAGTTTTTGCCCAAATAAGGACATGACTGACTTGACTGACAGGCGTGACTGACAGGCGTGACTGACAGGCGTGACTGACAGGCGTGACTGACAGGCGTGAACACATAGCTGTTGGCTAGGAGGCTCCAACTCCATCTCTTTACCTCACACTCTGCCTGGTTGAGTTCAACATTTCCAATATGGCTCGACATTTGACTTCAAAACTGCTCTCAGGAACAGATGGGTGACATCACGGATACTAGTCCATAATTTATACAGTCTATGGTATGGGTCAGCCTGAGTGGTTGACATCACTGATGCTTCAACAATCAGATCTTATACAGATACTAATCTACATTTCTGTCTGTCTGTCTGTCTGTCTTTGATCAGTCTTCTCTTATGCTTTTTCAATACAGGCTTCAACAGTGATAAGGTTTTCCCAATTTCTAAGTGTCACTTTTCACTGGTAACATAGTGTCACATAGTATCAATGTAAAAATAAATAAGAGTTAAATGAGTGAGTATGTCAGGAAGCAAATAATAAGTGAATAAGGAAGTAAACAAACACATGACTTCATCTGAAATAATTAGAACTAACATTCACTCAGAACCAATTTCCCTCTTCTGAGCAGATGTGTGTACTATGATATGTCTGTGCACCTATGCACATGAGGATATATAAGTGTGTTTCTGTGTAAGAGCTTAACACACACACACGCACACACACACACACACACACACACACACACACACACACACACACACACACACACACATAAACACACACACACAGAAATAAATATCCCTGGCCTCTCAGATTGCTCCAAGATTTATTCCCCTGCCAAGGCAGCAGAAAATTGACTTGTTTCATGGAGGCAGGGTATTGACACACTACTGAGGGGGAGAGAGGGGGAAGCTAAGACAGAATGAGCATGGGCACCTAAGACGGATCAAGACCAGGAGAGAGGGAGAGAGGGAGACCAGGACAGAGGGAGAGAGAGAGAGAGACTGGGAGAGAAGGGAAACAAAGGAAAAAACACAAGAGGCACTCAGTCAGTGCGGAGGCCGATTAATGGAGGGCAGGTAAAGAGAAAATAAAGGAAGGGCGAACTGAGCGAGAGAGTCTGTGAGAGTAATGAAATCAGCAGTGTGGGAAATAGCTGTGAGTAAAACGGCCTGGCTGACATTTATATAAGAGGATATTGATGACATGAAGCCACCTCTCTGATAAAGCTGCTCGTTTAACCAGTACATCATTCACAGCCTGCGGAGACACCGTGCAGACCCCAGCCCCTTGTGTGTGTGTGTGTGTGTGTGTGTGTGTGTGTATGTGAGAGAGAGTATTTTTATGTCTATCTTTGCAAGAGCCCATTTGTTTTCGGTTTAAGTCCTGTCACAAGTCAGTGTGAGGACATCTTTGCAGGTTGTTGTATTTTGATCACTGAAAGAAACTGAACGCTAAACCCTGAGAGCTGAATGTAATCAGTTCATACGACATTGTCTCCTTATCAAAAGCTGATTTAAAAGAAGTGACTTTAGTTATCAATATTCTTAATCACTCATTTTTGGATCTTTAATAAGTTTCATTGACCTTTCGCACAGGACCTGGAGAGATTAATCAAAGCACTGGAAAACAAAATAACATCTGACCAAGCCAGTGTGAACCTAGATTGAATGTTTGGTATGATTGTGGTAGTTGTGTTTTTGTGTGCATGCATGTGTAGTTGACAGAAGTGAACATAGGGGACAACCAAGTGGCCACCTCCATTCTTAAAGTATGAAGCCCATGCAGAAGTGTTAAAAGCTGCAGTTCATCGAGTGTTTACTAGAGTCTGGCTGCAGAAACACCAGAAACCACATACACACCCATTCAAAGAAGACGATCTTTACAGCAGAAATAAACATGTTTACAGCCTGGTTCAAAAAACAGTTACGGTCTGAATATCATATTTCTCTCTATCAGCACACACTGTACGGGGGTGATTTTTTTTTATATCTCAGTCTTTTTGAAGATATCAAACTTTTGGGTTTTGCCCAAATAAGGGCATGGCTGACTTGATTGACAAGCAGGAACACTGTAGCTGTTGGCTAGGAAGCTACCTCACACTCGCTCCACAGAAGTTTGGTTGCCAAAATACTATTTGATTATCATTGGCATCTATTCAACGATAATTCGAATAATCGCCCCCCCCCCCCACCAACCCCAACACACACACACATGCACATACACATACACACGCACACGCACGCACACACACACACACACACACACCCACCCACACACATACACCCCCCCACACACACACAAACAACTGTCCCATTAAAGCTGGGGTATGTAATCAGATTCAGATCCACTTTTTGTCATACTGGTTAAAATGATCTTTATGTCCTGATGGTAATCAATACATGATGTGTTCTTAAAAAAGAGTGAAAAAAAACTGCTATCTACAGCCGGAGTAAACCTGGGAAAACACCAACCAATCACCGTATTTTGGGTCCCCAAATTTTAAACCAATCAAATCCCGTCCTGCCGTTCTGTCCGCCTCCTGCGTGTACATTTCCCTGGTGTGTACTCCGAGTCCCCATCTCCTGCCTCTGCTTCCCCTGACTCTACTGACTGCCCCTCTCGCTAAACCTCGGGCCTGTCCCCTCTGACCTGATGAGGTGCTTTGCTCAGGACTGTAGTCCGTATCAGAGTCTAAAAAGCTCTCACCACGGGGCTCTGACAAGCAGAAGAATGAATGACATTTACTAAGTCCTACAGAAAATGTAGATGTTGTAGCGTCCGTCCGGACGCTGTAGTGATGACGAGCTGATTCATGAATACGTTGAGCTTTAATAACCGGTCACTGTCGGCCGTTACCACGCCAACCAACAAAGCAACAATCAATGTTTGAATGAATGAAGAACTTCTCCTCTTGTCTCTCCTCTCTCCCGCTCACACACTCTACACCTCTCCTGATGCCTTCACTGACTGTCAACACTGTAGGAATTAAGAACATCTACACTGAACAGGTTTAACAAACAGAAGAGCTGTTACAGTATTATATATGTGTTAGAACTTTTCTCCTGATATCGTGTCACCATGACAACTGGATAATGCTAGCATGATAGTTGTGATTGCTAACAGCAGCCATGTTTGTTTGTGTTTTTAACTTTCACTATGAGAATGTTTTGGTGAGGACCGGTTTTATATCAGTCACCATCATATGGTCGCAAGTCAGCGGCGCTCGTGCATGTGAGCGGGGGGGGGGGGGGGGGGGGGGGGGGGGCGTCGTTTTGGAGGAGCTTCGAGGGGAAGGGGGGAGGGGTTAGACGGAGTGCTGAGGAAATGCTACATTCAAATTCATGCTAGTTTTCTGAGACGACCAAGCCCAGCTTTAACAGCCCGTTTATGTGACGGTCACGTTAACCAGCAGCAGGATGAGGTGCTGCTAGTAGCGGGCACTGACAGCGTCTGTCTCGATCTTTATGCCTGTGTTTCTGTGACACAGCGTGGCGTGTGTTTACATGTTACAGCCATGCTCAGTCTCTGGAAATACGTGTGTAGAAGTGTGAGATTCAGAAATGGAGCGCCGCCTGCAAGCTAGTTCAGGCAGACAACTCGAGCCGCGCTCATCATACTGACACGTCACCACCTCTCCATCAGCTGATCTCAACATCCTCATTCGGCGGTCTATTTAAACGGCAAGCCTCCTGTCTCTGCCTCTGCTTGCAGTGCTCCTGCTGTTCTGCTCAGTGCTGTGTGAAGTTTGTCCCCACCTCCTCCCCGGCTTCCACCTGCGGGCTCCGGGGGTGTTAGTCCTCTCTCATTGCTCCTAATGTCTGCATTTAAATAATCTACGAGGAGTAATGAAATTCAGAGCCCACACGCCAAACACAATACTGTATGCTGCAATCAACTTATTAAGTTAACGTGAGTTGTCTGACTGAAATGGAGAAAATCACTGTGACTGTCGCTAATGTTTTCTTCTTCTTTTGCTATTTAATTCAGTTAGCATTCTTCTTCTTCTGTTATTTAATGCGGTTAGCAAACAGCTTTAAGACGCTCTATAGCCACCGTCTGGCAGGAATACCGTATTACAACCAGGCACCGGTAAAAACAATGACAAATTTTACTTTTAAAATAGAAAATATTCAAAGTAACTCTTCGAGTTTTACAAAGTGAACGAATATTCAAAAATCATTGCCCATCCTTTCTGGTTATGGCTTCATTTTCCAACACCAGAGTTTGCTGCTTGGGAAGCGAGTGTTTAGTGGGGGGTTGTTGTACATCAAGCTCGCCCTGATGGGGTTCCAAAACAACTACCCACTGTCTATACATCATCCCACACATGATTAAGTGCTGAGTTCTTAAAAACAGACATTACATTACTTTTTTTTTTTTTTTACGTTGCTTAGCGCCGTTGAGTGGCTGTTTGTTGCAGCAGCTCTCTCTTCGTTGTTCTTTTTTCATATCTGTTTAGTTCTCTTCGTATTCGAAGCCTGTCATGACTTTTAATGACTCATTTGTTGGCCATGGACACCAAACTGGTACGTTTGCAGTGGTGTTTTTACTCTTTTTGTTCCTGTGTGTCCGGAGATCCTGTGTAACCATGGTCGCATTGTTTAATACGAGATCAGCTGTTAGCAGCCCGTAGCATGTTGATGCTAAACGATGATAGGCCCCAGTTCCCTGCGAGCTGAGGGAGAAGGAGGCAAGGACGACGTGCTGGTACTGAGGTTGCAAGCTAAAAGACGACATTGGACTGTCATTCCACCAACCGTTATGGGGACTGTAGATCTTATCTACGTAAGTGGACGAGCTAACCAGCACCAGAGTGAATAGCATCATACTAACAGAGCTAACACCGGACACGAACGCCACATTGGAAGGATTTCACCTGCTGTGGGTGGACAGGATACAGGAGAGCAAGACTGAACACACTGGTGAAGAAGGCCAGCTCAGTCCTGGACCCTGTGGAGGTGGTGGCTGACAGGAGAATTAGGTGGTGGCTGACAGGAGAATTATGGCCAAGCTGTCGTCTCTGATGGACATTGTATATATATATATATTTATTATTCTTGTTGTACACCTTCTTGTTTGCTGCTGTAACTCCATGAATTTCCCAGTTGTGGGACGAATAAAGGATTATCTTATCTTACCTTATCTCTTACACTGTATCAGCTACTAGATGTTTTCTGCTCACGTGTCCATTTGTCTCCCCTCACTGTGTTTTAGTCCTTTTCTTCCTTTATCCGACCTCTCTGAAGGTCAGAAACTACAGACACATGTACGTCTGTGGACATCAACAGCTGGGTGCAGACCGAAACTGAAGCCTGTGGATGGAAATAAGGAAACCACACTGACTGGAGTTACTCTCTCTCTACCACACGCACACACAGGCACACACATATAGGACACAGCCTACATTAGATCAAACATAAAGATGGACATCTGATCTGAACAAACCCCCCCACACACACTTCAATATGTTACACATTTAAACTCATACACCAACACTCAAAAACACATAAAACCTCAGTTCACCAACAAACCCTGTGTGACACCTGAACTCAGGAGCTGACCTCCATTTAGTTTCTAATGACCTCACAGCTGCAGGACTACGATCACACACTCTGCTATGTTGATGTGATGAAGCCAGAGACTTACATTCACATTTAGTATTTCAAATGGAGGCAAATAGTGTCACGTTTGGGGAAAGACTGAAGGAGGACCCAAGTGCAGATTTAAAAATAAAAAGGTTTTAATAAACAGAAGAACAAAAGATACAAACAAAACTTACAATCACAAAGGCACAAGAACACAGGAAGTCAAACTAAACTTAACACACACAAATATTCTGCAAGATAGAACACTGAAAACCAACTCAAGAAATCACAGAGAGTAAAAAGACAAAATACTAAACACACAAGAACACAACAAGGTAACAAATAAATCACAGGACTTGAACCACGAAAACACAACACTGGGAATACACAAGGATAACTCATAACTAATACAGACAAGAAATATAAGCACAAGGTCAGCACTCCAAAATAAAACAGGAAATCAAAGACAGATACACGGACATGAGGATTTACAAAAAGGAAGGAGAACTTAAAAACCACACTCAGGAAATAACACAAGGGAAAATCAACACATCAAACAAAAGGCACCAGAAACTGAATAAACCTGAACAGAAAGAAAATGGAACCAAAAATCACTAAAAGAAAACTGAGAACAGACCTAACATGACAAATAGTTCCCAAAAACCAAATGAACAAGCACATTTGAAAACTAAGTTGCATTAGCAGGAATGCTTTTCATTTTCCAAACATGGACGCATTATTTGACTCATTATTAATATTCAATAATCCAATTTGCATTTTAATTTTCATCTACAAGAGTGCAAATTATTTTACACATTGAAAATGAAAAATAATATTACATTTGATTAATTTGTCTTATTATGCATTCTAGTACTTAGGAGTTCCTTTATTTGTTTATTTTTATGTATTATATTTTTTCATTGTTATTATTATTACTATTATTATTATTATCATTATTATTATTGTTATTATTATTATTATTATTATATTGTTTTTTCCTTTGTTTATTTTTGTGTCTTTCTGTGAAGCACTTTGTAACTTTGTTTAGAAAAGTTCTGTAGAAATGAAGATTATCATTATTATTATTATTATGCACCCATATTTGGAAAATTAATGGGAATTTCTGTTAATGCAATTTAGTGTTCAAATGTGCTTTTTCATTTGGATTTTGGTAACAATTTGCTTTGTTTATTTCACAGGAGAATTTTCAGTGTTTGGTTGTTCTCACTTTCTCCCTCTTAAATACGATTAATTAACATTAAACAGGAACTTTGTCATTATGGTAAAACTTAAATTTAAAGAAAGTTCACTCAGTAAAATATTGTTTATCTGAAACGGTAATATGGATATGTCTCGAACCCTAATCACCTAAAAGTACACTGACTCCACCTTTTTTTAAATGATCCAAAGAACTGTTTTCATAGCAAAGATTACAACACTAAGGATACACATGTAATCTGCCTTTTAAAGACAGTTCAATTCACTTTAATCTATTTCAAGCATGAGAGACGGCAAAGGACTGAATAAATAATGGACGTAGTATCTGTGATGTCAGCGCTGTTTTGAAGCCAGTTGGCAGCGGCAGCCATATTGGAAATGTTGAACTCAACGAACCTGCTGTCGAGCGATTGTGATGTAAAGAGGCGGGCCTTGAGCCTCCTAGCCAACAGCTACAGTGTTCCCGCCTGTCAATCAAGTCAGCTGTGCCTCTCATTGGAAGACTCGTAATCTCAATATCTTCGAAATTGCTGCGTTATGAAAAACTTCAAGCTGTACAGTGTGTGCCGATCGAGAAATGAGCTTTCCAGACTACACTCTGTTTTTGAACCAGGCTGTAAACATAATTATTTCTGCTGTAAAGGTCGGCTTCTTTGAATTGGTGTGTATGTGGTTTCCGATACTTCCAGAGCCAGCCTCAAGTGGACACTCGATGAACTGCAGTTTTTAGCACTTCAACATTGGCTTCAATTCTCGCGGCCAGAGGTTGCCGCTTGGAGACTGCAGACAGGGATGCTCATTTTTATTCCCCCACCCCCTTTTTTCTTTTTTTATACAACAGATGTTTGAACATTTCATGCCAGGAGAGGAACAGGTGTCACCAACTGATGACCCCTGATGTTGAAAAATGAAGCAAGTGTGGAAATGTGGAAGTGCAAAAAAACTGCAATTCCTTGAGTGTCCTTTAAGCGTCTGCTGCAAAAGCCAAGAGGTCCTTCCAGTTTAGATGCAGATTTTTACAGCCAAATGAACATGTGTACAGTCTGGTTTAAAAAGAGTTTTTGTATGTAGCTAATCCATCACCTGACTTTCTTAGTAATCACCCAGCTGTGTTAAATACCTGATTCTGATTGGTGAAACCCATTGACCACGGTTATTAACTTTGAGTAGCAAAGGCGACGCGAGGAACAACCTGATCGCACCTCAGGTGAAAGATGAATACACACTTACAGCGCCACAAGTAAGTAGCAGAGAGCACTCGTCTACTCTTACTTACTTTTAACAGTCATGTAGTATGTAACACTGCAGACATTTAAGCCAAATATTTCTGTGTGATTTTGTAAAATTAACATAAAAGAGAAAAAGTGCAGTGACAAAGAATTGAACACCACTAGCAGCTGTTTAAGGCAGCCAGATAACATGTTGCCTTAGCTTTTTCTTTTCAAACCGTTAATTCTTATTGGCATGTGGGAGCCTCTAATTCAAAGCCTGAGGACTGTCCTCCTTTTTTTATTTCCCTGATTAATCTGAGAGCGACTTCACTTGGGTCTTGTTTTTGTTTACAAGTGTTTGGTTGTTTCAGGACTTGACATTTGGACTCAAACATAATTTGATACCTCGCTTCGTGTTAACTCTTCATGCATTCTACTCAGATACTGTCACGTTACAATAGCTACAGTGATCCGTGCCTGCAAGGAGTTTGAGCCGCTGCAGGCAGGGAAAGATTATCTCATCCTGTGTCCGGGGGAACAGGTGCAGGATTTTGGCATTGATGGTTCAGCTTAGCACGTAAAGGCGGAGAGAGATCGGAAAAAACATTTTTACCACACACACGGGGAAGAGGTCTGTGCTTTGGGGAAGTCAGGGGAGCAGAGAGAGCACGGTTCAGTGTTTACTTCATACCACACAGTAAATCTTGGCTCTGAGGAACACATGCTAAATGAATGAAGGCTTATTAAAAGCATGATCTTTGTTTGTTGATGGCGATGTTGTAATCACCTACCGTAGGTCACAGCTCACTCACTGATATTTTTACCACTACAATTCTAAACACATTCCCACCAAGTACATTTACGACCATGCCCTGCTGTCATCAAGATCACAGCCTCATCACAGTCTATTAAACTCAACATTGTTTGACTCGCTTTTCTTTCAGCGCATAACACAAAGGATGCTTCTCAATTCTCGTGTCACAAAGGCTTTAAGTTTAAAATGAGCCAACTGCTTTGTCAACACATTAACCTCAGCCCATTTGCTTCGGGAACATTTGTCTGGCCTCGTTCACATTCAAACATATCCCCGCTGTCACTCTGTTTTACGAGACGGGATTAAAGTTGTTGGCTGGAGATTCCATTGCCTTCCACAGCGGCCGTTCCCCTGCGCCTCCGCCTCTCTACAGCAACATGGGAACGTGAGGAAACAGAGAGAAGGCCACACACGGAGGCCACGCAAGTCTCCCTGCCAAGGTATGTAATTCGCACGTCAGTCACACACATGGCGGGGAGGGGGTCATTGTCAGGAATGAGTTGATGTATTAACATTACTCAGGCCTGATGTGTCTGTTAATGCATAGATTGACTCTAGATGAGTGGTCACTCAGAGGGATTTAAATCACACAGAGTCCATTCACAACAACCCAGGACTCACGTAAACACCTTTATACACCTGGGTAATGACCTGTTTATGGTAGGCCTTGAGACCCTGATGAAAACAAAAATGGATCCAGAGCCTGACCTTACATTTGAACAATTACCGGCTGCTAGGAGTATTTTATAATAATGTAATATTCTGATAGTACATATTCAGGCAGGGTGCCCACGCCTGTGGAACACCCTGCCTGAGGATCTGAGGGATGCCCAGAGCATAAATATTTTTAAAGGCAAACTCAAGACCGACCTTTTTAGTCTTGCTTTTAACTAAGTTTTATTTTTATTCTTAACAGTTTTATCTATTTATTTATTTATTTATTATCTATTTCAAATGTAGTCACTTTTATTCTACTTTATTTATCTATGTACTTATTTATTTATTTTAAGTCTAGCATCTTAAGTTATTTTAATGGTTTAATATTTTAGTCTTTTATTATCTTAGAAATGTATTTTATTTTGGTGATTTTAATTTCCTGTTTTGAGTTTTAACATCTTATTTTACCTCCAGTGTTTCCTCATTAAGATATCATGCGAGTGTTTCCTCAGTTCATTCAGCAACTTCTTTTTTATTTTATTTATTTATTTTATTTTTATTGTTTTTATTACTATTGTTGCATATTGTGTTCTTAACCTTAGGATTATGGGGTGGTTTTGGGGTCAGGGCTGGGGGTGGGATCTTTTTCTAAATTTATTCTATTTTGAAGTTATGTACAGCACTTTGTGTTACAAAGTCATTGTATGAAAAGTGCTTTTTAAGGAAAGTCTGATTGATAGATAGATTGATTGATTGATTGTTAGATTGATTGATTGATTTATCTAACCAATAAAGTTGCTTTCATTTACTTATTTTTTTTTTTTTTACTTTCCTCTTGTCTGCATATATATTTCTGGTTTGTGTCATGTTTGTCACAAACTGTCAAATATTAATGCAATTTATTCTTGCAGCAAAAGAAAAGAAAGAAAACCTTTTTCTTCTGTGCTTGTGACTGTGTGCATGCAACCATCACCATCCCTCTTTCATTTACTTATTAACAAGCCTGTACATCCTGACACAGCAGATGACCGTATTCTATCCACCATTGTTACACAGCTCTTTTACTGATCTTCGTTGTGTAAGATGCTTGATTCTGATTGGCCAAAATCCCCTTGACAACAGTTAATAACTTTCACTATAGCACAAGCAACACCAGAGACAAACTGATCACACAACATGTCAAATCAATCCACAGAAAACAGTTCAGACACATTTAGCTTCTGCTTGTTGACACCATATACCAGGGGTCCCCAAACTTTTTCTTGTGAGGGCCACATAACTTTTCCCTTCTCTGATGGGGGCCAGGGTCAGTTTGTAACAGAAAAAGTGTGAAGATCGCAGGGGTGCCTAAACGTAAAACATTTATTGTTTTCCAGAAAGCCACACATAACCAAATATTAATAACCCTTTCCGGGATCTTCACAGAAAAAAAAGTCAGGATATAAAAAATAACACTATTAATGAAATAAATAAATGGAGCGCCGCCTGCAAGCTAGTTCAGGCAGACAACTCGAGCCGCGCTCATCATACTGACACGTCACCACCTCTCCATCAGCTGATCTCAACATCCTCATTCAGCGGTCTATTTAAACGTCAAGCCTCCCTGTCTCTGCCTCTGCTTGCAGTGCTCCTGCTGTTCTGCTCAGTGCTGTGTGAAGTTTGTCCCCACCTCCTCCCCGGCTTCCACCTGCGGGCTCCGAGGGGGTTAGTCCTATCTCATTGCTCCTAATGTCTGCATTTAAATAATCTACAAGGAGTAATGAAATTCAGAGCCCACACGCCAAACACAATACTGTATGCTGCAATAAACTTATTAAGTAAACGTGAGTTGTCTGACTGAACACTATTTATGAAATAAATAATAACCAAATAACCGTCTCTGGTAGGCTATTGTTCAGGGGGCCGGGCCAAATGTGGAGGCGGGCCATATCCGGCCCGCGGGCCGTAGTTTGGGGACCACTGCCATAGACCGTAAGGTGAGGTAAAACCATTAGTAAAAGGTCTGTAAAATTCCTTTTATAAAAATGATTTCTAGCACGATAAACCACAAAGCAGAGTGGACGAGTGGTGAAACATGGTGGTGTAAATTAATAGGTAGGGCAAGAACAAAGACTCCTTATTACCATTTACTTTATGGAGATTTCATAACTAAATATAATAATTCAAATATCAATCAAACAGAGGTATAATTGAGTACAAAAATGTAAGCTCTGTCTGGTTAATTTCTGTCGACAGACTTCCTGTCAGAGCTGTGGTACAGTGGAGCTGTTTTGTAACAACCAGAAAAAGCCCGATGATTAATTGTGATTCATACCAAACATTAGAGCACCTTCTGCTCCATTGTTACAGAACAAAAGAGGTAAGACAAAACAAGAAAACGTGTGTTTTAATGTTAAATGCACATATAACTCTGTAATGTGTAGTTTATTTGTTGAATCTTTTATGGATAACCACCAACATCTGTTTTGGTTGATAATTTGTGTGATAAACACACATTTGGAAAACGAGAGCTAAGGTCGTTATGCACCAAAACACGTCTTCGAGTGAGCGTTTTTGAAAAATATCATTTCATTCCTCAGAAGGAGGAAAACTGTGGACAAGAGAAACCATAGCTTCGTACCCTGGGACTCTATAAACATCTAATGTGAAACTTTAACATCATTGTGAAATGAGGTTTGTATTGTGCACCTTTAATGTATCATTGTATATAGTGTTGTTGTGATTTTGTGTGTAACTTTTGTGATATTCGTATTGAACTTTAATACAATGCAATACATGAAGAGTCAGGTGCAGGTTATTAATGGTTTTTGGTATTAGCTCAAAAAATCTATATTGTCCCTGTTTTAGATGAGACTAATAATCATTGACAGAGTTATATACAAATGAATGTATTTTGAGAAGATTATATTTAACATTTGAACTTAATGAAACATGACCTAGAAAACAATGAGTCTGTTTGATTCCTCCTCCATGCTGTATCTCCTCACTGTTCTCCCATAGATGCCATGCAGGTGCACAGAATTTCTGACTAAGCACAACCAACACACTGAAGTGCCAAACACACACCAGACCTCATTAGTGATCTGTTTGTGTGTATGCAGGTACATTTATGACACTAAAGTCATTTTACCTCCAGGTGCAGAGCCTCTACAGGATACATCCCTCTGTTTTATATTCAGGCGGTTTCATTACAACACAGCAGCCTCTCATGTTAGCTGTACGAGCACATGTCCAAGTCAGCGGTCATGTTCATGTAACATGAATATTTGTTTTTAGACCATGCACCACCTGTGTCTAAGTTCCCTTTCTGTGCAAAGATAAAATTAAAACAGTCTGTTTGGACGTCAGGCATAAACTGCAACACCTTGAAAACATGAGACTGGGGTTTGAATCCAGACTTCCAGGTGAAGTGTGAGGGTTTAAGAAGGACAGCCTTTAATCACAGCAAATGTTCTCCTCAGACTCTTTCCAAACAGAGCAGGTCTAGACTGTACTCTATGTTCTATTATTAACAAAGACCCAACATCAAGACAGGATAAGATCCAGTCCCATCTTACAGACAGGACTCAGTCTGATCTCATCTTAATCCACCATGAGCAGAGCACTTTGCAGCATTTAGCAAGTTACAGTGGCAAGGACAAACTTCCTTTAACAGGCAGAAACCTCCAGCAGGACCAGACTCATGTTAGACACACATCTGCTGAGACCGTGTTGGAGAGAGGGATAGAGGGAGATGAAGAGAGAGAGAGAGAGATGATAGTGGTGAGACAGATAGTAGTAGTTGTAGCAGCTGGAGTCTGGCACGTCCAGAGCAGCGGAGATCCAGAGGAACCTAGGAGACAAGGGAGCTGAGGGACTCCAGAAAGGTCTATGGTTAGTAACTTTAATGGGACAGGGAGAGTTAAAGTAAGAGACAGACAGACAGAGAAGAGAGAGGGAAAGACAGGATCCCAGTGTGTCAGCCTAAGCCTATAGCAGCATAACTAAGAGCTGGTCCAAGCCTGATCCAGCTCTAACTATAAGCTTTATCAAAAAGGAAAGTTTGAAGCGCACTCTGAAAAGTAGAGAGGGTGTCTGCCTCCCGGACCATGACTGGTAGATGATTCCAAAGGACGGGGGCCTGATAACTGAAGGCTCTACCCCCCATACAACTTTTAGGGACTTCAGGTACGACCAGCAGACCTGCATGTTGGGAGCGTAGTGTTCTAGAGGGGTAATTTACATTTGCCAGCGAATTGCAAAAACAGGCTGATTGTACAGAAGAGAAAATAGCCTCTGGATTTGTTATGGCAGTTCATATTTTCTTGATTAATCCAAGGTCTAAATGGATGCTCTCAAGCCTTCCTAATCACAGAATAACGCTCTCTTTCTAAATAATGGCCCCACCTAGAGTTAAAAGACAACAAAGCAGGATACCCTTTGGCCTTGGCTGTATGGCTCAATCAGGATAAAAACACAGCTCCACCCCTTTTACCAAATATGGTCACTTCTGGCTCTGAACCAAGAATGCAGCGGCTTTAACGTAGTGCATGCACAGGATACACAGCTCTGACTCTGTCCTCAAAGTGAGAGGAAAGTAAGAGTTACAGAGGTCATGAGAAACGTTTGGACGAGCACGTCGGGGGCTCGCTCAGCATCTGTGCGCCGTACTAATGTTCCAGCAGGACTGTGGATCAAAACCATGTTCAGCATGAACCCATGACTCGCTACAAGCCTGAGGATGAAAGCTCTCTCTGAGGGGTATCTGATATCAGCCCATGTATGGATTATGAAGGATTGAGCGTTAACTCCCTCACCAGCACAAATGTTCAGACCTAAGTCACCTGCTCAGATCTACAGGTGACATTTAGCTTTTTCCAGTCAGCACTGCTACCTGGAAATACTCCCAATCTGGTTCACACACACACATATACACACACACGCACACACACACACACACACACACACACACACACACACACACACACACACACACACACACATGCACAAACATACACACACAAACACACACACGGACACAAACACACACAAAGACACATACACACAAAGACACACACAAACACGTACACACAAGCACACACGCACACAGACACATACACACACAAACACACACACAAAGACACACACAAACACACACAAACACACGCACACAAACACAAAGACACACACAGACAAACACGCACACACAAGCACACACGCACACACGCACACAAACACATACACACACAAACACGCACACAAACACACAAACACACACACACACACAAACACACACACACAAAGACACACACAGACAAACATGTACACACAAACAAGCACACACAAACACGCACACAAACACACACAAACACACGCACACAAACACAAACACACACAAACACAAACACACGCACACAAACACAAACACACACACACCAAATAAAGACGAGCGAGCAGCAGAGGGTTCACTGTCAGTTCATTTTGATTTCAGTGTGTGTGTGTGTGTGTGTGTGTGTTTTCCCCCACAGGGCACTATTTTCTCCCTCATTAGGAGAATGGGAATCCCTCTCTGCCTCATCATCTGCTCACAAAAACCCATTGGTTGTCAGTTTGTGTGTGTGTCTGTCTGTGTGTGTTACCCACTGGGTGTTCCCTGCGTGAATGGAGGCAGAGTGAGTTAAACACACGTGGCCACCATCAGACGTGTCAGTAGTGTATTGGTTGAAACATCACGCTCTGATTGAAGTCAAAGTGGAATATAATCTGTGTGTTGTTACAAACAAGACACTGAACTCACAAACTCCTGCTTCTGTGTGACTGGTGTGTTTGTGAGTGAACATGTCTTGATCTTTAGTAAATTCATACACAGCATTTCTGTATTTCACAGTGAGAAGCTGAGTGAGAAGAGTTAAAATGTGTTTCAGAGAGAGAGGAGTTTGTCCTCCACGCAAAGCTCCATTAACATCTTGTTATTTTTATTATTTTATTTAACCTTTATTTAACCAGATAAGTCCCATTGAGATCAAGACCTCATTTTCAAGGGCAACCTGGCCAAGAGGTCAGCAGCACACGTCAGAATAAATGGCACAACTCAACAACATGGAACATATATGCAGACAGTATGTAGAAGCAAACAATAATAATTGAAAAGTGCAACTTATTTTCAAGTAAAGTGCAGTTTGTGATTACAAAACAGCATTTAAAAACACAGGCACTGTTCTGGGGTCTGTCTTTCATTTAAGATAGACTTAATGGTGAACATCTGAAACAATAAAGGTGAAACTAAATCAGCCTCAGTAACTAATGAGGAACTTTTTATTCCATTACAGTTTATACTTTTCATTCCTGTTTAATGCATTTAAGTAGACTTCAAGGAAGTGTTCTACAGAGCCAATGAGTTGGATGAATTTCTATATTGATTATAGAGGACAGAGAGTTATGGTGTCAAAACCCCTTGACAATGGTTATTAACTTTCACTAACATGAGCAACACCAGAGTCACACTGATCACACGTCATGTCAAATCAATCCACAGAAAACAGTTCAGACACATTTAGCTTCTGCTTGTTGACACCATAGACCGTAAGGTGAGGGGAAACTGTTAGCTTCAGTTAGCATCAAAACAATGTGGCTAAAATGCTAGTTTCTGTTAGCATGCTAATGCGGCTGGCTACAGACATTTTCATATTTAATATTAGTAACAAGCAGTTGAGGGAAACTTTAGGTTAGTGATCTTTCCAAAGAAAGTTAAACCATGAGTGGTGGTGATGAAAGCAGCAGGGTTCAAAGTTGTGACATTAGTTTCTTTTTAAAGGTGTGTAAACCACAGAGCTCAGAGAAGAAGGAGAGCTGAATGAGGACAGTTTCATGTTCAATCCACCGCAACAGGCAGAGAAGAATCCATCACCATGGAGCGATCACTGACGAGGAATCACTGGGACTATTTTTAAAAACTGTAAACAGAAATCATTTAAATCAATGAAATAATCTTTAATCAATGTTTTTAAAGTGTTTGTATTTGGCCATGGCAAAGGCTCTGCATCAGAGGATCTGAGGTGACAAGATAGGGAGTGTCATTTGAGGAGATGGGTTAGGTATGAGGGGGCAGACGTTATTGAGGGCTGAGCAGGATCTTGAAGTGGATTCGGTGCTGTATGGGGAACCAGTGGAGGTGCTGAAGGATGGGTGTGATGTGAGCTCTGGGCAGCTGAGTTCTGGACATTTTATAGTTTTTGGAGCTTGGTAGAGGGAAGGCCTCGAAGGATGCTGTTGCAGTCCAGCCTAGAGGTTACAGAGGCATGGATGAGTGTTTCTGCAGCAGAGGAGGAATCCCATTCATGCACCTCTAAGTGTCACCAGGAGCCATACGGAGTTCAGTGTCTTGCCCAAGGACACATCAGCACGCTGGGATCGAACCACCAACCTGAGACGACGGACTCTCCCACTGAGCCTCAGTTGCCCACTAATTTGTTTATTCCGATCACAGCGGTCACATGGAGTTGGATGACAGAGCTGTAGATTGCATGACTTTGACTCCAGGAGGCATCCAAACCTCCATCTGTGGTTAGGTGAAGGCAACACTTTGAATACACAGCTGAAGAATTACTGACATCATCAGTGACCGGATATGTTTGACGTGAGCATATTTCAACTTATCAGATACAGACTTTGAACTGATTTAGGATGATAACAGAAAAATTAAATCTGGTTGGGATTGGAGTCCCTTTATAAATGTATCTCATTCTGTAAATAGCAACACATTGAATGTCTAGGCGACAGGATTAGATTAAGGTGTCATCTTTTGCACTGGCACCATTTTCTTTTCAAACCCAGTGTGATTCAGCGTCCTCTTAATCTTCATGATCTTGTTCATGTTTATCAAGTGGGAGCCACTCAGAAAGCAAAGGCCATCCTTGAAGACCCTCACCAACCCCTTCATTCAGAGTTTAGACTTTTGCAAACAGAGAGGAGGTTCACTTATACTAGGAGGGCCAGATCTAACAGATATCTTCCATCATGTGTGCCCTCAGCTGTTGGGTTTTTTAAACAAGCTGTAGGGTTTGTTGCCATTTCACAAAGGATTGTGGTACCTTTGGTCTCATATGCAGAAAAATGATGTCATCCACGGGAGTTATGTACTTACATGAAATGTGTGCACTTATGTTTGTTTATGTGTATTGCTTGTGTTTATATGATACTTGTTAGGACTTCTGTTGGAAACCAAGGTGCCCCAAATCCAAATCCTCAGCGCTAAAACATCCTCAGTGTCTGCTGAGTTTTATCTCAGCACTCTCAGTTGAAAACATTTCAACTTTAAGAAAACTGCCTTGCTCATCAATGTCACTTCTTGAATACCGACCAATCAGAATCAAGAAGGGGCGGGACTTCTTTCATCAACTTTGTCAACAACAACAGCGGATGTCGGTATGGAAAAGAAAAGTTATCACTTGTTTTTGAGGTAAAATTTCCTAGTTTAGAGCTGCTGCTAATGCTATGACTGTTTCTATCAATAGTTCTTACAGCGTTTAGTTAAAATGTCATTGAATGAAAACAAGTATGAAGCATAGAGAGTGCTGCGGGACGACTTTCGTAACTCAGCACTAAAATTGTGGTCGTGAGCGCTCCCAGCTCAAAAAACGGCGTTAGTGGACAGCATGACAAATTAAACTCAGTGAAGCCCAAAGCTTGACTTTATGTAACAGGTTTAAAAATACACCATTAATTATTATTATTTTGTAATTACATAAATTATACCTGTGTGTTTGTATGTGTGTGTTGTAGAGCCTCTGTCATTTCAAGTATTTTTATGTGCAGCCACTTCTTCCAGTCAATTTCTCCTTTGTTGGTTTCTTGACCTTTATATTTTGGTTTGCCCCCTTCCCTCTCCCCTTTTGTATGTTATCCCTGGGGGAGAGGTAGGTGTCAATTGCTTAACTTTTAAAAAAAAATCTTTTTCCATCTATTTATTTATTTTATGTGTGCTTTTGTCCTGTATGGTGTTTTAATGTGATTATTAAACAGATTTTACTTTTATTTATTATGTAAGTCATGTCCAAAATTTTGGACGTGTTAAGTAAGCTAGCTGGATGTGCACATGCTTTGTGCTGGTTTGCGTGCACTGAGGTTTAAGCTAGCTGAAATGTGCTTTTATCTGTGCAGGAGCGGAGGTGGGCTGCATATGTTGTAAAAAAGCTGAGGTTCTTTTCTATCTGTTAAACAGAAAATAAACACAGAGAAAGCAAGATCCTGGTGTCGGTCATCTTTGTAGAAGAAGAAAAACACAAGGCAGAGTCCCACCGGTTACATTTAAATGTATTGTTTTTGTTCATGTTTTGTAAATATTGTTAATTTTTATACCGTTTAGTAATGACATACAAGTCCAGCTTGAGATTTATCTTTATTTCTATTTTTACAACATCTAAATGTTCAATCAGAATAAACCACATTTACAAGGAGCTGAAGATTCCTGGTGTGGGACTATACAGAAGTTAGTAACCCACATTTCACCGATGCTCCTCCTTTACTGAATTATAAGCACAATAATATATGTAAGTCTGTGAATGAATATGGGAGGGGAGGTGGGGGTGGGGGTAGATGAAACAAAACAGAACTGGCTTGATAGATGGAGAAGAGAAGCCGGGAATAAGGGAACCAAAATGGAGGAACAAAAGGTTAATAAAGCTGATGAGGAAGAATTGGCAGGGAGGCTATTAAAAACAAAAGAGCAGGAGGGTGAAGCCAGAGGCTAGCAGCGTGCAGGGCTGACAGCCTTAAACGGAAAGGCCTGACTTTTCTGTACACTACACCACAAGTGTCATAGGCTGCACCACATGAAGCTTGTCTAGTTGCAGGAAAAACAATCACAGTACTCAGTCAAGCCATTAATAACTGTTTGGAAGTCAGTATGGGCATCACATGTGCCCATTTGTAAGAGAGTACGTGTGTGTGTGTGTGCTCCAGGGTGTTAATTTCCAGCGATGGGATGAGTCCTTGGCATCCCAGTGTGATTCATATTAAAAGTCAATTGGCCTTAAAATTTGGCCAGACCCCCAAAGTCTGCAGCAGTGAGACATAGCTGTCAGCTAATGGCGGCGTGGCCCAGAGTCACACTGGCTGAAATTGAATCTGACCACAGAAGCCAATGGGCCAGAGACAGAGTGTTTCAGACACTGACCATTATGCTCATGACATCTTCTGCTAACTGGCCCCCCACTCCTCCCGGTACAAACTCAGTGTGCTGCTACTGGTGGCCAGTTGGTTGCGTGTGTGCATGCTTTGAAGCGTGGTTCATTGAGATTTATAAAAGAAAGAAAATCCTCAACAGAGCTTTTACATCCATACGTACTGCAATGCTGCAATTACATACCGATAATCTGTGCAAAGGACAAGTGTGTGTGTGTTTTCAGTAACCTCTTGGCCTGAAACATTAGCGAGAGCTATCAGCGTGTCCTTGCTCTTAATTTCTCGCCTGTGTGCCTGTGTGGTGAGGTATGTCAGCGCTGGCTGGGAAATAGAAAGAGATGAAGGCAGAGAGGCTATCTGCCTCCTGCTGCTCCTGTGATTTCACTACAACCTCCACTATAATTACTGTGCACACTATTTACAACAACACAAAACTTTAACATTTGGGACCAAAGCAACTGTTATAACCAGAAAACTTCCACAAACTCTTCTCTTCACTCAGGATACTTTTTCTACAGGTGAGTTAATCTAAACGGATTGTTGGCCATATCTTTAAAACTAAATGTCACCAGAAGGATTAAGTCTAAGGAGCGAGACCAACATTAGAATTTATGTCACATATTTACTAAGTGACAACCTCCCGTCTTAAAATATGAAACCCCTGTGAAGTGTTAAAAACTGCAGTTCATCAAGTGTCCACTAGAGGCTGGCTGCAGAAACACCAGAAACCACATACACACCCATTCAAAGAAGACGATCTTTACAGCAGAAATAAACATGTTTACAGTGAAGAATCTCTTCAAACATCAACACATCATAGCATGTCCGCACAAGGTAATTTAATACAGTGTAGCCAACAAATCGAACACAACAATCCCAAGGCACGACCTAGCGCCACAATTTTGGTTCAGGAATCGATGTGTTGAGACTGCAGCGCTCGCTGGAGGAGGTCACAACAGATCCTGCCGACAACGCCAACTTGTCGTATCTTGACCGTCCGTGATGTGCTTGCTTGTATAGTAATAAGTTTATTACAAGAAACAACACCAGTATCGAACAAGCACCGCGGAATGCCGGGAAGACAGCGTGCCAATCTGTGTCTTCCCTGTTGCTGTTGACCACCATCTTTTATAGGTCTAAGAGCCAGTGACATAGGCTGTTTTCGAAACGACCTGCTACATACTACTTACTAATGCAGTAGGCTGTAGGTACTGCCTACTACATACTGCATTTGAATTAAGCATGTAGTATGACTGTTCTGTTCGATCTGTCATGCAGCATGCTGAGCCAGACGTCACTGGATTTCTGGTTTCGAACAGCGGAAGTAAACAACGGCGAAGCCAATAGAGAAACTTCTTATTTAGAAGGAAAAAGAAAAAGCGTAACGAGCGCTGTGCATTGTGGGAAAAAGTATGCAAGGCAGACTGGTATGATGCATACTGAGATATTTTCCCGAATCAGTAGAAATCTGGGGAATTTTGGCATACTGCAGATTTTCCTCTACATACTACATACTACATACTACATACTACATACTTAATTTTGGCCAAATCAGTATGTACTGCTGGTATAGTAGGCGGTTTCAAAAACAGCCCTAGCCTACTAAACACACACAAACTTATCTTAACATCTGGTCTTCTATAGTACTGTCCTCCAAACCTGTTGAACTAGGGGTCACAAAAACGTGTTCCTGTAATTCACAAAACATTAAAGGGGTCTCTATCTAAACGTCCCTGGAAGTCTGAAACAACATAGACTTCCCCTTGTCTTGTTTTGTGTCAGATACTTCCACAGCCTGGTTCAAAAGATGAGTTTAAGTCTGAAGAGCTCATTTCTCTATCGATTTAATTCATTATAACTCTGTATTTTTGAAGAAATTAAACTTACGAGTTTTGCCCAAATAAGGGCATGACTGACTTCATTGACAGGCGGGAACACTGTAGCTGTTAGCGAAAGGCTAAAGGCCCGCCTCTTTTGTCACACTAGCTCAACAGAAGTTAGGTAGAGTTCAGCATTTCCAATATGGCACCCGCCGATGATCGGCTTCTAAACAGCGCTTCAGAAACAGACGGGTGACGTCACGGAGACTACGTCCATTCATTATACAGACTGTGGTGTTTACAGAACAATGTTGGGGATTGCACTTAAAGGATTTGATAATCAATATAAAATATCAAGAACACTGTGTACGTGAAATCGTAAGGACGGAAGTCAGGTGCCACTCCCAGAGACCATTTCTTACTTCCTCATGCCAATAAGAAACTGTTGCAGTGAGCATCAGCACAGCGTTTGATTGAGATGGCTGGATTTGCTGTAGTTTTCTTTTGCACTTCTTTTTATGTTTTTGGATTTGCAAGTTTTTTGATGTATGTGTGTTTCACCTTTTGAAGCATGTTTTTTTTAAATTCGCAGTGTGTCTCTTTCATTGCATTTGTTCTGCATTTGTGCTTCTAAATATGCATCATTCTGAATTTTGAAAATCTGGTTGTAAATGGTTTGAACTGTTGCAGGTTGATTACCCTGGTCAGCTGCTGAAAGAGGGCTGATGGCTCGTGTTTGGACTTCCTAACTTTCCTTACAGGTTTATTTTAGCAGGTTTAGAAGATTAATATCCTACCCTGCCATATTCCGATATATCTACTGCAAAACGTTTCTTCATCAAGGCAGAGCATGTCATCCACTGATAAAAACTGGAGGTATGATCCTGTAGTCCACATGTGTCCACAGACTATTCTTTGGTTTTTGTTTCAGAACCATGGACAGTCCCCTCGGTCAATAATAACATCCTCCTGGTCAGTTCTTATTGTCAGGAGAGTTTTATAAGGTTTAAATATTTAATGGAGGTTGACTGCTGTGCCTCGTGCTTCAATGTACACAGTGTCTCATTTCTACGGTGGCTGACAAGGATCAAATGCACTGCAACTACTCAATACGTCCCAGTTACAGAAAACAGCTGCAAGTACAGAAACAATGCAAATTCACAAACTCAAACACAAGTCCAAACGAAGAGCAATTAGAGGAACGTGGTGCAAATAAAAAAACGTGCTGCAAGAAAAAAAAAAAATGCATCATTATCAAATGCGCTGCAAATTTAGAAATGATGCATAGCATTTCATTTAAAAAGTCACATTTTCACTGTGCAGTGGGATTGTTTCTGTGGATATACGATCAATCTGTGCGTCATTATAACTCACATAGTGACCTGTTTGTAGTGTCTGTGAGATTCAGGGAGTTTAATGTAATCCACCATGTAACACCAGTTTCTTAAAGCCAACATAATAAAACACTCTGATTGTTTTGAATTGTGTTGAGCCCATAACACACCAATGAATAATCAAGAGGCTAAAAACAACCTCTTTGCACTCTGCACCTTACGCTGTGCCGTTCAGACTGTGAGCTTTAGACCATTAAAATACATCCCTGCTCTTCTGTATCTGTATCCAACACCAGACTTCCCCCTCATCTCTCCCCCTGTGTGTCCATGAATCCTGTCTCCTGTTTCTCTGCAGCGGTTCCACCCCTGCTTCGCCTTACTTTCCCTGGATCAATAAAGGTGGAAGATGCACAAGGCCCAAGGCTGCTCCTTTCATTATAAGAGGCAGACGCTCTTTGTTAACATTTCATCCCTCTGCTCCCAATGACAGCATCGTCAGCCATGACAGTTAATCCCCTGGTCTATAAAAGAACAACTGTACCCCCAAAGTTACCATCGATTTTCTCAGTACGATGCAGCACATTTAAAGGTTTAGGAGTGGAGGTTAAAGCAGCTCTAAATATTTAACAATAATCAAATCCATCTACCTCGACTAATAAAGGGCAACACATCTGTCTGATCACTTTTGCTTAGCTAAGAGCTGAGGTGTCTGTTCACCTGTTTACCTTTCCTTTCCTTGCAATGTTTAATGTTAGCATGTGGCTTATACCAACACCATTTATCTCTCTAGCACTCGGGTAATGTATTTGTCATTAATCTCATGCATCTTTCCCCATCATTTCAAGGCTTCACCACGACTGCTAGCACTAATTTTATGCTAACGAACCAACTGACACTCAGTGCTAGGTGAACACATTGATAACGCATCTTCTGGTGGGATCTGAACTGACTCTATCGGATCCTGTTAGATTGTCTCAAGCCCTCTTTTGTTAATAAGCATTGAGAAACTGTAAAAGAGGCCTACGATTAAGATAGAGGAACAAAAGGGTTAGGAAATCTATATGTACACACTTCTTATGTATTCAAAGTTGTGCCCCCATGAAAATAACAGCAACACTTCTCCACATTTAGCTCTAAAATGTCATGCAAACATGGTGTGAATTTTGAAAGTCACTTTTCTTTTACATATTTAGAGCAATATTTGTGTTTCACTTTATTTTCATTTTATTCTTAGAATATATGTAAGATTAAATTACTGTTAAATCCAAATGCTAAATATGTTTATACATGTTAAATCTGAATGTGAATTGTTAAATCTGAATCTTGCACTGTGATACTCAATATTTAGCTAATATGCAAATTCACACTGCTGCCCAGCGGAAGTACCAAAATAAAAGCTTCATAATGCAAAACAGATATCCCAACCAGTCTGTCAGTACTGACTCCTACGTGTTACTAGCTGGATTTCCCACCATCCTGAATATGCACTAATTTTGCAGAAAATATTGGAAGGGGATTTTGGAGGCCATTAAGAATTTCCACAACACTTAGAGTCACAACTGACCCAGTCTATGGTACAGACAGACTAAGTTGCTATTGCTAACTCTGTACTTTATGAAGCTTTTATTTTGGTATTTCTGCTGGGTGGCAGTGTGAATTCACGTATTAGCTAAATATTTAGGATGACAAAACAACATTTAACATTTAGAATTAGCATTAAGATTGAACATTTAAAATGTAGATTTAACATTTTATTTAACATTAAGATTCATGTCTAACATTAGGATTTAAGATTGAACATTTGTATGTTATATTTATATTTGACATTAAGATTTATATTCATTTAGATTTAACAGTGATTTTATCTTAGATATATGTGCTACTACAAAATTAAACGTGGAAAAGATCACGTTTAATTTTAATTTAAAAAAGTGACTTTTAAAAAATATACACCACCTTTCTGAAACGATTTGGAGCTAAATGTGAAGAAATGTTGCTGTTATTTTCAGTGTGCACAACTTTACAAACTGCATCCCATATCCATGCTCTATTTTAGTGTCACTTATTTTTCCCTCAGTTTAATGGACAATGGACAAACATAAGCTTCAAACATAAGTTTTAATAAACTGTAACCAAACATTCAAGCATCTGAATGTGGACCAGGCATTGAAAACAGAAGGCTTAATGAGACTTATTAAGGCAACCCCGCTCCTTGATTGTGTTTGTGTGTAATTGTGGACTCGGTAATAGAGTCAGTGGCTTAATGCCTCTTAATAGATCAATAGAAGGCAGCCGTCTCCTGTCAGCCTCCACTCTGTTTTTCTATGCTAATAAAGCAGTTTATTGTGTGGAACATGTGATTCCTTTGTGTTGACCAGCTTTGACTGATCACAGCTTGACAGCTTCAGTGTGTGTAAGTGAGTGTGTGTGTATGTGTGTGTACACTGTGTGAAATCAGCCTCCATCATTCATGGTGAGAGGACCCAGCATTTGGCCGGCCCCGTCCCTGATGAGCAGCTGAGTCTGTTAAAATGGACACACACACACACACACACACACACACACACACACACACACACACACACACACACACACACACAGAGAGAGAGAGAGAGAGAGAGAGAGAGAGAGAGAGAGAGAGAGAGAGAGAGAGATAGAGAGAGAGAGAGAGAGAGAAAGCTGTATCATTCATCATTCTGATGTTAATTGGTGAAGGGTTAAATAAACCTCTATTAGCACCTCTTCACACACATGACCCGGTGTGCCCTCCTCCTGAAGTACGTGTCATCCTGCAGGACTGAGCGCTGCCACATTCGTTTTCTTGGACGAGCTCTTTCAGGTGTTTTCGTACGATCTCATCAGGTGAATGTGGCTCGAGGTAGCTGTCTTTTAATCAGAAGGTTGGAGGTTTCCATCCCAGCTCTCATAGCTTATTTACTGAAGTGTCCTTAGGCAAGACACTGAACCACAACACTGCTCCCCAGTGGCGTAGCCGGGGGGCGTACAAATGTAGGGTAAAAGCACTTTAGAGGTGGGGAGCCTGGAAAAAGGCTTTACAGATACAGTCCATTTAACATTTAACATTAGGTGAATATGTTGAAGGCCTGACCTGCAGAGATCACACTGGATCCTGACTGTGATCATTTAAACAGTTTTTAAAGAGAGCTGCATGATGTGCTCATGATCTAGTCCTTCAGTGTTTTATTGTTCGATCGTTGGTATCCTGTGTTGTTTATCTGTTATGTGTGGGTTGGTTTTTTATGGTCACGTGTATTTATTGTCTTTAAAGGCCCATGTAGGGATGAGCATTATAAATGAGATCAGGCTATAAACCCAGAATTGCTTCATACTTGTCCTTGTGATGCGGATCTTAATTTCCATTACCACACAGTTCTAATTTATTAGCATGAAGAGCATTAGCATGTGCTGCTGCTTAACATACATTTCTCTTCCTGTAGTTTGGATTTTTTTAATTGACAAAAATGTGATCTGATGAATTATTTCATGATTTGCAAAAAAGTGTCCAAACCTTTGGACTGTGCTAGGCCTTAAAGTCCTCTTTCTTTCTTCTCTGTGGTTTTGTTTACTGCTCTGTTTTTCAGTTTGCACCACACTGAATGCTGCTTTTTATGTACTGAAGTGCACCTTAGTTGAATAAGGAATACTCAAACATATCTCTGAGTGCTTACAACACGTCTTTTTTTCTGTCAGTCAAAGACAATGGAATAAAATAAGAGCCCTCTGCTTGAGCCATTTTTCGACCGGTGGGACTTTACCACAGAACTACATGCATTTGGATCCAGGGTCTAAATTTAGATCCTGGGTAGTTAATCTCCCCCCTGAAAAGCCGCTGCTAGGGGGGGTAGTACTTTTCAAAGGTCCCGGGACTTTCGGGGGGCAGGTCCTGCAATGCTGAACGTGTCTGATTGGTAGATTAACCTGCAGTGTTTTTATTCCGCCCTCCGTCCACAATAACATCACACACATCTGTGATTCACTTGATTTCTCTTTCTTTCATTAGTTTTGATTTGTTCTATCTTTTTTGTATGTGTGTGTACTTTTCAAAAGAAGAAGCTGTGATTCTCTTGATTTAGCAGCTTGTAACAGTAGTCTTCTCTCAGCCCACCGTGAATGTGTCTCTCCCGGTGTTACGGTTTTAAAAGTGACCCTGTAAACTGGAGACCTTCAGCTGAACGTGTCAGTGTTTGTTTACACAGCTGTTGAAACACAGAGGGAGTTCCTGGGAATGCAAACAAGTTTAGTTTTTATTAAGATTTCAAAATATCCTCATCAGATATTTAATGATCGTCTAAAGACGTTTATGAGGGATCCGTCCGGCTGAGGGTCTCCAGTTAACAGGGTCGCTGTTTAAACCAAAACACCGGCCGATCTCTGCCACGGCTTTTTGAGTTCAAAAGGATTTTAAAGCCGTGTTGAAACGTCTTTGCTACTCGCGCTTATCTCCTCTCACGTGTTGATTCAGTGAATCCATCTGTGATGAAATATAGCACCATCTAAAACAGACCAGCTGAGTCTCTTCATGCTAACAGGCTAACTGTTGTGTTGCTCATAATGATACCTGCCTGTCCGTCTGCTTCTATGGGGTCATCTGTGATGAATGGCATTCCTCTTTGGTCTGGTAGACCGTCATACATCACTGGCCTGATTTTCACAATATACCCGGGACTTCAGCCCGCGGTCGAAACGCAGACAACAATGAGGGCACAGGAACCTTTTAGTTCAGGGTAAAGTAGTTCTGGGGGCTAAAAGACCCCGGAACTCTTGGTTGAAATGCACTTTTAATGACTTTATTATCTTTGGTGAATAGATAAAATATAAACAACAAACTGAGTGTAATGTTCCTTTAAAGGTTATTATTATAAAGTATTAATGGTTTTAAGATGTGTGCATGTGTTTGTAAATGAAGTGTGTTCTACAGGGTGTCTATTTCGGAAAACAGCTTTCACTGAGACCCTGAAGGCAGCACACACACACACACACACACACACACACACACACACACACACACACACACACACACACACACACACACAAAATATATACACCTAATAGAACATAAAGGCCTACAAGCCCTCCCCTCCTGCCTTGGTGACGTGTATAGCTGTGAGACACAGACAGACAGCAGACTGACCCCTCAGATCAAACACCAATGTAAAGAAAACAAACACACCTTCAGGTGTGAGTCGTTCATTTTGAAAACACAGTCGGTTTTAGTAAGCAGTGCATTTATCGCTTTATGCACCAAAACCATGTTATACTCGAGGCTGCAGCGAATATTTAGTCAACGTCTGAGTTGAGGCTGAAAGTCTTTTCAGTCTTTTAGACAGAATAAGAGAATAATCATCACCTTGTTCCGCACTAGATGCATCCTGCAGTGAAACATGTGTAGAGGATTTAAAATGTAGAGTAGTCTTCTGGTTTAAAACCAAAGATGAATCAGGGGATGATTTAGGTGTGGCTACCTGTGGCTGATACGTCACTCTCTTGGCTGGATGTTGAGAGACTTATCAGCTTCAAAATTAAAACCACACAGGAGATCTTAACTGCTCCTCAGGTTAGACCCCTGCCTGTGGAAAACTATTAAAGTCCTTCCTCACTCCATTTCCTGTTTTTACTCTTTAGAGCTGCAGTCCAAAACGTGAAAATGAAGCAGCTTGATTTTAGATTTGAAACACTTCAGGGCCAAAACAAAAAGCAGAACATTTATAATCATCATATACATATCACAATTTATTAAGCTGCAAAATAAATAGTTTATGTTACACAAAATGAAAAGCCATCATTGATCCTTTAAGGAGATCTGTTTCTTTAATATGTATGACTTGTTTGTCTAAGGCGAGAGAAAGGAACTTATACTTTTAAATGTTTTGCCTTTATATCAATGCACATGTAATCTGACATGTTCACAGTATCAGTGAATGAGTGGAAAGAACTGATTGCAAGCAGGAGAGAGAATGAAGCTGCTTTATTATGTGCACAAAGATCACACTGATCACATGACATCAGTGGTGGACAAAGTCCCTGTCTTCATTACTGAAGTCAGAGTATAGATCCTCCTGGTCAATCATTCCTCCACTACAAGTGAAAGTTGTTCAGTCAGATCATGACTTGAGTTAAAGTCCTGGAGTACTTGTTTTAAAAATACTGAAGTATTCAAAGTACTTTTTAAAATATCTCTAAACGTATTTTCACAAAGCATGAGGTCAGTCAAGAATGCATGGGTGTACATTCTGCTCCGTTCTGTTTATCTAGAAAACATGATTTCATATCTAAAAAGTCTACCATGAAATCTAAACTAAGTTACTACAAGCACAGACAAGTTTACAATGTTCCTCTGGAATCAAAGCAGTGTGTTAGCTCCACACCTCCACATGCTTTCTCAGGTTAGATGCTGATGTTTTGGAGGCTGTGATGAAGTTTGTGTGATAAACAGATCAGAGATTTACAACAATACAAACAATCATTCTTTATTTTAATACCTCAAACGTGGGTTTAAAATATGGCCGTGGTGCTCAGGTAGAGAATCATCATCCTTCTCAGTCATAGCCATCATCACCACGACTAAATGAACGACTGATCTGAAGAACGTTTGATCTACGCTCAACCCAGGTACGACTACACCACTGAGACAAACCAAACACAAGGACACCAACAGTTTACGGTCTTTGGGATCTGATTTCAGAAAAGAAGACTCATCAGCTGACTTCAAAGATAAAGTAGAGAGTAACTAGAGCACTGATAGAAATGTAGAGGAGTCAAAGGATGAGATTTGTCTTTAAATGGAGTCAAAGTAATAAGTTCACCAAAATTAATACTCCAGTAAAGTAAAAATGCACAAAAAATATACTTAATTACATTTACTTTGTTACTGTCCACCACTGCTTGACAAAATTTCATTAACTATATCCATTGTTTTGCCGAGGATGCATTCACACGTCAGCTCACCTGGACAATTTTTGAGGAAAATGTCCAAGTGAAGTAGGGGTGATGAATCCAGCTGTTTGCATTCACACATGCAGTCCATCCCAAAAATTCAGGAACATTTTCTGGAGTTTGGAGTGAAAAGGGCTTTATGTACAACATCACATATGTGTCAGTTGAGTCTTTATTGGTCCTCCTTACCTGGGTCCATATCATTCTTACTCTGAAACTATATCACCAAGTTTACTTTGCACAAACCACATGTGTGAATGTGTCCGCTTTCATCAGGGTGTGAGAGGAAGGTTGTCTTTCTGAGGAGCATCCACAAATACACCAACGCCCTTTCACTCTAACTCTCTGTGCTGCTGGAATAATGAGATGCTATATCACTGCACTGCAAGGCCTGGGAGGCTCCTGATTAAAACACACACACACACACACACACACACACACACACACACACACACACACACACACACACACACACACACACACACACACACACACACACACTCTGTCTCCCAGCATAACAAATGGGAACATTTCACGGTGGTGACAGCGAGCAGCGTGTGTGTCTGTCTGAGCATTATGGCTGTAACGATAATAATGAGAACAAATGAGAGCCATCCATTTCTTTTCTGGCAGCTGATTGGTCCTGATGGCCAATATGGCGCTGGGTAATCCATCTTCGGGCCCCTCCCCCTAGCGACCGACTGGCGACCTGCTGGGAGAGTATCATGGAATGGATCAGCAGCACTGAGGCTGAGAGAGTAGAGGGAGGGGTGAGGGTAAAACAACAGATAAACATTGTACGGGCATCAGCTCATTAAAGCCTTATCACTGCTATTACTATTACTACCACTACCATTACCACTACCACTGCTAATATACTACTAATACTACCACTACTACTGAAGTCAAACGCTCATTGGATGTACACATCAACATTTCCCAGCAAGCCCTTCCTCCATATCTTTTGAAAAGAAGATATCTTGATTAAAAAGGTGATTAGTATCAGTAATCACCATGTAAGAGTAGTTTAGTAACACTTAAATGATCACTGGTATGACTGATTCAACACCATCAGTGTCCTGAAGAGAAGAGTCTTTTAAATAAATCTCACACAGAAGCTCCTCTGACCTTACAGTATCGATAATAATTATGGACCCTGTTTGCATTGCAGCTGTACTGCCTTTAATTAAACCAGTGCTCAGAGCTTCAACCTCTAATTACTACATTTTACTGCAACACCTACTATTGCTACCATTTTATCTACTACTTACTAATGCTGTTAATACTTCAACTACAAGGGATATGCTGATCAAATATTTTGGCCTCTTCCTGATTCCTTAAGAGTTAAACTTGGAACCCTAGTCATTATTTATTTTATTTTATTTTATTTTATTTTATTTTATTTTATTTTATTTTATTCACATTTTTATCAATTTATTATTTTTATATATTTTTTTTAATTTTATGTTTGTTTATTAATTAATTATTCTAATATCCCTATTTTATTTATTTATATGTTTATCAATGTATTATTTTTATATTGTATTTTATGTATTTATTGTATTCATGTTTATTAATTAATAATTCATATATATATATATATTTTTTTTCTATTTATTTTATTTTTAAATTTATTAATTTATTTTGTTTTATTTTCACACTAACAAGATTTTATAAAATCGGATAATAGAAAAATATAAAAGGTTTGTCAGGAGGTCTTTGCTTATGTTATCTCACTTTCATGTGCATCAGTGTATTGAAACATGTCTGTATTCCCCTTTTCTCTCACATAGTCAAAGTGTGAAGGCTGACTGTGTTAAAGGAAAGTAGCCTTAAGTGGTCAAAACACGAGGACATAAAGACAGGATGAGCATTTTATCAGACATAGCGCAACATGTCTGATATCTTCTTGCTAATTCTCATCCTCCTAAACAACTAAACTTTTATTAACTTTGCTTTTCACAGAAACTTCTACAACTATTACCAATGAAGTAATATGACCGCTTTTTCACCTGCTGTTATAGTTGTGATGTTGAATTCAAGGTGTTAAAGTCTGAAATTCTGCTTCATCCAGCAGTACAGGGATAGCATTTGCATCAGCTCTTTTCTACATGGTGTATTTTGCAGGTTGATGGATGGGATGAATGTGTGGATGCTTTCTAGACTCTCTTCAGTCCTCAGACGGGCCAGCTGTCTTCATTAAACTCCCCTACTTCATTCACAGACGACACACAGCCTGTATCATGACCACCAGAGGGCCCCCACGATCCAATGCTGTCATTGTCATACAGAGTGTGTCTAATGAGAAGATGAATGAAGTAAGCCAAGATGCATTCATAAAGATGGAGATGAAATGAACTAACCAAGCTGCAGAAGCTATAAGAAAGGTAGATAAGGTGTTTTTAGAGATGTAGAGTCACTCATCGAACAAAATGACATGTAAAGAAAGAAGAAGAGAAGAAGAGGAAGATTGGTAAATGTATGATGCTCTAGATTAAGACAGTTCCCAGGTCTGAATTGTGTGAGTGGTACAGTTATGAGGGAAGTCACAGTGACTGGACAAGGAGTGACTGAAGATACACTTACAGCTTTAAATAACCCGATGCTCACTTTTGGCGGCTTTTAAACTTTATAATGCTCCTCATATCCTGAACTGTCACTTTACATCTGTAACAGCCCACCCACTTCCTTTAACAGGCAGAAACCTCCAGCAGGACCAGACTCATGTTAGACACACATCTGCTGAGACCGTGTTGGAGAGAGGGAGATGAAGAGAGAGAGATGATAGTGTTGAGACGGATAGTAGTAGTTGTAGCAGCTGGAGTCTGGCACGTCCACAGCAGCAGAGATCCATAGGAAGCTACGAGACAAGGGAGCTCAGGGACTCCAGTTTCCTTTTGCTGGTTCTGTTTGTCTCCTTGCAGGTCGCTGGTGGGTGGAGTTTTACCATACCTGGGAAAATTTGGCCTGTGTCCCACATGTACACCTGTCAGTCAACTCTCCCATCCTCCACAGGACAATCGCAAGGCAACATGGTGTTGTTTGGTTGCCCGTGTTTGTAGTTTATTTTACACCGTGCAACATGTTCACATTCTCCCAACAACCAACACATCCACACACTTATTTACTGACACACACCTCCTTATCTTTGTAAGTTATCCTGAGTTGTTTGCACTTTCTGTCGTAAATTAGCACTGTGTTTCTGTTTTGTCATGTCCTGTGAGCTGTATCAAGACTCATATAAGTATGTTAAAGTTGTTCTGCACTGTTTGAATGTTTCCTGATGTCTGGTGTAAAGAGCTCCTTACGCATATCTTAAAAATGGAGCACTCTCAGACCTTAGAAACTTACCTGCTAACAGTGGTCTAGGCAAATTGTTTTAAGTAGTCTACTTCATTTCCTATCATCACACGATCCTGAGTGAATCAAAGCAGTAGTTATTATTATTATCATTATTATTATTATTATTATTATTATTATTATTATTATTATTATTATTATTATTATTATTATTATTAATATTATTAATATTACTACTACTACTACTACTACTAATAATAATAATAATATTAATGTTGTCGTTGCTAGCTGCATTTATATTATTATTTTACTATTACTATTTTTTTAATTATAATTATTATCACCAATGTTGTTGTGATTAACATTATTTTTATTTTCTATTTATTTCATTTAATTTTATTATATTTTATTTTATTTTATAATTTTTTTATTTATTTTTTTTCATTTAATTTTGATTATTTTGTAGTTTGTCTGCAGGTGCCTCTGTGGTGAGCTGTTCAAATATTCACTGTCTGCAACAGTTTTCCAAGTTTTGGTCACCTTCCACATTAAAGTGAGCTTATATAAAAAGATGATGAGAAGCTGGACTGTTGATGTCTGGAGGATGCAGTTTGCTCGTGCATGCTTGATGAGAGGCACACTGTATTTAATTGAATCTGTCCACTTTTAATGGTTAACCTGGTTAAAGTTATGGAAAGAGGGAGGATGAGGAATGAAGAGAGGACGATTAAGGTCACTACTCTCGCACATGACCCGAGGATCTTGTGGACTGGAGGGGATGACAGTCATCAGTTACTTTTAGAAATTACTACGAGTACAGTCGGAAACCTCTTTCCCACTCTTTGATGTGAAGACTCTCTCTCTCTCTTTTTCTGTCTCTCTCTCTCTCTTTACATGGCATCAGTCCCTGTCTTCATCATTTATTAAAGGTTTGTTTACCAAAACAGAAAATGTATCAGCTCAAGACAAAGAACACTTTGTTAAAGACTGTCATGGAGAGTGATGACTTACTAACAGGGAAAACTACGACTGTAACTCTAAGCTCATACTTCAATTTGGATTAACACACCAAAGAATTAGTGATTTCTCCAAAAGAGCTGCAACAAGATCAGATAAAGTCAAACATAACTTTTTTTTTAAATATTCCAAAGACAGTTTTGTCTGTTGTGTTTGAAATCATTTGGCTTCATGGAACGGTGACCTCCAGCTCGCACTGGGATGGTTTGCAGCTGAGTGTGAAGCAGCGGGGATGGGGATCAGCACCTCCAAGTCTGAGGCCATGGTGCTCAGTCGGAAAAGGGTGGCTTGCCCTCTCCAGGTCGGAGGAGAGTTTTTGCCCCAGGCGGAGGAGTTTAAGTATTTCGGGGTCTTGTTCACGAGTGAGGGGGAAAGGGAGCGGGAGATTGACAGATGGATCGGGGCGGCGTCTGCGGTGATGTGAGCACTGTACCGGTCTGTCGTGGGGAAGAGAGAGCTGAGCCAGAAGGCAAAGCTCTCAATTTACCGGTCAATCTACGTTCCGACCCTCACCTATGGTCACGAGCTGTGGGTAGTGACCGAAAGAACAAGATCCCGAATACAAGCGGCCGAAATGAGCTTTCTCCGCAGGGTGTCTGGGCTCAGCCTTAGAGAGAGGGTCAGGAGCTCAGACATCCGGGAGAGGCTCAAAGTAGAGCCGCTGCTCCTCCGGATCGAGAGGAGCCAGATGAGGTGGTTCGGGCATCTGGTTAGGATGCCTCCTGGACGTCTCCCTGGGGAGGTGTTTCAGGCATGTCCGACTGGGAGGAGGCCACGGGGAAGGCCCAGGACACGCTGGCGAGACTTTGTCTCTCAGCTGGCCTGGGAGCACCTTGGTATCCTCCCAGAAGAGCTGGTGGAAGTGACCGGGGAGAGGAGTGTCTGGGCTTCCCTGCTGAGGCTGCTGCCCCCGCGATCCGGACCCAGATAAGCTAAAAAAGATGGATGGATGGATGGATGTTTGAAATCATGAAACAAAGAGGTGTCCTGTAATGGGCGCCGTTTGTAAATTTGTACACAATGAAATTAAAAGCAACATTTCTCCACATTTAGCTCGAAAGGTCTTAAAAGCATAGTGTGAATTTTTTTCATCACATTTAGAGGAATATATGTGATCTTCTTCACTTTATTTATGTCATGACAAATATATTTAATAAGTCAAAATAACTTTTAAATCTATATGCTAAATATGAATCTAAATGTAAAAAGTTGTATCTAAATGTTAAATCCAAATGTTTAATGTTAAATCTTAATGTTAAATGTTGCTCTGTGATCCTACATATTTATCTAATATACAAGTTCACACTGCTGCTCAGTGGAAGAACCAAAATAAAAGCTTCATAAAGTGATACAAACTTCACAATACCAACTTAGCTTGTCAGCACCATAGACTGGGTCAGTTCTGACTCTGAGTGTTGTAAAATCTCTCTCCAAAACTGCCTTTTCAACATGTTCTGCTAAATCAGTGCCCATTATGGTCGACGGGCAGTCCGGCTATAACCCGTAGGAGTCAGTACTGACCATAGACACCCATCTGTTTCTGAAACACTGTTGTGAGGCTAATCATTGGCAGGAGCCATATTGGAAATATTGAACTAAACATAACTTCTGTGGAGCCAGTGTGACGTAAAGAGGCGGGCTTTGAGCCTCCTAGCTAACAGCTACAGTGTTTCCGCCAAGCAGCAACCTCCGGTCTCGAACGATGAAGCCCATGTGGAAGTGCTATAAACTGCAGTACATTGAGAATCCGCTTGAGGCTGGCTGCAGAATCACAGGAAACCACAGAGACATGAATGGGAAAAAGACGATCTTTGCAGCATTAATAAACATGTTTACAGCCTGGTTCAAAAAAACAGTTTGGCCGTACTCTCTATCGGCACACGTTGAACGGGGGGTGAATTTTTTTATAACATGACGGTTCAGAAGATATTAAGATTATGAGTTTTTGCCTAAATAAGGACATGACTGACGTGACTCCCGGTCGGAAACACATAGCTGTTGGCTTAGAGGCTCACACTACGTCACACTCTGCCTGGTTGAGTTCTGCATTTCCAATATGGCTGCCGCCGTTGATTGGCTTCAAAACAGCTCTCAGGAATAGATGGGTGACATCACGGATACTACGTCCATATCTTATACAGTCTATGGTTCCCAGCCAGCTGTGCTTCTCGTAATGGAAAACTTGTAATCTCAATATCTTTGAAATTGCTGCATTATGAAAAAATTCACCCCCTGTACAGTGTGTGCCGATAGAGAAATGAGCTATCCAGACTGTAAACATGTTTATTTCTGCTGTAAAGATCGTCTTCTTTGAATGGGTGTGTATGTGGTTTCCAGTACTTCCGGAGCCAGCCTCAAGCGGCTCCTCAATGAACTGCAGGTTTTAGCACTTCCACATTGGACTCATATTTTTAGACCGGAGGTTGCTGCTTGGTATTGACCGAGTATGAGGACCCAAACTCACAAGAGGATCGTGTTTATGTCTGTGTATATACAGCCGAATGAAGTATTTGCAGCTTGGGATTGACAGATTATTGTTGGGATATCTGTGTCGCTTTACGAAGCTTTTATTTTGGTATTTCCGCTGGGCGGCAGTGTGAATTTGCATATTAGCTAAATATTTAGGATCCAAGAGCAGCATTTACCATTTAGCTTTAACATTTGGATTTAACATTTAACATTTAGGTTTAACATTTAACATTTAGATTTAACATTTAACATTTAGATTTAACATTTGGATTTAACATTTAACATTTAGATTTAACATTTGGATTTAACATTTAACATTTAGATTTAACATTTAGATTTAACATTTAGATTTAACATTTAACATTTAGATTTAACATTTGGATTTAACATTTAACATTTAGATTTAACATTTGGATTTAACATTTAACATTTAGATTTAACATTTAACATTTAGATTTAACATTTGGATTTAACATTTAACATTTAGATTTAACCTTTAGATTTAACATTTAACATTTAGATTTAACATTTGGATTTAACATTTAACATTTAGATTTAACATTTAACATTTAGATTCAACATTTGGATTTTACATTTAACATTAAGATTTAACATTTGGATTTAACATTTAACATTTAGATTTAACATTTAGATTTAACATTTAGATTTAACATTTAACATTTAGATTTAACATTTAACATTTAGATTTAACATTTGGATTTAACATTTAACATTTAGATTTAACATTTAGATTTAACATTTAACATTTAGATTTAACATTTGGATTTAAAATTTAACATTTAGATTTAACATTTGGATTTAACATTTAACATTTAGATTTAACATTTAACATTTAGATTTAACATTTGGATTTAACATTTACATTTAACGTTTACATTTAGCATTTAAATTTAACATTTGGATTTAACATTTAACATTTAGATTTAACCTTTAGATTTAACATTTAACATTTAGATTTAACATTTGGATTTAACATTTGGATTTAACATTTACATTTAACATTAAGATTTAACATTTACATTTAACATTGAACATTTAACATTACGATTTATATTAAGCATATATATTTCACAATTCAAATTTAGATTTACATTTAGCATTGGGATTTAATAGTGATTTTAACTTAAATATATTTGTCATGACAAAAATAAAAATAAAAAGCTTAAAAATATTGCTCTAAATGTGATTTTAAAAAGTGACATAAAACTTCACACTACATTTTTATGATGTTTTGGAGCTAAATGTGGAGAAATGTTGCTGTTATTTTCAGTGTGCACAACCTTACAACGCATCCCCTTGGTCCTGAGGTCAACATATTCACATTCCAGTGTGTCACATCAGCATTAGTTAGCTTTGTGTTTTTTGCAGTTAATAAGGGCATACATGCTCATACCTGTGGTGTACAAGTTTCCTAGCTGCTGTCATAATCATTCATGTTTTTATGTGTCTGCCCTCTCTCTCACACAGGGATAACACAGGCCTGAAAGTGACCTCAGGGTCAGTAAGTTGTGGTTAAAGCGCCACAATGTGAGCTTAAAAAGTCCGCAGTCTCCTGGCCCTGGCAGGTTCAGTTTCACACACACATCTATCATAACCGTCCTCCGCAGCTTAGCAGCTCGCTGTTCCTCCCTACTGAGGAACAGATTAGAGTTTATGAGGAAGTGTTTTGGTTCATTCATGTTTATCCTTAATCCTCCATCTTTCTCTTACCTGATCCAAATGGTTTCCACTGACTAAGCACATACATGATCCTGGACACTCACGTTCATGTTTCCTAAGTTCTCACTGCTTACCACGTCTTACTCTCCTCTACTACGAAGAGATTAGAAGTTAGTAGGAAATGTTTTTGGGGTTCCTGTCGGTCACATGGGCTTTTGTTCTCCACTCGTGTGCACTCGTGACTCACAGCGTTGAAGTTCTCAAGCCAGCTGGTGAATTTCACAAATGTTGAGTTCTGTAATAATACCTGAATTAAGTGTGATGAATCGAAGGCTAACACAGAGAATGTATGAGCCAAAGGGCAGGATTTTCAGAACAAAAGCAGCCTTTCATCAGTGGCAGCAGAGGTAAAGTCAAAGGATTATGAAGTGTGTAATGCTGGGCGGGTGATTGTTCCCAAAAGTTCAGGCCCAGTAAACACTGGCCTGCTTCTGTCAACTGAAGAAATTATGAGCACATGATCATGATTAAATGTTTGAGCGTCTGTGAGCTAAACTGTAACGTCTACATGCAGAGAATAATGAAGTCTGCTCAACTTTGACTTCAGTGATAACAGCAGGAGAGCTCAAACCACAAGATGATAAATCACATTACTCTAGCTCAGTCAGAAACCAGGAGCAGAGATTTGATGTTTCAGAGTGTCAGATGGTTTTTGTCCTGCTGTCACTTCATTTGTGTTTCACATGTTTATTCCTCCTGATCTCTACTCCTCTAATCCTCTACACAGAAGTCTCTCCTTTCTTTCTTCTCTGCCCATTTCTTCACTTCTGCTCTGTCCACCTCATCTCTGCATTTTTAGTTTGGTCTCATCACCTCTCTATTTATACCTTCATCCCTCTCTTCCTCTTTATATGCTCATTTTCCCTCTGCTGTTTAAACTTTCTTTTTTTACTCTCAACATAACATTGCTCATTTCTTTCCTCCTTGTTTAAAGACTTCAGTCATTTTCAGTCCCTCTCTCTTGTCCTCCCTTCTTCATTCATCTTTTGATGTTTCCTCTCCTTTCCTCTCCTCTCGTCTCCTCTCCTCTCCTCTGGTTTCCTCTCCTCTGGTTTCCTCTCCTCTCCTCCCCTCCTCTCCTCTCCTCTGGTTTCCTCTCCTCTACTTTCCTCTGGTTTCCTCTCTACTTTCCTCTCCCCTCATCTCCTCTTCTCCCCTCTTCCCCTCTCCTCTCCTGTCCTGTCCTCTCCTGTCCTGTCCTGTCCTCTCCTCTCCTCTCCTCTCCTCTCCTCTCCTCTCCTCTCCTCTCCTCTAGTTTCCTCCACTTCTTAATCTCCTCTCCTCTTCCTCCTCCTCCTCCTCCTCCTCTTCTTCTTCCTCCTCTTCCTCCTCTCCTCTCCTCCTTCTCCATCTCCTCTCCCCTCATCTCCTTCTCCATCTCCTCTCCTCTCCTCTCCTCTCCTCTCCTCTCCTCTCCTCTCCTCTCCTCTCCCTCTCCTCTCCTCTCCTCTCCTCTCCTCTCCTCTCATCTAGTTTCCTCTACTTCTTAATCTCTTCTCCTCTTCCTCCTCTCCTCTCCTCTCCTCTCCTCTCCTCTCCTCGCCCTCTCGCCTCTGCCCTCGTCCTCTGCCTCTCCTCTCCTCTCCCTCTCCTCTCCTCTCCATCTCCTCTCCTCTCCCTCCTCTGCATCTCCTCTCCTCCCCTCTCCCTTCCTCCTCCATCTCCTCTCCTCTCCTCTCCTCTCCTCTCCTCTCCTCTCCTCTCCTCTCCTCTCCTCTCCTCTCCTCTCCTCTCCTCTCCTCTCCTCTCCTCTCCTCTCCTCTCCTCTCCTCTCCTCTCCTCTTACCCCTCCTCCTCCTCCTTCTCTCTGATTCCCTCCTTCTCCCGTCTGGTCTCCTCCTCCTCTCTGGTTCCCTCCCTCCTCCATCCCTCTCTCTTTGGGAATTCACTTAGAGTTAATTGCTTCCAGCAGGCTTTTCTCTCGCTCCGTCACGCTGCTCTTTGTCATGTGATGACACAGTGTGGGCTTGTTATCAGGAGCTTGTGGACTGCTGCTGGACAAGAGGCCTGACACGCTGCACATGTGCCCAGCTGACTCCTGCAGCCTGTAGTTCCCTGGACCCCGTGTGACTACGCCTGCTCCTCCAGCCATGCCATCCTGTGCAGTTTAGAGAGAACCCTTCTGCTTCTTGCTCTTGTTGACCAGGTTACACATTTCTTCAATGGCTGAGGAGGTTTTAATTCCAACGTCCAGGAGAATCTCATCGGTAAGTCCACTCCGGCTCCACCAGCCACGTTAGATCCAGAGCCAAGACCCTCAGATGACTGATCCCCTATTGCTTCAGACATGGATTCTGAGCACCTAATGGCATTTACTACCAGCTTTTAAACCTGTAGCCCTATTGTTGGAACAAAGTTGTTCAGTAGCTGTAGTGGATGAGATATTTTCAGATGTTTAAAGAAGGCGTGGAAATGCAATTTTGATTTGACTTTTAAAAGAGTACAAGGAGACAATTTTATCACGTTTTTTTTTTCACTGTTACAAAGTTATTGTTGTTTTGGGTATGCCACAGTAACTTAAATTAAAAAAATCAATATATTTGTTTCTGTTTAAGGTGTCATCTGTTTCTTTAAATAAGCAGTGAGAGAAATTTTGGGGATTCAATTTCAAACATTATTTTACATCAACTTTAAATCACGTTTGGGTTCAGAGGTCAGCTCATCAGCTCAGGTTTCTTCACATCATTCATAGAGATTCATTCATTCTTAACAACGTTTTTAAAACAGAAAGTTTGACCACTTTTGAAGCGATAATATGTCTTTGTACTGATGATGTTTACCCAGAGATCACAGGTATATTCATCACTCCAAGTTTGGAAACACCTTCTCATTCAAGGGTTTGTATTTATTGTAATGATTGTAAACACTGTAGATTAATACTGAAGACATCAAAACTATGAAAGAACATATATGGAATTATTGAATGAACCAAAAAGTGTTAAACAAAGCAGAATCTGTTTTATATTTTAGATTCTGTAAAGTAGCCCCCTTTTTCCTTCATGACAGCTTTGCACACTCTTGGTATTCTCTCAGTCTGCTTCATGAAGTGGTCTCCTGGAATGGTTTCTAATGAACATGAGCCTTGTCAAGAGTTCATTTGTAGAATGACTTGCCTTCTTAATGTGTTTGAGACCATCAGTTGTGTTGTTCAGAGGTAGGGTTAGTACACAATGGATAGCCCTATTTGACTACTGTTGTAATCCAGATTATAGTGAAACCAGATTATTTCATAGTTTTGATGTCTTCAGTATTAATCTACAATGTTGAAAATCATTAAAATAAACAGAAGCCATTGAATGAGAAGGTGTGAACAAACTTTTGACTGGTAGAAGTTGATGTGTAAGGGGCGACAGTGAGAGGAGTGATGCATACTGTATCTGTCAGTGTCGGAGCGACCCTGCTGCGTCCTCAGCTGTGTTCTCCTCCTCTCTGCATGGCTGCTTCTCTCTCACTGTAAATGATTAGTTATTGTAGTGATAAAGTACAGATGACGTGTTTTCTGTTCTCAGAGAAACTCTATGTAGTGTGTGGAATAATCTTTGTGTACTATACACTGATTCACTAGAGAGCCTACAGGTGATGTTTCATGATGGACTTGTTGTTAATGTGTGACAGTATGCAGCATGGTGAAGATCCCCAACCTTTACCTTTTATGCTGTTGGACGACTAAAGATGGCAAATAAGTAAAGAGTATAGACTTAGACTTTATAGAATATATGACAATAAATCAAACTTGTGACAGAGTTTGAGTGATATTTTGATCTCCTAACTCCGTCCTCTTCCTTCAGCTGCCTCAGTGTGACGTTTCTGCACACTGACACAGACCTCTTGGTGGTCCATCTGAATTGTTATCTGTAAAGAGCGAGCGGACGTAACGTGACAGTAGAGCCTTTGAGGGAGGAGGTCTGGTTTGGTTCAAACACTCATGTGACTTCCACAACAGAGACCGCTTTTCAGCTCTTTATTCGGCCCCGCTGGTGGCATGCCGTGACGAATGGTAATGTCCGTGAGATTGTGAGTTCATTACTTTGTTCTGGAGAGAAAGACAATCTTGATAACCTTCAGGTGGATTGCATGGAGATGTCATGCAGACCCTCATGGTTTCCTCCTGGCTCTGATGCTCCTGACACTTCCTGAGTCATCATGAGGCTGACATTTCTGATTCTGATTGAAACACAACTATCGTTTGGATTGATCTGAGACACGCTAACACACACACACATACTGTCTGAAAGGAGGTTTAGTCACATCTTGTTTCCCATGACCTTTCATCAACACCATCTTCATCTTCTTGTAGACGTCCTCTCACAACATTACCTCCATGCTCGCCTCTCAAGCAGCTGGTTGATGTGTGAACATGCAGCCCACTAAAAAGGACGGCTTCAGGAAGTCCTTTATTTTTAAGTGGCAGAAGAAGTTGGCGGTTGGATCAGAGACTGGGTTAATACCAAACCAGAACTCAGTGTTTGTATTTGTAGCTTTCGTATATGTATCTTTGGAGGCACAGAATCGACTGATAGTGAAGCTTAGGTGACCAAAATTACAGAGTGACGACCTGCCTGTTTCCCCTACCACAAGTACGCCTGAGCGAGACAGTGAACCCCAGATTGCTCAATTTTCTCAGACCAGCATCTTGCAAACTATTAACTAGAGAGTGGCTTATTGTGGATACCTTTGGATTACAGTATGAATACAGCCAAGTGACTGTAGGTGGTTGAGGCTTCATCCAAAACTGAAAACTGTACATCAGTGCAGAGTTCTTAGACAAGCTTAAATCCCTTACCCTTCATTCAGCACTGCTCGAGGAAGTCCAGCTTTCTTCCTACATTTGTTCTTCGTACATTTTTACTGAAAGTCAGTAATCAGGTGCAGAGTAGTTCACTTTGAATGTTGTTAAAACGCTCAATATGACTTAACTTTTGCTTTTTTAAGTGTCATTTGAAATGTGGAAGTTTTAGGAAATTGCCAGATTTCTTGGATGTTTGTTGGTAAAGTAGAAAATCAATTTGAGCATCATGAAAATATGACAATAAAACAATAATAACTTTATTTATATAGCACCTTTGAAAAACCAAGGTGCTTGACACAGCAGGGCACATAAAAACAAAACATAAGAGCTCAACAGAACTCCCTCTATCCCTCTTTCCAGACACGAACTCGGTCTCAGCAGATGTGTGTCTAACATGAGTCTGGTTCTGCTCGAGGTTTCTGCCTGTTAAAGGAAGTTTGTCCTTGCAGCTGTAACAAGCTAAATACTGTGAGGTTCAATGCTCATAGTGGATTAAGGTGGGGTAAGACTGAGTCTTATCCTGTCTTGATGTTGGGTCTTTGTAAAGAATATAACATAGAGTACGGTCTAGACCTGCTCTGTTTGTAAAAGCATCTTGAGATAACGTATGTTGTGATTTGGCGCTATACAAATAAAGATTGATTGATTGAACAGCAGAGAGAAAATAAAATCTGACATAAAGAAAAAGCAAACACAAAGAGAACCCAGACAACAATTTTACCTGATAACACTGGCAACACAAGAATCTGACGATATGAGCTGAGACCAGAGGGACCTTAAAGTAAGAGAATTAAAAGTATAAAAGGAAAGAAAGAATAAAAAGGGGCGACAAGCAGTGAAAAAAGGAATGAAGCACTAAAAGAGGTGAAAAGCAATAAGGTGAAATAAAAGCAACACAGAGATAAAATCATCAATGTAGATAAAACATAAAAAATAAATACATAATAAAAAAGATTTTAAAAAAGAGAGATTAAAGAAATGAAAATATAATAAATGAAAGCTAAGAAGTGAAAAGACAATAACAAGAGGTGTAGACATAAAAGAGATAAAAGCAGTAAAATCAATCAAGATGAATAAAAACAATAAAGACATTAAATAAGGTTTTAGGTGAGTAAAACAATTAAAGGAAAATAAGATGGGATAAAAAGTCAAACTAAAACGTTTCATCCATTAAGACATGAGTTATTAGAGTATCATTAATCCTTTACCTGGCTGTGTGTGTTGAAATACCCGCATAGAAAGTACCTGATGTGACATGCTGACGTAATGACAAACCTGCTGTCATTCAACACAGTTGAAAGTGTCCTGACTTCATAATTTAAAGTTGACTTCCTGACTTCATAAGTAAAGAGTTGAAATAAGTATCAGTCAGAAGTGTCTGTGGCACTGTCGAGATGATCTTCTGTCAAACAGTACACAGATTATTCAACAGATGTTTTATCCACAATGATGAAAAAGAAGTCCAATCAAAGCAGATCTTTGAATAAGAGTCATAAAAGTTCATCCAGCATGAGGAACAGCATCAAACACTGCATTCAGGAACATAAGAAACAGTAAAGTATTGATGTTTTACTGAAGATGTAGTGGTCTAGATGGATTTCAGTCTGCATTAGAAACGTCCTGCTATCAGGGAGCTTGACCCACCACGGCGGCACAGAGTCTGCAGGCAGCTCTGCCTCTGAGTTGGTTCAGCAGTAGCCGGGCCCCTCAGTGACTGACAGGTGAGACGATGTGCAGTAGCAGAGCGTGGTAGTCTGGCCTGGGCTGTACAGTCTGCTCATGTACTAGATGTGGGACGGGCTGGAGCCTCAGTGCCATTACAAGCTGCCACAGAGGAACAGGGTTCATTTCATTATCTCTGTCTCCATGCTCACATTCACTACACCTGACATTTCTTTAAGTTAACAATTAACTTTAAATCCTCCAGACGTTTTCTCAACACTGAAGCATGTCAGGCAGTGTTCCTGTGCTCTGTGCCATCTGTCTGGACATTATTCAGGACATTTGTCCATGCAGGCACAGTTTGTACCATGGCACGTTAAAGACATCTTTCTCTAGCAGACACTGGTCACTGTGGTTTCCTACAGTTTTCCGCCTTTGTTTCAGCTCACAGGTTGGCAGAAAGCCATGACCTTTTGTTAGGCTGTTGCAGAGAGGAATGTGAGAAATGCCCACAAGAAGTTTCAGACTTTCACACAGTTATGTTTAATTCCTAAAAATGATACTTCTGTTGAAACACCTTTATTCTAAAAGGTGAAAATCCCCAGGGTCTAAACAAACAGCTCTGAGATTTACCGTCAGATCACTTCTCACAGAGTTCTGGGAGCTCACTGTGTGTCTGAAAGTACAGTAAGGGTTTTTCTAAAATCTACTTTCAGGTGTTGAAATCCTGAGAGCTGCATGGAACAATCTTTGCAACTTTCCAGAACGGAAAATCCTACAAACACACCTGATGATTGTGAAAGTGACCTCTAAAGGTCTCTCTAAACCTCTATGTTTCCAGGTCTTATAATAATAATAATAATAATAATAATAATAATAATAATAATAATAATAATAATAATAATAATAATAATAATAATAATAATAATAATAATAATAATACATTTTATTTATATAGCGCTTTTCAAAAACTCAGAGACACTGTACAATTGTTAAAATCAATACAAGCAAAATAAACAAATAACAAATAACACAGATCAAACAAAACAACACAACAGTACAATCACAAATGAAAAGCTAACTTAAAAAGGTGAGTTTTTAAAAGAGATTTGAAAGCTGAAGGGTCAGAGCAGTTTTGTATATGGGAGGGGAGTGAGTTCCAGAGGGTGGGGGCGGCTACTGAGAAGGCTCTGTCCCCCCAGGTTCGGTGCTTGGTTCTGTGAGGTGGGGACAGGAGGTTGGCATGTGAGGAGCGCAGGTTACGGGAAGGAGTGTGATGGTGGAGGAGGTCGGTGAGGTAAGGGGCCTGGTGGTGGAGGGCTTTGTGGGTGAGGAGGAGGAGGATTTTAAACTGTATGCGGTATGATGGCTAAGGCTTCTTTTCTTACTCATGTGTTCATCTGATCAAGACTACCATGATAAATTAACTCTAATGCACCTAGGGAAAAGTGGTTTTAGAGCAGTGTTAGCTCATCACATGTGCTCCATGAGTTGCAGCATTTTGAAGTGTGTCCACATGTGATGAGATGTGAAGCACTGCATCATTTTTTCTATACCTAGCTCACTTTAAAGGATTATTTTAATCTTCAAGCACATTAAAAACTGCTGATACCAAATATACTGTCCAATATAGGATCTACACTACGCTCCAGTGTTCTCACCCACTGCTGGTGAATTAGTTCCTCCAGTGAGTATGATTAACTCTTAAACATTATCTTAGTTTTTGGAAACAAACTGAATTATGTGCGGTAAAATAAGCTGGAAATTAATAATAATAATAATAATAATAATAATATTAATAAAGATACAAAGTGCTTCACATGGGCAGCAAAATAAAACAGGCAGTTCATAAAAACACAAAAGTCAAGATAAAGAAATAAAACAGATTTTTAAAGACATCAGATTCCCCTAAAAGTAGAGAGCCCCTAAAGTGACATGGGCAGAAAAAAATAATTAGATATGTCTTCGTGCTCACCAGAAATTATCCCAAGCTCACAAGAAAAATGATTGAGATCACAAAATATAATTTCCTGTGAGCATGAAAAGGTATTACATGCGCATGTGAAATAAACTGCATATCCCATTGGGCGAAAAAGCCCCCAGTGTGGCAGAATGTACGTTTTAGGTCTGAGATCTGAGACAATAAAGTGGTGACGATGTACAAGCAAAGCCGTAATGTCTTTATAATGAAGCCCAAGGTTTAAATAAAGCTCAACTAACACCTGTACTGTCATTTTTAGATTTAAACAGGAAGACAGCAATGCACTGGTTTTTCTCCAGTGCACACTTGGTAACTCGTGCACATGGGAAACTTTGTCGTGAACACGAGAAACTTTCACATGAGCACACAATAATATCTTGTGATCTCAAGATTTTTTTCTTGTGAGCACGGGTTAGTTTCTGCTGCACACTTGAACACATCAAATAATTTTTTTCTGCCCATGTCACTTTAAGGGCTCTGTACGTATTAAAGTACTCTTAAGGAATACAATTATTTTAAGATATATTTCTTAAGACGGTCAGGAAATGCTCTACGATAAAAGTCTGTTTTCAGAAGAGATTTAAAAGAGATCACTGACTCAGCAGACTTGATCTCCTCGGACAGATGGTTCCAGAGTGTCGGACCCCTCACTGCGAACACCCTGCGAACACCCTGTCCCCTTTCCTTTTCATTTGTGTATTTGGAATGCAAAATAAACCTCTGCCTGGGGATCTCAATGCACGCATCGGCTCGTAGGGTACTAATAGGTCTCCTATATAGCTCGGAGGAAGTCCATGTAGAGCTTTAAAAGTAATCAATCAAATCTGAAAATCAATTCTAATACATACAGGGAGCCAGCGCAAGGAAGTTAAAACCAGAGAGATGTGGTCGTCTTTTTTGGTTCTGGTTAAAACCCTGGAAAATTAGTTTAAAGGTATAACAGACTGAGTGGAGCCGCAGTGAATCGGAATTGCTGAGTCATGGTTATAACTGGGTAAACACTGGGGGGCATTATAGATTGATAAAGTCAGGATAAGAGTGAAGTGAAGACAAAAATCAAAAGCAACCTGATCATTTTCACATCAAATATTCAACATGTTTCCTCCTGTGTATTTACTGTTATAATATTCAATAAATGAATGAATAGAAAGAATCTCACAGAAGAGAAGTAATTGTACGAGATTTCTCACTATCTGTGGTGGATCAGCCTGCTCTCTCTCTCTCTTCACATACATTAAACCAGCTTGTCCTTCCATTATGTGAAACCAGTTGGTGGGCTCTGCATGCATGACAGCTCCATGCTGCATGACTGCATGGTATTTTAAGATGCCGTCCTCTGATTGGTGCAGCTCAGTGAAATAAAATATGTTACTCAATAACATATAGAGTTACTCAGTAACATGTGGAGCAGTGCTGTGCAGGACGGGGGCTCAGAGTCTCCTGCAGACTCTGGAGTGATCCTCACCTCTGTGTCTGCTGCTGCTCTCTGCTGTGTTTCACTTTTGTTCTGAACTTTTCTGGGAAAGTAAAGGAAACATAGAAGATCTAGAAAAGGAACTTACTTCAGTGATTAGTGTGTTTTACTCGCTAAACACTAAACGCAGCCACTGGACAAGTTATCATGGCTGATAAAGACACTGACGATAATGCAGAACAAGAAGAAGAAGAAGAGGAAGAGGAAGAAGATAAAGAACTACAAGAACAGGGGCCTCCCTCACCTTCTCCTTCTCCTTCTCCTTCTCCCTCTCCGGTAAGTACCACACCGGTAACCCGGCTCTGTGCTACCTCTCAGGAGGTTAACACAGACAGGGCATGGTAGGGATTTTCAAGACCGGAGCCCAGAGTCCCAGGAACGGTCTGTCCTTGTGAGCTGACCTACGATCAGTGAAAAAGCAAAGTGTGGTTGTGGGTGTGATTTAAAAAAGCGTTCTCCTGCATGGCTGACCTGCAGATGGTCCACATGAAGCGCTGACTTGGACTTTCCTTGCGAGAGGACCTTATCACGCCCCTCTCTTTCAGGCCAGCTGAGCAGAGGATGAGTTTGGGTCGGAGTATCATCTCCTGCTGGTTCCCACAGTGACCATGCAGCCGTTCAGAGGTGCAGCAAAGACGTGAGACGGGTGTCGGTCATATAGAGGAAATCCTTTACCCGAAAACCTTGTTTACTGAAAACTTTCATCTGAACGCATTGGTGGTTGTAATAGTTGCAGGGTGCGTGAGGCTACAGCTGTTTGACTCCTCCAAAGACAGAGTGACCGTTACAGGTTGAACCGGGTTGCCTAAAATGACGTCACAAACCGCAGATCATGCTGACACATTGGGATGATGAACCCTGGGTGATGTTTCTCCATGAACTGTCCTCCAGTTTAAACTGTCTTCAGTGTGACAGCTCCTCTGTTTGCACCTCTATGATGGAGGGTAAAGGTGTAACTCTTAATAGGACTTATTTATCATTTTGAATATCAAGGTTTATGTATACCTTCATTCTTTGAAACTTAAACATAGTCATCATTTCGGTTGAGCCCGTCACATTGTGAAGGGGTTCTGATTGTTATCTGAATTGATCCCACAGTTCCCTTCTTGTCACAAACACACCTGTTGTCATATTTGGCACAAAAGTACAAGCACACCTTCAAAACTTTCAGGGGTTTCAGCTGTTTGACGAGCCGAACTCCTCCGAGATTTATTCCTCATGTAAAACATTTTGTGTTTTTTCTCTGATTCTATTCTTTTTTACTTTCTTTCTTTGAACCACAATGTGTTAACTTTATATTTATTAACTTACTGTTGGCCCTTAAAGCTCTCCTTAAAGGACTAACTATGTTATGTTCTTCCTTTCCTGATGGAAAACAGTGAACGACCCATGGCCCTACCAAGCAGCAGCCTCCAATTAAGCCAATGTGAAAGTGCTAAAAAATGCAGTTCCTCAAGCGTCCACTTGAGGCTGGCTGCAGAAACACCAGAAACCACATACACACCCATTCAAAGAAGACGATCTTTACAGCAGAAATAAACATGTTTACAACCTGGTTCAAAAAACTGTGTTGTCTGAATAGTTCATTTCTCTATCGGCACACACTGTACGGGGGTGAATTTTTTCATAACTTGTTTGTTTTGAAGGTATTAAACTGAACAGTTTTTCCTAATTAAGGGCACAGCTGACTTGACTGACAGGCGGAACACTGCATCTGCTGTGACTAGTCTCAAAGCACGCCTTACCTTGCTTCGTAGCCTCATGCTAGATCGACCGAAGGTTAGGTTGAGTCAGCATTTATTAAAATTCACTGACAGTAGGCTTCAAAACTCTGCTTCATAACAAACAGGTGACGTCACAGAGACTACGTCAATGTATTATAAAGTCTATCTAGTCGTTTTAAACAAACCAGCTGTATTGTATGCTGCTGATCTACCATCATATGGCACTTCACAATCTCTGCACTGCTGATGAAAAGTAGTGCTGCTAGCTTGGTTTGTATGGCTAGGCGTCCTAACATGCTTCTAGCAGCGAAATTGGATGTTGGAATCTGCATGACTGGGAGCGAACATTCAACCACACTTGCTCTCAGTGGATCCTCAATCTGCCATTAGTGGCCTTGATGAGTTTGTGCATCACATCCCTCACCAGATGTTTTTGAGAAGCTACATTTTCTGGAGTGTTATCTTATTTCTACCAGAAACACTTTGCATAGCTGTGACAGTTGTTTGCCAGTGAAATGTGATCTTACCTCACATCTTTAAACTTGAGTTTGATGCTCTATATCCCGAAGAATTACCTGACATTGTTGAGCAGTATTACCTAGACTTGAATTATTTGGTTAGATGGATCAAATCTGACCTAAATGACGGATACATTTGTGAGGACAGATTCTGGAACATTTGCAAGTTATTGTGCATACTGTGTTCTGATTAAGATGCATTAGAACCACAGACTGTAACATACATTAATGTAGTCTCTGTGAAGTCACTCATCTAAATCTGAAGCAGAGTTTTGAAGCCTATCGTTGGCGGTTCCCTGACTCAGGCTAACTTCGGCCGATTTAGTATGACACAAAGACATGGAGTTGAGGCGGGTCTTTAGCCTCTATGCTAACAGCTACAGTGTGCCCGCCTGTCAGTCAGCCATGCCCTTATTTGGACAAAAATCATAAGTTTAATATCTTCAAAAATAACAAGTTGTAAAATAATTCCCCCTGTACAGTGTGTGCTGATAGAGAAATGAGCTCTTCAGACCTAAACAGATTTTTGAACCAGGCTGTAAACATGTTTGTTTCTGCTGTAAAGATCGTCTTCTTTGAATGGGTGTGTATGTGGTTTCTGGTGTTTCTGCAGCCAGCCTCTAGTGGATGCTTGATGAACTGCAGGTTTTAACACTTTCACATGTCTCACGACTGGAGGTTGCCTCTTGGTACCGCAACAGGCCGTGCACTGTTTTCCATCAGGAAAGGAAGAACATAACATAACTAGTCCTTTAAGGAGAGCTTGAAGGGCCAACAGGAAGTTAATAAATATGAAGTTGTTCATTCAGAAAGTCTTCTTTGAATGGGTGTATTTGTGGTTTCTGGCGTTTCTGCAGCCAGCCTCTAGTGGACGCTGGATGAACTGCAGTTTATAACACTTCCACTTTGACTTCATATATTAAGACCGGAGGTTGCTGCTTGATAAGAACATGAGACAGGAACTTTTTCACCATTTCTTTTTCTGTGGCTTTAACTGGTCACTGTCTTTATTGTTCACTCAAACAGCTTGTTATTTCATGCAGAGGACTTGTGACTTTGTGACTTCATCTTGTCTTTCTGGTCTTTTGTCTAATGTGTATGTCTCTAGTTCTTTTTTAGGACACAAACTCCACATTGTACTAAATACCTCCTGTGTGAGAAAAATGCTGCCAGTCTTCCCCAGCCGGACTGTGGATGAAACCTGTATTTGTTCAATTCTCTGCTGCTCCTAACTCTCCCCTCTCTCCCTCTGTCTGCAGCAACTGACCGGCTCCCTGTTGGCGGTAGCGTTCCTCTCATCCTTCGGGAGCTCCATGCTTTATGGCTACAATCTGGCTGTGGTCAACTCTCCCTCTGCAGTAAGAGACACACACACACACACACACACACACACACACACACACACACACACACACACCTACACACACACACACACACACACACACACACACACACACACACACACACACACACACACACATACAGTACAACCCAGAGCTGGATTATCATCTGCCAAGGGGCACTGTGCCCCAAGGGGCCTCTAAAGGTCTAAGATTCCCCACATTCCACAGTGGGTGTTTGGTTCTTTTTGATTCTGTGATCATTGCATGAGGAAATGCTTCTTATCTTGGTCAACTGGCCTCCGTCTTGTGAAGTCTAACCAAGAAAAGTGAGTTTTAAAGCTGCTAAAAAGAGAAGAACACTCATTAACTATTGGGTTTGTGTTAATCTTTATCCTATTAGTGGATAGGAGTCCACATTTTGATATAGCCTCTATATATGGGGCGTGTGCTTAGACTGCTAAACCAACGGCGCCCCAACGCTTTGATTTTTACAAAGTGAATGAATATTCAAATATTCAAATATTCGAAAATCATTGCCCATCCCTAAAACCAAATGTACTGCACGTATCCCTCATTTTGTAATTAATGGACACATCTGGATTTTTTCTTTTGCTCATTTGGAGACTGAATGCCAATCTATTAATGTCCAGTAGCTCTCTTCCCCTTTCTCCAATAACTAACAGACTGTACACACTGACATAACTATGATCACCTGACATCAGTGCTGGAAGAGTTAAACTGTTGGGTTTTCTTACAGCTCAGATTTAGTTAAGGGTGTTTAATTGTAGACTGAAAGACCCTGAAATCTGTGTCATCTGCACTCGTCTGCCCATCTTGCTACTGCAGTTATGGGATTTGATCATGATCCAACAACTCGTGCCATCACATGGCAGACTGATTAAGAGGCTGAGGTAAAAAAAAAAAAAAAGACATGGGGATTAGATTAGACAGGAAGCTGAAATGTCAGAAGGAAGAAAGAGGGAGATAGAGAGTGTGTCCGTGTTGGTCTCGTGAAACCAGTATACCTTTGACCACATGACAAAAGAAAGACAAGGTTTTCTGTCTCATCATGGGGATATGATCTGTTCTGGTCCTTGAATTCTCCATGCCAAGGACCCCAAACCACAGATTAGAGCACAGACCCACAGGAGACGCCTCTATTTCAGCACTGGAAAGGAGTAAATGTAGTTTGTAGGATTCATTTATAAGACATGTTTACATGAAGCCAACTAACATGCCCTTTGTGTGATTAAATATTGTAATATTTACATTCAGACTCAAGTTTCCAAACCCGACAGTGGAAGAGCGCCAGCTTGCATCAGCTGCGTGTAAGCTCTCTTCTAAGAAAAAGGCTTAAGTTGTTATGAGCACATTAGCTGTCTGGATAGCATAAGCCACTTGGCAGCGTAGCACATCATCATTAGCGGGCGTTGATTTTGAAACATTAAATCAATAAAATGGGTCAAACATAAAGATTGCATGTAAGTGAATGTGATTGAATGTTAACAGCTGGTTCAACTTTAGTGCGTTTAACTCAGTGACCCTCTATCATCAACACGTTCTGTAGGAGCATCTGTAACCGTGAGCTATCACTACTGTTAGCTCATGCATTTTGTTGATCTGCTTTTCTTTTAGTTAAGGTATCAACACTTCTCATTCAAGGGTTTGTATTTATTGTAATGATTGTAAACACTGTAGATTAATACAGAAGACATCAAAACTATGAAAGGACATATATGGAATTATTGAATGAAGAAAAAAGTGTTAAACAAAGCAGAATCTGTTTTATATTTTAGATTCTGTAAAGTGGCCCCCTTTTTCCTTCATGACAGCTTTGCACACTCTTGGTATTCTCTCAGTCTGCTTCATGAAGTGGTCTCCTGGAATGGTTTCTAATTAACATGAGCCTTGTCAAGAGCTCATTTGTAGAATGACTTGCCTTCTTAATGTGTTTGAGACCATCAGTTGTGTTGTTCAGAGGTAGGGTTAGTACACAATGGATAGCCCTATTTGACTACTGTTGTAATCCAGATTATGGCAAAACCAGATTATTTCATAGTTTTGATGTCTTCAGTATTAATCTACAATGTTGAAAATAATTAAAACAAATAAAAAAACATTGAATGAGAAGGTGTGTCCAAACTTTTGACTGGCAGTGTAGGTCTGTGTATTGTTGCTTCATGTGGGAAATAGGAGGAGTCCAGGAAGTGTGAGGTTATATTGCTTTCATGAAGGTTAACAACTCTCGTATTTAAACCTGCGTCTGACACAGTGTCTACAGCAGCGGTTTCTTATCTGGATATAGTCTGTTTGCAGAGAAGTAGCACAAACCCAAAGTCATCTTTCACAGTGAGGGTGGTTATATGATAAAGCTCATGAGCTCTCCTTTACTGGTCGTACGACTAAAGCTTTATGAATATCACACAACTAGACTCTCTTTTGTCTTTTTATTTTTTTGTGGAGCCAGATATAACAAAGTATTTGTGTATTAAAATACAATAATAACAATAATAATACATTTTATTTAAGGCGACTTTCTTAACACTCTAGGTCACCGTACAGGGTAGAGTTTAAAAAAGAACAATATCAAAATGAGTCTGATAAAATTGACAAGGCATGATACAGTGTAACTATGAATAAAAATAAAATGAACAGGATACGATAGAGTGCAGTGAAGAGGTGTAACCAGAGTGAATATGACAGTTTAAAAAGATGTGTTTTGAGATGAGAACTGAAAATGGAAAGAGAGTTGATGTTACGGATGTCTGGTGGGAGGGAGTTCCAGAGGCGGGGGGTAGACCGGCTGAAGGCTCTGGACCCCATGGTGGTCAGATAAGACAGGGCATGATTAATGAAGAAGGAAATACAGTCCAAAAATAAGATCAGGATTATTAGAGCATCAAATGTGAGCTGAATCTAAACTAGATTAGAAAGATAATATTTGAACCCTTCTTTTCCATTTTTGCTGCAGCAGCTGATGTTGGCTTGTTTATAAGTTCATTGAACTTCTGCCAGTTGTACAATACGAACAAGAAGCATACCTGTCACACCTGACCTTGAATTATCAATTACCACTGGGTATTATACAAGAAGCTGCAAAAAAACTGCTGGAAGAAACCACAAAAACATGCAAATAATATGATAATACTAATACTAATACTACTACTACTACTACTACTACTACTACTACTAATAATAATAATAATAATAATAATAATAATAACTGATGTTTATATAGCGCCTTTCAAGAAACCCAAGGTCTCTTCACAGGGTCAGGTAGGGGGTCTAGGGGGTAGGTGGGGATATCTAATGGGGAAAATGCAGACATTTATAAAAAGGAAGGCTGATGGAAGATTATTATTTGGCCCTTAACTGGCTTATTTTTTTTTCTATTAAAATAGACGCTGTCATGACGGGTAAAACTGAAGGAGGACTCAAGTGCAGTTCTCACATAAAAAGATAATTTAATAAAGAAAAGATACGAACAAAACTACTGAAATGTCTAAATAACTAAATCCAAAAAGTCTGTAATGACGGGAATGGGAACACAAAGAAGACTGACACACAGAGAACACAAGGAAGACATACACACTGAACACAAGAAAGACAAACAATGATCCAACAAGGGACAGGGGAAACAGAGGAACTAAATACACAGAGTAATCAGCACAGGTGTGAACACAGGACACAGGTGAAACTGATCAGGTTCATCAAAAAGGAGGGAAACACACAAGGACAGGAAGTAAAACTAAACTGGAGACACAGGGATCAAGAACTACAAAACAGAGAACACAAGACTAGACTAAGAAAACACAAGAAAGCACAACAAGAGACATGGATCACTAAACACACAAGGGACACAAAGGATAATACATACAGAATAAACACAGGGAGGAACCAAGGCATGAAACACATGGAACAACTCATGACAGACGCATCACTTTGACATTAGTAAGTTATCCACAAAATATGCTGATATTTCATGTGGAGTTCTGTTTCAGAATCACAGTCTCATTAGGTCTGTTGTCAGTGCTCTGCAGAAGTCACTGAAATCAACCTTTCCTGTAACCCCAAACAGGCTGATATTCCTCAGCTACATTACTCCAAGACATTTAAAACTCTTGAGTGAAGTTTCTGTTGACTTTGGCGCCCCCTGTGGACAAGGGGGTACTTTCTGTCTCACAGTTTATTTATTCTGCACATACATAAGTTGTGTTTCTTACTTTATTTCCTCTTCTTCTGTTTTGAACAGTTAAATGTCACCTTTAAAATTGATCATCAAGAATCTCTGCTGCAAAAAAAGTCATCAAATTTCTGCAGTTCATCCCTTATCATTGTAATCTGACCCCAGCTGAGGTTTCAGGCATTACTAATTCCAATAAATAAATGTTCATTCCTGTCATTGATCATTTGTCTGCTTTTCTTGGTCATATAAAGACATCAGCATTCATTTCAGTCTGTTTCAAAACTAGCAATGAAGCTTTAAGATTTGTTGTTCACTTAACTGAAGACTTGAATCAAATTTCATCACTACTAGTTATCTCTCTTCCTATCATTTGTTGCTCACAGCTCATTCAGATTTCCACATTAAATGAACACATAATAAGGTCCAAGACATGAGAGCACAGCACCTTCACCTGAAATCATTAATCCGGCTCTCAGTTCATTTTAGGTAAACCTTTAAAATCCTTCTTTCTTCATACTGGCCTCTCCTTAGTCTGCCCTCCAAACTCAGGTCAGCCTACGTCGGCATGTTGGCCGTACTCTTCATGGTCAAAAGACTCAGGACAAGATCTTTTTGTAATTGACTTTTAACTGTTTTTATTTTCATTTAATCACATTCCCTGAATTTTATATCGTCTGGTGACTCAATTCAATCTTTGTTTAATGTAATTTCCAAAGAATCTATGCCTCATGCTTTAGGTTTGCAACCTGTTTGCTGTTTAAAGTTCTTTTCACATAAATATAAAACTCCAGTGCTGTGTGTAAAAGTAATGTTACTTTCAGTCAGCTGTTGTCAAAAGGAGAGAGTTAATTTAAGGATTATTGTTGACAATATTTTTTTCTAGATGTATATTTACCTGGATATTACGGAGCCCCTAAAGTGACATGTGCAGAATTTTTTTTTTGGAAAGTATGTCGTGCTCACGAGAAAGTATCTCGTGCGCACGAGATACTTTCTTGTGCGCACGAGAAAGTTTCACGTGCGCACGAGATACTTTCTCGTGAGCACGAGATACCAAGTTAACACTGGAGATCAACCAATTTCGATCTAAAAATGACAGTACAGCAGTTAGTTGAGCTTTATTTCAACCTTGGGCTGCCTTGTATCTTATTACATTTATATACGGACTGTTCAGTCTGCATTTGTAATTTGTGAACCTCACTGCATTTGTGAATGGAATTTTTGAGACTGCAGGGCAATGTCTGTAACCAATCAGATGTCTCACTCCTATGCAGCCAATCATAGTGTAGATTCCAGGGTATGTGGTTGTGAAGCGATCCATTTAGCCATGCCCGAGACCAGAGCGCACCGAGACCAGAACGCACCGAGACCAGAGCGCACAGAGACCAGAGCGCACCGAGACCAAGACTAGTCGATATCATCCCGCATTTAGGCAGTTATTTAATGAGGACTATGTTTGATCCTTTGTTACAATGGGTAGCCTATCTGGTCTCGGTGCGTTCTGGTCTCGGTGCACTCTGGTCTCGGGCATGGCTAAAGGGATCGCTTCACAACTACCCTGGAATCTACACTATGATTGGCTGATACTTTCTCGTGAGCAACAGATACTTTCTCGTGCGCACAAGATACTTTCTCGTGCGCACGTGAAAGTATCTCGTGCGCACGAGAAAGTATCTGGTGCTCTCGAGAAAGTATCTGGTGCGCACGAGAAAGTAACTGGTGCTCTTGAGAAAGTATCTGGTGCTCACGAGAAAGTATCTCGTGCGCACGAGAAAGTATCTGGTGCTCTCGAGAAAGTATCTGGTGCTCTCGAGAAAGTATCTGGTGCGCACGAGAAAGTAACTGGTGCTCTTGAGAAAGTATCTGGTGCTCACGAGAAAGTATCTGGTGCGCACGAGAAAGTAACTGGTGCTCACGAGAAAGTATCTGGTGCTCACGAGAAAGTATCTCGTGCGCACGAGAAAGTATCTGGTGCTCTCGAGAAAGTATCTGGTGCGCACGAGAAAGTAACTGGTGCTCTTGAGAAAGTATCTGGTGCTCACGAGAAAGTATCTGGTGCGCACGAGAAAGTAACTGGTGCTCACGAGAAAGTATCTGGTGCTCACGAGAAAGTATCTGGTGCGCACGAGAAAGTATCTGGTGCTCACGAGAAAGTATCTCGTGCTCACGAGAAAGTATCTGGTGCGCACGAGAAAGTATCTGGTGCGCACGAGAAAGTATCTGGTGCTCACGAGAAAGTATCTGGTGCTCACGAGAAAGTATCTGGTGCTCACGAGAAAGTATCTGGTGCGCACGAGAAAGTATCTGGTGCTCTCGAGAAAGTATCTGGTGCGCACGAGAAAGTATCTGGTGCTCTCGAGAAAGTAACTGGTGCTCTCGAGAAAGTATCTGGTGCGCACGAGAAAGTAACTGGTGCTCTCGAGAAAGTATCTGGTGCTCACGAGAAAGTATCTGGTGCGCACGAGAAAGTATCTGGTGCTCTCGAGAAAGTATCTGGTGCGCACGAGAAAGTAACTGGTGCTCTCGAGAAAGTATCTGGTGCTCACGAGAAAGTATCTGGTGCTCACGAGAAAGTATCTGGTGCTCACGAGAAAGTATCTGGTGCGCACGAGAAAGTAACTGGTGCGCACGAGAAAGTAACTGGTGCTCACGAGAAAGTATCTGGTGCGCACGAGAAAGTAACTGGTGCTCACGAGAAAGTATCTGGTGCTCACGAGAAAGTATCTGGTGCGCACGAGAAAGTATCTGGTGCTCACGAGAAAGTATCTCGTGCTCACGAGAAAGTATCTGGTGCGCACGAGAAAGTATCTGGTGCTCACGAGAAAGTATCTGGTGCTCACGAGAAAGTATCTGGTGCTCACGAGAAAGTATCTGGTGCTCACGAGAAAGTATCTGGTGCTCACGAGAAAGTATCTGGTGCGCACGAGAAAGTATCTGGTGCGCACGAGAAAGTATCTGGTGCGCACGAGAAAGTATCTGGTGCTCACGAGAAAGTATCTCGTGCGCACGAGATACTTTCCAAAAAAAAAATTCTGCACATGTCACTTTAGGGGCTCCGTAGGATATGGCAACCTTTGGAGTTGAGAAATTAAGACAATTCAGAAGTGCAAAAAATCTTCAGTTCCTTGAGTGTCCACTTGAGGCTGTATTCAAAAGCCAAGAGGCTTTTACAGCGAGGTTCAAAAACAGTTTAGGGTGTGTACTCATGTAATCAGTAGTACACACTGATATATAACCTTTTTGTTAAGACAATTAAAAGTTCAACATAAATGTGTATAATTAGGGGCGTGGCTGAGGTGACAGACGTGTAGCTGCTTAAGGCTCGATCTCTTCGTCTGCTGCTAGGTTGACCAAAAGTCAGGTTGGGTCAACATTTCCAAAATGGTGCCTGCCATTATTGGGATTCAAAACATCTCTTCAGTAACCAAGGATGTTTTCAAACCTCTTACAATACCAGCAGTACGTACTGATTTGGCCTAAATTCATGTAGTATGTGAACAAGAGTAAAATCTGCAGTTTGCCAAAACTACCCAGATGTCGTACTGATTCAGGAACATGTCTCAGTATGCAGTGGACCAGTCTTCCTCACGTACTGTTTCCCACAATCCACAGGGTTACTTGTTTTTTAGGTGCATTAGCGCCACCTACTGTGTTGGAGTTGTATCAGACATTTAACGGTCATTTAACAAGTCATGAGAAATAAACGCTGGTGAATCTTGTAACTTCAAGTAATAACAGAGGTGATAAATATCTCACAGGTAACTGTTCATGTGTTTGAAAATGATTCAATTCCATATAAACCACTTCTTAACTTTTTCAATCATTAGTGATGCTAAAGAAGCAGTTTATCTATCAGCTTGGTCGAAATCCAGCGACGCCTGACCCAGCATCCTGCAGACTAGATACAAAAGAACAGTCATACTACATACTACCTTCAAACACAGTATGCAGTACATACTGCATACTACATCCATGTTTGACACAGTCTGTGTTAACATCATTACATTGTTGTCCTTGTACTTGGCGCAATGTTTGTCTTTGCACCTTGGCACACCTGCCCGGTTACTGTAAATAGCTGCTTTCCCCGTTGCAGAAGGTTAGAAAAACAGTATGACGTGACGTTCAGACTGAAGCCTCAGCATCAGTTGTCAAATGATCTCACATCACATCATGCACATTATACCTTGTTAATGCTGTCCTTTGTTCTTTCAGTACATAAAGGACTTCTACAACCAGACGGTGCTGAGTCGAAATGGAACCGGACTCACCGAAGAGACGCTCACAGTCATGTACTCGCTCACAGTGTCTGTGTTTGCTGTTGGAGGCATGCTGGGATCCGTCATCGTGGGTATGCTCGTCAGCCGCTTTGGCAGGTAAGACACGGGTTAGTTATTCAAGATTTTAGAGCAGTTCTACAGCAGTCATTGCTGGTTTCCAAAACAATGAAATATAAGTGCAGTTATTTTGTAAAAGAAGTGGAGTTTGGTCAGAGCAGGAAAAACCCGTCCTCAGCAGCCCTCACAGCTGTATCTGAAAGTTGGCTCTGCCCCGTCCTCACGCCTCTTTAACCCCTCTGGACTGTCCAACCACAACAGTGGACGGTGGCCAGTTGGCAATGCCGTCCTGAGAGACCCTCAGGAGCATCTGGTGCCGCCACCAACACAAACACTGTAACACGCACTGTGTTTGTATGATCACTATAAGAAACATACAACAGTCTGTCCAGCTGTGACTTATATGAAAACATGATCCAGTTTATGTTGAAATTAATTAAAGACGTCAATATCAGACAGACGGGTCGATTTGGTGTACAAACACACACATGCAAACACACACTTAAACACTGGCACCAAAGGCACCAGATAAGGGCCTTCTATCAATCATTACTTCCCCAACCTCCAACCCCCAACCCTGATCCCTCCTCTGCTGCCCTGATGTCCTTCAGAGAGTGCCCTCGTCTCTTTGTCCCCGTTGCCCTCCAGAAGTCACCGAGTCCTCAAAGTGTAAAGTTCTTTTTCCATTCAGATCAGCTGATCGCTCTTATACACCAACACTTCAAACTTCAGTGGCGATTAAATGCAAATGACAAGCTTGCAATTTATAATCCTTTATACAGGCTGATTCGATTTTTCACACAGCGCTGTTTTATGGCTAATCATAGCTCATGACCAACCTTGTGAGCTGTGTTGGCGTTTTATGGCTTATTGGGACTTATACAGGCACACATGTCCATTGCCAGGCCTGTGCGTGTATATCAGGTCCATATACTGCTGTGGGCCTCCTGTTTCATTAACCTTTGGGTCGTGAGCTTTTATGTATATTCATGACAGGAACATCCACAGGAGAGTGGAGTGTATTGATTTCACTTCAGTGTTCAGCTCAATCATTCCCCAGAGGTCTGTGATATAAGTTGGGTTCACTTTGTGCTGAACACCATGAAGGGGAAACATGGCTTCCACTTTCTACTGCACTGCTCCACAGAGACGGATCATACTGAGTCTCTTACTTTGTGTTCTGTCTCTGAAAAGAAGAAGAAGACAAACTTTATTAATGCACACTCTTATTAACCATGCTACATACATATCGGCTGTTAATACACACATGCACAAACATGGACGTGCACTGATGGAGAGACACCAAGCAGTTTGAGGTCCGGTGCGTTGCTAAGGGGTACCTCAATTACCCTTTTTCAACCGAGGCAGTTTCAGGGGCTGGTCAGGAGCCAGCGCTCAATTGAGAACCAGTTTATCGTGTTTTGACTGTGAGAGAACCGGCTCCCGGCCAGGAAAACAGGTTCTAGAGCAGGACCAACTCTTAACTGGTCTAGAACCACAACCCGCTTACGTCAGGGGGCGAGGGGCAGGGGAGGGGTTGCCGTGACCAAAAAGACAAACCAATCGAGTTTCCGCCATTGTCCTGCAGCGAAAGAATAACAAAGACGAAGCTAATGGTACGTTATGCTACGTTGTCCACAGGACCTAAAATGAACACCCGCCATTGGCGCCAATGGCGGTCAAAAAATTTGTTTGCCGTGTAAAACGAAAACACACACCCGCCAGTCCTCGATGGAAAATGTTGTATTGCATGTGAGGTTTTGTTTTCATACTTTCACCCATTTCTGCAGACTGTCAGGCTATTTTGACCCTCGCGGCGCGCTGTTCTTGTGTCGATTTGGTACGTCGGGAACGGCGTGACGTCAGCTACTGCAGTTCTATTCGTACCCTTTGCTTAAAGAAGCACGGCGGGAAGAGCGTTTCAAGGAAGATGGGGCGACACATTCCTGGCGTGAAGCCACTACAAACAAAAAGGATAAACAAAGAGGCAGGAGACGATCAACGAGAGGAACAGACAGCTAAGGCTAAGGCATGATTTTTTTTTTTGGCCGATGAAAAATTTTTTTTTTTGGCCGTTACATTTTTGGAGGTCACTAGCCAATGGCAGATGAGGTAAAAAGTAAATTTTATGCCCTGCTTGTCCGCCATCATTGTTATTGTAAGGGAAAGTTTGTGCTAGTGCTGCTGGGAAAAGCGGTCACGTAGAAGTGACGTCATGCATCTTCCATGGGCTTGTGCAGGTTGAAAAACAAAATGGTTGGTTCACAAGTTGAACCAGCTCCAAACCAGTGCAAGCACCAGCCCCGAACTAGAACCAGGTTCGCGTTGGTCGAAAAAGGGTAAATAGTGCCTTGAAAGTGAACTTGCACCTTCCCCATTTCCATACTCTGGTCTGAACCAGGGCTTGAACTGCAGACCCTCCAATTCCCAAGCCATGTCCCTACACTCTAAACCACTGCCATCCCTAAATGTCTGCCTAACTGTCTGCCCTCTGTGTGTGTGTACTTTCAGAAAAGGCACCATCGTAAACACAACAGGGCTGGTGTTTGTTGGTGGCATACTCATGGGCTTCAGCAGGACTTGTGGTTCACCTGAGATGGTCATTATCGGCCGCTTCATCACAGGGATTCACTCAGGTACAGAAACACACACAAACACACTCCCCTTCAAGTGTCCATGTCTGTTCCAGTTAAGGAAGGGGGACCTCCTGTTTTAATATGATGCTTCATCTTGGTGCTGAACGTGAGAATCATGCAGCCAGATTCAACATCTGCAGGGAGCTGAACCATAGACTGTAAAAACATGGACTCAACTCGACTCAGCTCATTTTTATTTATATAGCACCTTTCATACATTCAAGCATGCAGCCCAAAAGTGCTTCACAAAATAACAGAAGAGAAACAACAGCAACAGATAAAAGTGGAAAGGAAAGTGATATAAAATACTAAAAAATAAAATCATTAGGCTACGATCAAATTAATAAAACAAAATAAAATCAGATAAATACCAGAAAAATAAAACAATATAATTAGATAGATTAAAATAAAATAAAATAAATAGAATGATGCTCAAACAATAGTCTCCATGGTATTAATGGGTAGTCTCCATGATGTCACACATTTGTTTCAGTGGAGTTTTGAAGCCTAAAGTCGGCGGGTGCCATATTGGAAATGCTAACTCAACATAACTTCTGTGGAGCTAGTGTGAGGTAAAGAGGCGGACCATTAGCCTCCTCACTAACAGTTACAGTGTTCCCGCCTGTTAATTGAGTCAGCCATGCCCTTATTTGGGCAAAACTCGTAAGGTTGATATCTTCAAAAATAATAAATTATAAATAAATGAATCCTGCGTACACGACAGAGAAATAAAAATTTTAAAAATGTTTTTTTTTGTACCAGGCTGTAAACATCTTTATTTCTGCTGCAGAGATCGTCTTCTTTGAATGGGTTCGATGTGGCTTCCTGTGTTTCTGCAGCCAGCCTGAAGTGGACATTCGATGAACTGCAGTTTTTAACACTTCCCAAGTGACATCCTCCAGTCTCATAATATGAAGCCCATGCAGAAGTGTTATAAAATGCAGTTCACGAGCATCCACTTGAGGCCGGCTGCAGAAACACCAGAAACCACATACACATCCATTCAAAGAAGACGATCTTTACAGCAGAAATAAACATGTTTACAGCCTGGTTAAAAAAACCGTTTAGGTCTGAGTAGCTAATTTCTCTATCAACACACACTGTAAGGGGGTTGTATTGTTTTATAGCGCGACAGTTCAGAAGATATAAAGATTACGAGTTTTGCCCATTTAAGGACATGAATGGCTTGATTGACAGGTTGGCACCCTGTAGCTGTTGGCAAGGAGGCTCAAAGCCCGCCTCTTTACCTCACACTAGCTCAACAGAAGCTAGGTTGTGTTCAGCATTTCCAATATGGCACCCGCCAACAATTGGCTCCAAAACATTCACCTGATATTTGAGAGTAGGCTTTTCCCTCCTCAATTTTCAGACCCAATGCCAAGTCTCCTAAAGAAGTGTAGACAATTAAACACTCAAACCTCACATTCAAGAGGAAAAAACAGTTTGAGATTTTCATAATGTTTAACTTGAATGAATCATCAATTATCAAAGTTATAGGTGATCAATACCCCAGGTTGGTTGGGGTGCTGGAGCTGTTTAGAATCAGCATGTTGAAATGTTAGTAACATTCAGATTTAACTACATATTTAGATCTTAATTCCACTCATCTCTACATGTATGCTAACTATTAGTTAGCATGTTTTGTTTTTTGTGTCCTTGTGGTGTCTCTGTGTTGGCTCTGTTTGCTCCATGTATTTTCTCTTGCTGTGTAATAATTGTACCATAAAATCCTCATTGGGTATCTTATCTCAGTAGTGCATTGTTTTACAGCTCTGCCTTGTTTACTGCAGGTATCTCTCTGAGCGTAGTACCAATGTACCTGGGTGAGATAGCGCCGAAGAACCTACGAGGTTTTCTGGGTCTTGTGCCAAGTATCTTTATTGGCACCGGAGTCTTCCTCGCCCAGGTCCTTGGCCTAAATGAGCTTCTAGGAAAGGTAATGAAGTCATTAATAAACCTCACAGTCAAAGGTTTGGCAGCTTCTAGATAATGTGTGTCAAGCTTCTGTCACTTTAACAACTACTTGAGGCTGATGAAGAGTTCTACTGAACTCATTTCCAAATGTTGGTGCTAACTATCATGCTTAGGATTTCAAGTCTTTAAAAATTAAACATTGAACCGGTTAAAGTCAGCAGAGCCTGAACCTCCCTGTCCTGAAGTTCTCACTGTGTATTATTTTAGAATAAAGTCTTCAGGTGAAGTCCTTCCTGTAGATGATCAGTGTATTAATTAGCTGTAATCTTGATATGTTATCACCTATATCAAACATAAACATTGTAACTTTTGTGTATTATAGCAGTATTTTTATAAAAACCCTGACACTTTGGTGACTAAACTTCATATCTGTGTGTTTGATGTGTTGCAGGAGGAGCACTGGCCCTTCTTTCTCTCAGTCATAGTGATACCCACCTTTATCCAGTTATTGGCGCTGCCATGGTTCCCAGAGAGCCCCAGATACCTGCTGATTGAAAAGCACAACGTCCACGCCACCATCACAGGTCAGTGCTTTGTTAATTTATTTTTATCTAACCTTTATTTTACCAGGAAGTCCTATTCAGATTTAAATATCTGTTTCAAGAGAAATAACTACAAAACAACACGTACAAATCACAACGCTCAACATTTCTAAAAGATATGTAAATACAGAAAAACAACCACGTTGTTACGCTTTTTGCACAGTTTATATCTGGACCCAAAAGCAGACCAAGGAGGGAGTAAAACTAGGTTCTAATGTCCACAACGACGTGAGTTGGTACTGGCAGGTTTAGGCTGGTTTTAGGTTGAAGATAGAGGCACCCAGATGGGAAAGGCAAGGTGAAGGCACTCGTAGGACTCTCAGGGGAGCTTATGGCTTTCGGTGGAGTGGCACTGGAGCTTGGAGACTGGAGGTACTAAAAGTTGGTGGAAGAATGAAAAAGGTACTTCACATGGAGGAAAAGAGTACAAATTCAAAAATCTAGGCTACACTTAGGGGCTAACCATACCGCAGTGAGGAAGAGAAGAGTCAGGGTCTAAATATTGCAGCAGGTGATTGTTGATGAAACCCAGGTATGCCTGTTGAGAGCTCCAGCACAGGGAAGCCACACCCAGCCTCTGAAAGAAAAAACATAGAGGCTGTTTTCTAAACTTCCTACTACCCTAGCAGTACGTACTGATTTGCTCTAAATCAGTATGTAGTATGTGAACAAGAGAAAAATCTGCAGTATGCCAAAACTACTCCGGATGTCTACTGATTCAGGAACATGTCTCAGTCTGCAGCGGAACAATCTCCCTCACTTACTGTTTCCCACAATGCACAGCGCTAACGTTCCTCTTCTTTTTTCTGTGTATGACGGTGGCACTGAAAATGATTAAAATCCATATAAACCCCTTCTTAACTTTTTAAATCCTAAGTGATGCTAAAGAAGCAGTTTATCTATCAGCTTGGTCGTTGTTTACTTCCGCTTTCTGAAACCAGAAATCCAGCGACGCCTGAAACCAGCATCCTGCAGAACAGATCCAACAGAACAGTCATACTACAGACTACCTTCAGACACAGTATGCAGTATGTACTGCATACTAGACTTCTAGGTAGCATGTAGCAGGCCGTTTTGAAAACAGAAAAAGAAACCAAACCAAAAGTGCACAGAAAGAACAGAAAACTTGACAAACATCCTGGTTCACCACACACATGCCTCTGTTACCACATTCTTTATGATCATTTTATATTTACTCAGTGATATTAATGTGACCTCTTTTTCAAAACTGGTCCATGTCCAAGGTGGGTTAAAGAAAAAAGCTGTTTTTCCTAGATCTGTCAAAACCCGGGGTACAGTGAAGAGTAGGGTACAGAGGTAAGATGGAAGTTTCCCCAGTATCGCCTTAGAAATAAATAACAAAACAAAGAGCTGCATGAAGCACTGAATCAAGGGTTCGTAAAGTAGATGAAGATACATGAATATACAATATATCACCACAATCAATCACAGACTGAAATGTTCAGCTCTGCTGTCCATCAACATGCTGCACAAGAGGAAGGGCACAGCAGGTTTAATCATTTGGGCAAGAAGTCAAATGTCAATGTTGGAGTATTGAGTAGCTGTTTCACAAGTTCTAACTTCTACATCAACAGGAAGTATTAACTAAATAATCAGCTGTTTGTTTATCAATGACTAGAGATAACTTAGACAAACACATCAGACCAACACCCGGGTCAAAGGTCAGAGTGAGCTACTTTCTCTGACTGATGTGTGTCTCATATCAGGAGATCATTTCTGTACCCACACACCTTGTCTTGTTTGTTGGCTCACTTAAATACCTCAAATGCATCTGCACCGGCCTGTATTCCAGTATCTTTCTCTGTTGTATAATAACCACACCTCGTCCTGTGCTCTGTCCCTCAGCCCTGAAGTATTACAGAGCCAAGTGTAACATCCAGGCTGAGATCGAGGAGATGCAGGAGGAGCAGCGCTCCCTGTCCTCAGTGGAGATGCTCTCAGTCTGGAAGCTGTTGGGGGATGACCGAGTCAGGAAGCAGGTTCTCTGTGTGGTGGTCATCAACATCGGCATGCAGCTGTCCGGCATCGATGCAGTAAGGACTCTTTGACTACTGATTAATGTATACTAGGAGGAAGAGGGGTTAGCATATTTTTAAATCATCACTAGTGTTTGATAGAAGTTAAAACACTGACGAATTTCTCTACAGCAACACGCAACGGATTCTCCTTCCCCTTTACATGTCAGAGCACACATAACACACGGATATCATACATTACATACTGTTTAAGTTCACTTAGCCGTGGACAAAGTCAGTGTTTTGGAAGTAACACAACCTATGTTTCAGCTCATGTTAGGATAGATCAGCCCCATGTCAAATTCCAGAAGTGAGTCTAATGAAATAACAGTCCTAAAGTTTTCTTAGCCAGTGGATCAATCAATCTCAATGTTCTCCTCAGACTCTTTCCAAACAGAGCAGGTCTAGACCGTACTCTATGTTCTATTATTAACAAAGACCCAACACCAAGACAGGATAAGATCCAGTCCCATCTTACAGACAGGACTCAGTCTGATCTCATCTTAATCCACCATGAGCAGAGCACTTTGCAGCATTTAGCAAGTTACAGTGGCAAGGACAAACTTCCTTTAACAGGCAGAAACCTCCAGCAGGACCAGACTCATGTTAGACACACATCTGCTGAGACCGTGTTGGGTTGGATGTTATCTGAACAGAGGTGAAGTTAGACTGGTGAGTGAGTTTAAAAGACACGGCACCAAGCACCTGGTACCTACTTTGTATAAATGAGAAGTAAAGCTGTGTCTACGTTGGCGCCCATGTGCTTGTTGGATTTAAAATTAGGAGTGGTGTGGTGCAAAGGTGGAGGATTCAGATAGTGACTGCGCCATGGACCATCAATGACCTGGTCTAAAGTCTAAGACCCGTGGAGCAGTATGTTCCTGCTCTTTAGAGGGAGCAGTAGAAAGATGTTCACACAGAGACACACACAGCATTGCTCCCTGGCATGTCTACAAACCCCCCAAAAATGAAAAAAATCCATTCTGCCCCTGTTCTGATTTTTCCACCTTTCTGTAAATGTGTGTGAAGTCAGAGCTCGGAGCTTGTTCAGCCCATAGACTGTATAAAATACAACTCAACTCATCCTCCATTTTTCATTCCCTGCACACACATGTGTGCTAACAAGGAGCTTAGGAGGGAGGCATGCTAGTTGTAGGCTGTCTTAATAAACACAAAGGTCGGTTTTACTCCCCACGTCTGCAGATTTGAAGATCTAGTGGATGATTTTTATTTTTCATGGAAAAGTGCTAGCACTAGTTAGCATAGCCACATAGCTACATGTCCGTAGCTGTGTACCAAGACACACGTCGACATACTGATAAATAAAACAACAAGAAACACTAAATCTGTGACCAATCCTTCAGAAAGGTCCTGCTACAGGCGCCTCTCCGTCAGGATCAGATTCTGGATCAGATTCAGAGGGTTGAAGTAACGCGGGTCTGTGAGAAGCCATGTCTATGCATGCAACATGTAAACATTAGATCAACGTGCTGCAGAGCCGAGGGCACATCCACTTCCTGAGGGGGCGTGGTCAGAGAGAAAACAGCCTGTTCTGAGCAGGGCTGAAGAAGAGGGTTTTTCCGGTGCCAAAATCTGATTTCAAAGTATTTTTTTGAGCATAAACTTTAAAGACATGTTTTGGGGACCTCTTAGACCAATATATATTGATGAAAAGAGCGTAATATGTCACCTTTAAGGCTGATTTATACTTCTGCGTCGAATCCAGGGCATATTCTACGACGGAGGTCCGCATAGCTTCTGTACCTACGCAGAGGCCTACGCATGTAGCTGAAGTGCACCTCCTCCAGAATGTAACTACGCGCAGAATCAATGCTGGCTGCAAGCTCTGTGATTGGTGTGCTCTGCAGCATTGTTTTTTCTGCATTTACAACACTTCTGGGATCGGCCGTGTATTTCGTCTCCTCCTCTCTATTCTTCATGTAATCATGTCTGTATGATAAACAGCAACATGTATCAGCTGTAGATTAACATAACACGCTCTGAATCTCTGTGGAAAAGTAAACAGAGATCGTAGCAGGGCCGGAAGTAAGTGACCAGCGATCAGAGAGACCACACTGCCCTCAAGAGTTTTGGCGGAGAATTGTATGTGGTGCTCATGTCCACGTCACCCCCTGCTGCGTAGGGGCGACGCAGAAGTATAAATCAGCCTTTACATGCCAGTGTTTTTGTTGATGTATTTCAGTTTTTGAAGACTGAGACCATGTTGGCTCAGTTGTATGATGATCTTATACACACAGAATACACTTCAGACTGAGCACTTTAAATTGTTAAAACAATCCCTTGATGTTTTGAGAGCCATGGGTCTGGTTGTCATGTGCCTTGATGAGTGCCATGTGATGTATTGATATCTGAGAGGTTGCAGAATGGGAGAGGATTTCAGGGGCTGCGTGTGGAATACATGAAAGCTTTGTGATATTAAAGAGGAAGCAGTGAGATACTATGAATTAAATGCTGCCTTTGTGAAGCAGTTACAGAAGGTGGGGACAACAGAAAGTGCTTTGAGTTTGGAAACAGCAGGAGGATCAGAGATCTCTTTTACAAAGTACCCCCTGTTTAAGAGCTCTGATCTCAGTGGGATTATCCTTCTTTGTTAAAGGTTGTGGATTCCAGTGGTGTGTGGGTACAAGATGAAAGTTTAATATCCAGTTTGACTCTAAGTGAAACTGTCAACCTTTCAACTGTGACACCAGGGATGAAGAGTTCAGAGGCACCTGTGAACAAGTTTCTTCTTCAGATTTATCTGGTGCTTTTTAGATCACTGACCAGAAGCAGACTGTTAGTCATTGCAGAGTTTTTGTCCAAGGACATTTAGAGGTTCAGATGCTTTGCTCTAAAAAGATATTGTGCTATTTCTGTCTCCTCATCCCACTAACTTCTTAGACAAACACTGATTTCCCTGTCCTTGTAGGGGGGTTGGGACCTTGCCTTGCCTTGTGGTAACCATCTCTATCTACCACCAGTAATTAACCTCTTGTGTTGTCCTGCTGTCTTCTGTTGGTCCACAATCCAATTCATGATTTTAAGTCATGTGACCAGCGCTGAAGTCTGGAGGTAAAAAAAGAGAGTAATAAAATGAAGGCTCCAATTGAACGCTCCATGGAGCTGCAGCACGGGCTTGTTAATCTGCCATCCCTTCAGAATAAGGCATATTTATACCACCTGACAAGTCCTCAGAACTTCAAAGAGTCCGGCTGTGAAAACAGCGTTGTTATTACTAAGCTAGCATTAGCTGGTTTGCTAACGGTGTCAACAAGTTACTGCTGGAGTTGTTAACATCGGTCCACGCACATTAACCATGTCAGAACCACATGGACTAAACATACATGAATTAAATACTCTGTGTTTACTTTAACCTTCTGTTAATGAAATGTTCAAAGCTCAAATACGTGTGGACTTTGATCCTTGTTTTGTTCCCTCAGCAGGGACAGCAGAGAGTCTAATAGATTCAATCCACATCTCTTCCTCTCAGGGTTTTATTTCTCAGATGGGATTCTTAGGAAGCAGAATCTGGGCTTGACTTATCGTCATATAATCGAACAACAACGACTGTCAGGACTTTTAAAAAGGGTTTAAACTCGTAGTTGGCAGCAGAGTACGTTAATTTCCCTGTAGCCCGTAGCAGTGGGAAGCCTTTTTTGCCCTCCAGGGGAGCGGGTCCATGTGACGTCACGTGGAAATTATAAATGGCCTTGTGGACAGCTTGCTCAGCCATCTTTTGGCACCGTTTTTCTACATTTGAGCATTTGCATTTTGCACAAGTGGCTTGAACACAAACCTCACCTCGCTGCACAATGTTGGTCTTATGTCAGTGGTGCTGGAGTGTGTTTTTTATGGCCATTTGCAGATGTAATCTTTGGCTTCCAATCCTCTGGAATGATTTTGCAACACAGTTCGGTCTCAGCTGCCTCATGTTGAAGATGAATTGATAGCACCAGGCCTTGACTGTTTTGTTCGGTCCGTCTTCTCCTTGATTCAGAGAGTTTCATCATGACCAATAAGGCGGTGTGTTTGTTTAGCTACTGTGAAGCAGCTGTTTTTAACTTTTGAAGGAGTTTTATAAACAAATCAGGACAGACCCCCAACGGGCTGGCCTGGTTTTAGAGAGGTGTAGCTTTTTGAGGATGAGGAATAGTTCACCGTAGTGTTTGTCTGTTCAGTGTTTCTTTATTTCTCTGTGTTGGGCCGTTAAAGTCGGATCCTTTAGCCAGAATTCTGCAGGACTGTGGTGCCATCTTTCCTCATTTTTTGGGATCTCAATCCTTAGATCGTCCGTCTTCCACTGATCTGGATTTCTTAAAAGGGAAGCTGTAAATAGGATGGATGATCTTGAACAACTCTGCTGTGTTGTTTTGAAGCTTCTGCCAACCAGCCTTAGTTACTTTTTAATGTATCAGACTGTGGACGAAGCAAAGGTCAAGGGTGCTGTTTTGGGACAGATTAGACGGCAATTACCACCTGGATATCTGCTCTCTAAAGTTAGCTCCATGTTTTCTGTTGTTTCATTTCACGTCTCCTGCCAACACTTCCTTTTTAACTGTTCTCCGTTTGCTTTTTGATCCAGCTGAACCCTTCGCCCTGCTTCTACGGCTCCCTCGTCTGATTGATCGAGCTTATTAGGCAGACACTGAGATGGAAATAGGCCCAAACGATCCTTCATTGTTTTATGAGCCTCTTGTTGTCTTTTGAATAAAGCCAAACGCTGATGTAATCATCTTTTCTGCCGATATGATTAGCCTAATTCCCTCTCTGAATTATGCCCTTTAGATTCATTAATTATTCAAATGATTACCTGGATGCCCGGGCCAGAAAGTGCACACTGTAAGCACTGGTGCTGAACTCATTAGTACGCCCATCTCCAGGCTGTATTTTGAGCTGCTAATTAGCTCTGCAGTGCTGAAGCATGCACAAACTGAGAGAGGAGGCGAGGATGGAGAGGTTTAAGATGAATTGATGGTGGTGGTGATGGTTATGAAAACAGTGGTAGAAGAAGAGGGGGATTATGTGTTTGGTAATAAAAGGATTCAGAGTGAAGCAGTAATCATGTCTGTGGTGATCCAGAATGAACTGACCCTGATATCAGACACACTGACTGGAGTTATACTTGCTGGACTCAGGTTTGTAAACCACCAGATCATTTATTTTGACAAAGATATTTTACCTGCTGGTATCACAAAATCAGCCACGCTCGGATTTTGATTAGATTTTGATTCAATTCAGGGGCTTACGATTGAGTTCAGACAAGACCTGTGAAGTACCACACCTTTCAAGTTTATATGCACATGTTTTTTTATCCTTCCCATTAAGGTCAGTTATGAACATAACTTTCCACATTAATGCACCTTGAATTTAAAGCTTTTGAATGCATGCACACATTTCATCCCACCTTTGACGGCCTCATGATGCAGGTTTCACTGAAACACTGTCTTGATGGACAGTGTTGTGCGTGAACGCGCTAAAATCAACGTGTTCATTGAACATATATATATTGGTAAACGATGAAATGAACCACTCAATTTACAGCTCATGAACGGGAACAGGAACGTTGTTAACTCTAGAAGCAGAGAACGCCCACTCACACTCCGGCAGTATTTAAGAAGTATCAAGAGTTCCCAAGAGTTACAGAGTGCTGTGTTTACTATAGCTGAAGTCAGGTTTACGGCACCCGACAGGCATTCAGCATGGTTCATGCGTCTAGTAATCCAGATGTAGTGAGCAGAACCTGTGAAGCAGCTGTTGTGAACATTTGAAGGAGTTTATGAACAAATCAAGACAGACCCCAGCGGGCTGGTCTGGTTTTAGAGAGGTGTAGCTTTGAGAATGAGGAATAGTTTACTTTAGTGTTTGTTTGTTCAGTGTTTCTTTATTTTCCTTGTGTATCGGGGCAGTAAAGTCGGATCCTTTAGTCAAATATTCAGCTGACAGGTTGTAGAGTTAGATGTGTGTTTCTAAGTTTTCATAGCTGCAGATTTTCATGTCTTTTACACTTAATAGCTGTCTATAATTCTACAGTAGAACACAGTAATTCATGTAGTTTAGTGAATGTCAGTGATTAAGGACTGGAGACTGAAGTACAGGAGGCTCTACTGAACAAGAATATAGATGCAGATAAAAAAATGAACGTGAACTAGTTCAGTTTTTGGACCATGAACTTAGTTATAAAATTTTTACAAAAATGAATACAAAATACAAAAATGTATTGTGTGAACTTGCACAACTCTGATGATGGAATTGAATATTTCAGAGTTGTTAACATTTCAAAGTATGGAATAGCTCTCGAACAGTGTCATTTCTGACAGCACTGTAAGGCCTCATGTCTCACAGATGAAGCATGAACAGTCAGATGTTACACCCAGGGCTGGTTTTGGAGTTGTGGTTCAGCTTTTGTTGAAAAAGAGTCAGAGGAGGTGAGCAGGCTGAGGCTAATGCTAACGCTAGTATGCTGGTCAATACCAGGTGCCTGATCACGTTTGTCATGTTCCCTGAGTGTTTCATCTTGCATCAACTTTGTTTCATATCGTGTGTCTGAACTTCAGTTTTACCCTGAAATCTAAAATCTTTCCACTCAGCTGGTTTGGGAGGGGAGTGAGTATCTTCCTCATCCTCTTCATCTAATCTGCTAGCCGTTCTCCACATGCTACTAGCTTTGTTTGAAAGTTCAGGATGACGCTCAGGCACACCTGGGAGGAAACTGTGTAACAGGCAAGCGGCAGGAATTTCAAAATAAAAGCATATCTTAAAGATGACGATGCAGATTGATTTGATTTGATCATTGTTCAATCGATGGAACGTTACAGGTGGATCGACTGTTAAGCACCTAACTGACGTAGAGAATAACAACTATGATTAGTGCAGGGACAATCACACATGACAATGATGATGATGATGATGATGATGATATTTTGAAATGTGTAGGATGATTATGAGCTTCATGAGGGAGATGATGGTTATGATATCCCCATTAACATTAACCTCAGCTCTGATGATCAGCAAGCGTGTATGTCCTTATTGCTCTGCTCTGGAGCGTCATACTTCCTTTAGTCATTAAATCAGTTATACACCGATACAACCTTTTTTTGTCACATGGAAATTTATACAAGTATTATCATTGACGGTATGATATGGCATAGCCCTAATTGTAGGTGAACTAAGAATAACAAAGTCATTTCAAAATGCTTTGATCCCCCTGTGAGGCGAGGTGTTGCTTAATCTCAGATTATTAAATGTGTTTAACTCTTATGAAAGTTTTCCAAGAGTTTGATTTACAAATTTTGAATGCATTTATTTAGTTCAGTCTGATCACAAACACTTATGAAACAATAGTCACCTTATTATTATTTGTTGGGTAATTTTTCCATCATGAGCTCGGAGAGAGCAGCTCAGGTGAGTGATCAGAGTCCTCTCAGCTGGTAGATGTGAGAAGGTATTTTTCTTTCCTGCTCCAGCAGACTGAAGGATAGTGCCAAATCCCAACAAATGTTCTCCTCAGACTCTTTCCAAACAGAGCAGATCGAGACCGTACTCTATGTCAAATTATGAACAGAGACCCAACATCAAGACAGGATAAGGTCCGGTCCCATCTTACAGACAGGACTCAGTCTGATCTCATCTTAATCCACCATGAGCAGAGCACTTTGCAGCATTTAGCAAGTTACAGTGGCAAGGACAAACTTCCTTTAACAGGCAGAAACCTCCAGCAGGACCAGACTCATGTTAGACACACATCTGCTGAGACCGTGTTGGAGAGAGGGATAGAGGGAGATGAAGAGAGAGAGAGGTGATAGTGGTGAGACGGATAGTAGTAGCTGTAGCAGCTGGAGTCTGGCACGTCCACAGCAGCAGAGATCCAGAGGAACCTACGAGACAAGGGAGCTCAGGGACTCCAGAAAGGTCTATGGTTAGTAACTTTAATGGGACAGGAAGAGTTAAAGTAAGAGACACACAGACAGAGGGGAGAGAGGGAAAGACAGGATCCCAGTGTGTCAGCCTAAGCCTATAGCAGCATATCTGAGAGCTGGTCCAAGCCTGATCCAGCTCTAACTATAAGCGAGGCTTTGGGTACAATGAGCAGGCCTGCATGTTGGAAGCGTAGTGTTCTAGAGGGGTAATAGGGCACTATGAGCTCTTTAAAGGGATATTTCAGTTTTTTTGAAGTGGGGTTGTATGAGTTACAGTACACTATTGCTCCTGTTAGCCACAATGTGTGCTGGTGAGCTCTTCCCCTTTTAATGAAAAAATTCCCGGAGGACCGGCAGACAAGCAAGGCTACAATTCTCTGCAGACGGGGCTGCCTATTTCAGCCGATCAGCTGTTTGGATCAACAAGCACGTAGCAGGATCAAGTAGCAGTATCGGTCTTTATAGTGAATTAAACTCACTTTTCTGCAAATTTAAAAGCTGGTACATACCGGTCTTTATCTCGGCTGTTCAAACAAGCAAACCTCCGGAAAGGCAGGGAACTCTGGATGACGTGTGATGCAGACTGGAGCCGTATGTGAGCCGCTGGTATCCTCTGATTCAGAAAGGTCCTGAAGTATTGTTGTCACTAAGTCCCTCTCCTGACAGCAGAAGCTCTCTGGGTTCGTTGGCATGGGCTCACAGTTTACACACCGGCACCACCAGGTAACATGGGATCTCTCCTGCTCACTCGTTAGCACAGAACTTTCTCCCCTCTCTTCTTCGTTGGTACGTTTGGTCTGCATCTGGAGTTCTTCCTCTGTAAACTCTGGTTCACAGAGGGATCCTCTTGTGTCCACAATAAACGGCATGTCATCGTCGCTGTCTGAATCACTCATTTTTGCAGTTTGTAGTTTTTGTTCCTAAAAGTGTTTACTGCTAAAAATACTACATGCTTGTTGATCCAAACAGCTGATCGGCGTGTAGCCGTGCTCATGCAGCGGTAGAACACCGGACTGCAAGGTGCGTCCGAAAATAGTGCCAAAACAAAGAGGGTTTCTGACGGCAAATTGAATAGCTCCAATTTTTCTACTGGTTCATGCATTTGCACCGTGATGAGTGCCTGGACCATATTTTCTCAACTTTAGCAAAATTATGCAAAATAGGAGGCCCTGTCTGCAGAGGAAATAGCCTAGCTTGCCGGCCGGTCCTCTGGGATTTTCTCATTAAAGGGGAAGAGCTCACCGGCACGCATTGTGGCTAACAGGAGCAATAGTGTAATGTAACTCATACGACCCCACTTCAAAAAAACTGAAATATCCCTTTAAGATATGAAGGTGTCTGATCATTAAGAGCTTTGTAGGTCAGAATAAGGATTTTATGATAATGATGTTTGCACAGAAAACATGACAACTTAAGGTTCTCCACAACCACAGAGTATGAGTTCCACCTGAACAGAGACATCTGAGTGTCTGTAAAATATCACTGCGATCGATGGTAACAGACTTGAACTTAAAGAGGATGATGAGCAAGTGACTGTCCGTGATCGTCACCACCTTCAACACTCCAGACATTATGGTGCTATGCCTCCACCCTGTATCCAAGTGCACCACTGGAAGGCTTGATAAAAAGTGTGTGACCACGGTAGATCTTGGCCCTCAAATGGATCTCTACAGTCTGATCCGCTGCACTGAATAAATCAGTTTAAACTCTGACCATTGATGTTTTATTTTTTTCTCTACAGATCTGGTTTTATACCAATAACATCTTTGAGGACGCAGGTATCCCAGAGGCAGAGATCCAGTACACCACAGCAGGAACAGGAATCATAGAGATCATCGCTGGACTCATCGGGGTAATCATTCACTGGAGATAGGTGCAATTAAACTGAAGCAGGTGCTGTTTTTAATTAATGTTGTTCTATTTATTGACTTATTGATTATTCTAACATGGGAGGCCGGTGGACAGAGATACTCTGGCGTCATTTAAGCTCTCAAATGAACATCCATCTTAATTCTTCATGAGTAAACAAACATCATGAACAAATGACAGTATCTAATTCAATCAGACCTTTTTATTTATAGCGACACTTCATAATAAATGTTATCACAGGCAGAAACCTTGGGCAGAACCAGACTCATGATGAACAGACATCTGCTGAGAGAGAGACAGATAGAGTCAGACTTCTGGTTGCAGTGTGATGATAGTGATGATAAAAGTACTTTCTGTCACAAGGTCGAGATCAGCTCTCTTGTCTCGCTCTCAGAAAGCATGTTTGCTCTAAGCTCAGCGGGGAACATGTTCCTGTGTTTATTCATCCAGCAGCGTCTGACACAAGCTCTGTGTTTCTTCCTGCAGTGCTTCACCATAGAGAGGCTGGGAAGGAGGCCCCTCATGATATTTGGTTTCACCATGATGGGCATCTGCAGCGCTGGAATCACATTATCCCTGATTTTACAGGTCGGTCTGTGTGTGTGTGTGTAAGTGTGTGGGTTTGAGTCTGTGTGTGTGTGCCAGGAGAAACAAGTAGGACATGAGAGATGTACTGCGATCCTTGTTCCTTCCTGTTACTGATCCACATGCCTGGACTCTGGTACTGCAGATTACATATTGTTTATGAAAACAGTGGCTGCTGAGATATATGTAGCTTTCACTTCACACTGAACATTTCTTTGTAGAAAAGACGACCATTGAATTAATGAATGTTGAAATGTCAGCCATTGAAACGATGTTCTAGACTAGTTTCAAAGTGACAAAGTGTATGCTGTTTCTCCAAATGTGTGAAGAAGCTGACGAAACATTAATGTCTAAAACAGTATTTTAGAAATCTGCTCCGGTTCTAAGATTCACCCCACATACACACACATTTATGGTTTTCAAGTTGCTTCGTGTGGATATAGCGGCTGGCTAAATGATAGTATAACTTAGAAGCTACCGTAGATTACATTTACTTATTACCCTACTCTCTTGCTGGTCTTCCGGCTGTGTAAGATGCTTGATTCTCATTGGTCGCAACCCCTTGACAGCGGTTATTAACTTTCACTAACATGATCAACACCAGAGACAAACTGATCACACGTCATGTCAAATCAATCCACAGAAAAGAGTTCAGACACATTTAGCTTCTGCTTGTTGACACCATAGACCGTAGGACCGTCAGGTAAAACCGTTAGCTTCAGTTAGCATCAAAACAATGCTTATAAAACGTTAGCTTCAGTTAGCATGCTAAATCAGCAGGTTATGGATGTTTACATATTGGATCCTGTCCATCAATATGATGAAGGAGTGGAGCAGGTGAGAGAAACTTTAGGTTAGCGATCTCTACAAAGAAAGTTAAACCATGAGCGGTGGTGATGATAGCAGCAGGGTTCAAAGTTGTGACATTAGTTTCTTTTTAAAGGTGTGTGAACCGCAGAGCTCAGAGAAGAAGGAGAGCTGAATGAGGACAGTTTCACGTTCAATCCACCACAACAGGCAGAGAAGAATCCATCACCATGGAACGATCACTGACGAGGAATCACTCATTTAAATCAATCAGAATCCAGACAGTGTGAGACAAGACTGCAGAGTCAGGTGACCAGTGAGGTCTCTTGTTATCTTGTATCCACCACCGCACAAGCAGTGTTGAAAAATCCAGCCATGGCAGAAGAGGGAAAAACTGAAGTTCCTGGAGGGTCCACAGAGGCCTGGTTAGATCAGATCTTCCTGTGGTGTGTGGTATGTTGAGACTGATTTCTCAACATACCACACAGAGTGATATGGAGCCTGCCATTGGCTGGCTTCAACCCCCGCTCCCAGGAACCAATGGATGACTACATCACTGTGTCCACATCACTACGACTTCCGTGTATTGGACAGTCTATGTTGGGAATTAAGACCTGCTGTCAGCTTTCTTTCGACCTTATTTGAATGTTGATATCCTAGCTGGTGCTTACTGGTTAGTGTGACATTATCCTCTATAACCACACTGTTGATGTGTGTTATCATCACATGGTGGTTTATCTGAAGCTGGAGGATTTTGGGTGTTTCAATAAATGATGGTGTCTCATCAAAATGTTATGCTTACCACATTTCCAGGTGAGGGGAACAGCTGAGCCTGCTTCGTTTCAAATAGCAGTTTTTAGGTCCTCCTTTGTGTCCTGTGAACAACAAACTACAGACAGGATGAGTTTAGTGCACAGCTGAGGTGTAGGGAAGTTTGGAGAGTGACTTTTCTACTTCAGATCTATGTTTCAAACAGACTTCTTCATGTTGTGCCGTTTCTCTCCCTGCAGGGTCACTTACCTATGATGCACTATGTCAGTATCGGCTGTGTGATTGGCATCATCGCCGGCTTCTGTATTGGTCCAGGTGAGTTACTCTTCACTGTATTTAAATCTCTAATACAGAAAATTACACCAATATAATAAAAGAACAAATTATACAATGAAATAAATAGTTACCCACAGAGCCTTTGAGAAGAAGACCGAATTCTAACTGAGCAACCCTCAGACACGTGTTAGTGAAACCTCTTAAATACTGCATGTGAAGGAAGAGAGCAGTGTGCCTGTTTTTAATGTCACTTTGATCTTATTGATCTTTTCATCTGATCAGGTCAGGCCCACACATTTTAGATTAAGCTTGATCTGAACACTTGTGTTAAACATTACTTTGGACTCAGTTGGTCTGTCAGGATGCTGTGTGTTATCAAATGGCTCCCCCTAGTGGTGAAAACATAAAAAAACTAATCAAAGATCTTTGTGTCACTTCTTTTAGGTTGTCAAATCTTTTTAAAGAAACATACTGAACGATATTTTTACATTCTTAATTGATAATTGACATAGTGACCTCATTCTGCAACGTTCTAAACTGTGATATCCCCCTAAATTAGATCAAACACGTTCTCCAGACCTTCTGACACTGTGATGAATACGCCTGTTTGTATATGCAATTATGTGTGTCTCAAAGAATCCATGTTTAATGTCCCCATGTCAGAGAAACAAGTGATATAAATAGTATAGAACAGTACAATGAAATAATATTAGTATTCATTATTTGATATATGACTAAACACTCATCCTATCAGCTGATGCTGTTGAACACTAATGAGCTTTTTGCTGCTCTGCTTTATCAGCAGACATGAATAATTGAATCATGAATATTACATAAACATGAATATTGAATATTTATGATGCATGCTGGTCCACGCTTTCAGATTTGTTCAGGTTGTTCTCTTTCTCTTTGCATGCATTCGATTAGTACTGAATCACTGAATGATGATTTATTAACATTTAACACTAAGATCCATCATCTCCTCTGAGGGGCAGCAGATAGGATTTAAACACTTTCACTTTTTCCTGTTTTTTCATGTCAGAGGCCAAATTTTCACTTTTTTAAGGTTTTTTGTCTTGGAAGCAAAATTTTCACTTTTTCATGTTTTTTCACATCTGAGACAACATTTTCACTTTTTCATGTTTTTTCAGATCAGTCAAAATTTTCACTTTTTTTGTTTTTTCGCATCAAAGTCAAAATTTTGGCTTGTTCATGTTTGTTCATGTCAGAGATCAAATTTTCACCTTTTCATGTTTTTTCGCGTCAGATAATTTTTTTCACTTTTTTCTTCTAGGAAGCAAAATTTTCACTTTTTCACTTTTTCTGTCTCTCAACAATTAGATCTATCATCTCCTGAGGGGCAGCAGATGGAATTTAAACACTTTCACTTTTTTATGTTTTTTTACATCAGAGTAAAAATTTTCACTTTTCATTTTTTTCGCATCAATGTCTAAATTTTCACTTTTTGATGTTTTTCATGTCAGAGACAGCATTTTCACTTTTTCATGTTTTTCAAGTCAGAGGCCAAATTTTCACTTTTTCATGTTTTTTCATGTCGGACAATTTTTTTTCACTTCAGGTCTTTTCATCTAGGAAGCAAAATTTTCACTTTTTCACTTTTTCCATCTCTCAACATTAAGATCTATCAACTCTTCTGAGGAGCAGCAGACAGAGTGTGAACTGGAACTTTATTCAACACAAACACATGTTGATTTGTTTACCTCAACTCTGCTTTTACACACAAGGATCAGATTATTTATGACTGATAACACTTTACATGAGGAGAGAAGTAAAGTGACCTCTGCTGTGTCTCTGGTGAAAACTCTGGCGTTGTAATCTTGTCACAGAGATGTCAGCAGCGTTATTCCAGTTTGAGTCTGAAGCCAGGACGTCTGAGTGATTTTTACTGATGTTCCTGTATCGTTCCCTCTCTCCTGTTGCAGCTGGAGTCCCCTTCTTGATCACAGCAGAGCTCTTCAAACAGTCCCACCGCCCGGCGGCCTACATCGTCGGCGGATCCCTGAACTGGCTGTCTAACTTCACAGTGGGCTTCGTCTTCCCCTTCTTACAGGTGAGAGCTGTGTGCTAAAGTAACTCACTGTGCTGCTGTGTGCAAGCTTGTCTCATCTCTCAGAGTGCTCATAACACCAGCGGTGCTTAGGCTTCTTTTAACCAAGACAAATGAAATGTGATTAGAACGAGCCAACCTGATGACCGACCCCCCACTTGGTTTTGTTCTAATCCTCATTCTTGTTCGCTAACTTCTCCCAAAGCTGCAAACGGAGACTGTTACATTTTGGGACCTGAAATGTTCCTATAAAATCGCCAACAAATCCCTCCTTTGTGATTTATGAATGATTGCAAAGCAGCTTGAAAGATCAAGTGATAGTTTCAAATCTCTTTCATGAGTCACAGCGCTGAATCAGGCTGCCTGCAGGAACACAGTCTCACATGTGCTGCATTTGGAGTCCTGCTGAGGTCTTGTTGGTCTCAGAACTGCTAAAGAAGAATCTAGACTACAGTTATCAGGCAGAAAGAGGTGCAGAGAGAAACTTGATTAATTTAAACAGTTCCCCTGGCTGTGTCAGCTCTGCCATTTTTAACTGAAGCAAAGTGATGCTAGATCAAAGCCAGCACTTCACAAGCTTCAGGATTTTCCTCCTTTTGTCTTTTATAGAAAGACAGGAATGTGACATGCAACTAACGTCCCATGATGGTGTGATACAAACAGGAACACTTCAGTAATATGGCAAACATCGTAATCAGCCAGATGCCCCTCCAGGATAAAATGTTATAATGTCTCTTCCATGCTGCCATGCTAACAATACACTTAGAATCACACAGTATCAATCCATCTTTGTTTTATTTGTATAGCACCAAATCCCAACAAATGTTCTCTTCAGACTCTTTCCAAACAGAGCAGGTCGAGACCGTACTCTATGTCAAATTATGAACAGAGACCCAACATCAAGACAGGATAAGATCTGGTCCCATCTTACAGACAGGACTCAGTCTGATCTCATCTTAATCCACCATGAGCAGAGCACTTTGCAGCATTTAGCAAGTTACAGTGGCAAGGACAAACTTCCTTTAACAGGCAGAAACCTCCAGCAGGACCAGACTCATGTTAGACACACATCTGCTGAGACCGTGTTGGAGAGAGGGATAGAGGGAGATGAAGAAAGAGAGAGAGATGATAGTGGTGAGACAGATAGTAGTAGTAGTAGCAGCTGGAGTCTGGCACATCCACAGCAGCAGAGATCCAGAGGAACCTACGAGACAAGGGAGCTCAGGGACTCCAGAAAGGTCTATGGTTAGTAACTTTAATGGGACAGGAAGAGTTCAAGTAAGAGACAGACAGACAGAGGAGAGAGAGGGAAAGACAGGATCCCAGTGTGTCAGCCTAAGCCTATAGCAGAATAACTAAGAGCTGGTCCAAGCCTGATCCAGCTCTAATTATAAGCTTTATCAAAAAGGAAAGTTTGAAGCCTACTCTTAAAAGTAGAGAGGGTGTCTGCCTCCCGGACCCTGACTGGTAGATGATTCCAAAGGAGAGGGGCCTGATAACTGAACTCTACCTCCCATACTACTTTTACTTTTCATCATGAACACACCCTGGAAGTTTAGAGTTTGTGTCCTCTCTCTCAACCTTTGAATGTTGACCTCTTTCCTTCAGCTTTGCTCTTCGGGTCCTGCAGAGTGTACTCTTAGGATGAATCATTTATTGATCACCTGTGAGTTTAATCCAGCTGTCCTGTCTGTTAATATTATTGTTCTGTCCTCTTCTCTCCACTCCTCCATGATCCTCCATCCTCCTGCCTCCTCCGACCCTCAGATGTCAGCAGGGCCGTACTGCTACTTGGTGTTTTCGGCCATTTGTTTCTCTGTGGCCATCTATGTCTACTTCTTCATCCCAGAGACAAAAAACAAGACGTTCATGGAGATCAGCCGCATGTTCTCCAAGAAGGAAGCAGTGCTGGAGTCGCAGGGCCTGATCCACGTGGACCAGCTGAAGCTGAAGAAGATGAACGGCTACGGGGGCACGGAGTTCGACAGCTCGTCTTCTGTACCTTAAGTGGGCTTCATCATCTCTCTGAGACTTCACAACCTTTTATTACGTCCTCTTTTCTAGTCCACGACTTCAACATGTACACAAAAACCAAACAGCACCTCACCTGGGGCCAGGTGCATAAAACCCTGGGTCAAAGTCACAGAAGGATTCTGCAGCCCGAGCCCTGCCCCTTCTTATGCAAATGAGCCTCCAAAACAGAAGAGTCCAAATTCACAAACTTCAGCGTGAATAGCCACAGGCCTAAAAAGCTAGTAGGAACTAATGCACGGTATTCAGAGAGGGTGTCATGCTCAAGATTTCTGTGATCACAATTGATTCGACCTAAACACAGTCTCTAATAAATCCTGATCATTAATTTAGTGTCTAAATGAGTCCGGAGCTACTGTATCTGGAGCCAGACCTGCTGCATCAGATGTGCAGAGACAGCATCGAGCTGTTGGGCAGGACAGAGATCCTGGGTTTGTTCAGGTAGACTCTATAGAGTCTGGGATTTACATCAAACTGGTAAACAGAGTCTTAAGATGCCCTGAAAGTCAGAACACAATCACACTTCATGAAACAGAAGGTGTTGGACCACATTTCTTGTTTGTGTACTGACGTAACCTCCTGACGGCCAAATTCCACCAGATCCATGTCCAGTCCGTCTCCGATCCGTTACAGCACCAGATCTGATAGGTTTCTATTTTAGTCAATGTGTTAACTTCCACTGGATCCGCTCCGTTGTGTTCCGGCTGTGTCTCTGATCCAGCAGGTCTGAGTCCTCCGGATCAGACACACAAGACTTCTATTTTTACTGGATGCCAGAGCACGACGCATCAATCTCAACAGAGCAGATGGAGCGGGACAGGAAGTCAGGTTTCACCAAAACAAAATGAAAACATCCGGTTAATTTTCAGAATAAAACACTCTGTGTTATCACCAGATCGTATTTCACTTAACTACAACAACAAACCAAAGTCATGATGAGCGGAGCCAGGCCTGGAGTCAACAGGTCAGAGGTTTTCAGAGGACCAGAAAGACAACATGGATGAGGAGAGGAGGAGGAGAATCCTTGATCCAGTGATTGCCACGGGAAAACCTCAGTCACATGACTCCAGCTGTCCGGCCGTCCTGCTCTGTGCTGCGTTCTTAAAACCCAACCGGTGTGTGTTGACAGACGAGAGAGCACGGAGCCGGACTGCAGCGGATCAGAGACGGACCAGACACGGACCGGACAAGGTTCTGGTGGATGTCCTGTGTCACTGTGTTCCTGCTGTCACTGAGGCTGCTTCTTAAGAACCCAAGTTTTGAGTGACAGTGCCACCTAGTGACCAAATCACCACAAGAGCCTAATGAGAAAGTATTGCATCCACATGAGTTTGTTTTATAACCATCTAAAACTCCTGAAAGGAGCTTTAAAGTTTGAAACACTCTTTCTCTTTCTTTCAAAGCACTTAATCATTTAAAGAGGAAATCTGGAAAATGTAGATTTCGGCCAAATTGTGACATACTTTAAGGTCCAGGTCAATAATCTGGAGTTGGTCCAGTCTGTTCATTTGTTGTGTAAGAGAGGCTGTAATGTAATATTTGTAGGAAAATGTGAGTAGCAACAAAAAGCACTTTAAGTGGACTAACAGAGGCATCATGAGGGTAACGTGCAGTCATTACAGCCTGTCTACCATCAAATCAACAGAAACGTTCAGGCTGTTTTCTAAACCACCTACGATACTAGCAGTACGTACTGATTTGGTTTAAATTCAGTATGTAGTATGTGAACAAGAGCAAAATCTGCAGTTTGCCAAAACTACCTGGCTGTCTACTGATTCAGGAACATGTCTCAGTCTGCAGCGGACCAGTCTCCCTCACGTACTGTTTCCCACAATGCACAGCCCTAACGTTCTGCTTCTTCTTTGTTCAGTATATGAGGGGGGCACTCAGTTTTATGTGCTGTGAAATTATTAAATTACATATAAACCACTTCTTAACTTTTTAAATCATAAGTGATGATAAAGAAGCAGTTTATCTATCAGCTTGGTCGTTGTTTATTTCCACTTTCTGAAACCGGAAATCTAGTGACGCCTGACCCAGCATCCTGCAGACCAGATCCAACAGAACAGTACGCCTTCATACTACCAACAAATGCAATATGGAGTACATACTGCATACTGCATTTGTAGGTAGTCTGCAGCAGGCGGTTTCAAAAACAGCCTCAGACCCAGATATTTGTCTTAAAATGTCTTGATGCCATGTGCAGTCATCCAAACACTAGGTGGCACTGTCACAGAGACCACAGTGCTGCAGATGCAGTACTAAAAGGGGATCTAACCTTACTGCAGGCACCGAGTGATGACAGTTCTCTCCCAACCACAGGGAGGAGATTGGTCCTACTTTTCCACAATCGTAACAGTCTTTATGAAATGCTGGTTTCTTTTTGTGAGGTGTTCTTGTGTTCTCACGACCTGTTCCATCAACATCAGGGCGGCTCTCACAGACCAGTGTGAAGGATTGTCTCTAGAATCAGATCAATAACAAGAGCATGTGTGTGCTGTCGAAGCAGTATCTTTTGAGAAGTGAATCTTATGACAGGGCAGATATTGGTCATATTTGCAGTTCATGGTGCTAACAACAACTTGCCTGAATTCCCCCTGTGCAGACTCTAGAACAGGGTGTATGCACAAACACAGAAGTATGCATACATACGCTTTTAGGCGCTCATTTGTCAGTGTTTCACATTAAAAGGTTGGTAACACAGGGAAATAATAGCTTGAATGTAAATCAAAAAATGTTAAATTTCAATAATCACTCATAGATCATTTGAGATAGTTTTAAAATAACCAGTTAATAATCAGTCAAATTGGCAAAGTTAACAATCAGTGTGATGCGATTCAAAGGTTATTAACACAGGGAAATAATATGAATGTAAATAAAAAATGTTTGGATTCATTAATCACTCATTATTTATTTATGTGCACTTCTGAGTGACCTTTCATGGAGCGCCAGACTCAAATTAATAATCAGTGGAATTGGCAAACAAAATAGACGATCAATATGAAACTCAAAAGCTACTTCTCTTTCCTCTTCTTCATCTCTTCTTTTAAAAACCATCCATACGTCTAAACCACGCAGCGTCTCAAGTTTGTGATCAGAGTACCCATGGTTTTTATGTGTAGGTCTGTTTGTACATCTGGCCCCAGGACGCACTAAAGCTGAAATCGTTTGTCAGGTCCAAAACAAAGCTGAGTGTAAAGTCCAGTTCTTGTGTTTAGTGTTTTAGTCATGTATGTTAAACTGCGGTCTTATTTCAACACCACATTCTGCCAACAGTATTAATGACTCTCCTTCACCATGGGAGTGTTAAAGGTTAAGGATACCGGCATCAAAAAGGTCAACTGATTTCTCTTCATGCTGACGTAAGAAAATTCATTTTACAGCTCTCTGCTTCATCTCTTATGCTCTGTTTTTTGGCTCGCATTTTGCCTCTAAACAAAGGGGTTATTATCAGTATTTAAAGCTGCTGTGAGGAGCTTTCTGTTCAGGTATCATCATTGATCTGTATTTATATAGCAGCAAATCAAATCAAATGTTATCTGACTTTCCAAACAGAGCAGGTCTAGACCGTACTCTATGTTCTATTATTAATAAAGACCCAACATCAAGACAGGATCAGATCCAGTCCGATCTTACAGACAGGACTCAGTCTGATCTCATCTTAATCCACCATGAGCAGAGCACTTTGCAGCATTTAGCAAGTTACAGTGGCAAGGACAAACTTCCTTTAACAGGCAGAAACCTCCAGCAGGACCAGACTCATGTTAGACACACATCTGCTGAGACCGTGTTGGAGAGAGGGATAGAGGGAGATGAAGACAGAGAGTGTAGAAGTTGGCACCCCCTGAGGACAACAGAGTCTTTGCAGATTATCTGTATGTGTTAAGGCTGATTTATAGTTCTGCGTCTCCCCTAAGCAGCAGGGGCTGACGTGGACATGAGCACCACATACTTGTGTGTCGATGTGTCCGTGTTGCGCAGCAATTCTCCGCCGAAACTCTTGAAGGCAGTGTGGTCTCTCTGATAGCCGGTTGCCTGCTTCCGATCCCACTACGATCTCTGTTTCCTTTTCCACAGATTCAGAGCGTGTTATGTTAATCTACAGCTGATACATGTTACTGTTTATCATACAGACATGATTACATGAAGAATAGAGAGGAGGAGATGAAATACACGGCCCATGTGCGGCCGATCCTGGAAGAGCTGTTAATGTGGGAAATACAATGCTGCCGAGTGGACCAATCACAGGGCTTGCGGTGCACGTCGATTCTACGGGTAGTTACATTTTGGAGGGGGTGCACGTCAGCTATGTGCTTATGCCTCTGCATAAATCAGGCTTTAGTAATGAAAATATTGTATACTGCTTTCTTTAAACTGTCAAATGTCTCACTCATCAAGAGTCTCCTCTACGTGGAACATGTGAGAAAAGCCTGTAACAGCAACATGCAGTCCATCACTTGATCTAACACCAACCCCCTGCTGGTGGTTTCACACATTAAAAGATTACCACATAGAAATAGTCACTACTGTTTGCATTTTTAGGTCATGAAGAGACATCAGTGTTCACTTCAGTCTGTTTCATATCCAACTAAAATCTCCTCACAGGAGCTTTAAGGTCTTATCACTGTCAGTTGATCAATGTGTGCAACGTCATTATATCTATGTCAACATGTTCAGAGATCACAGAACTCAAACAGGTGAGAATGATGTGAACAAACATGCATAAATGAGACCCCAAACATTCAAAGAAGCTGTCCCTGCAGAGCATTTCAAAAAGGAACTTTTGTTTCATATAACTTAACCTTTGTTTTCTAACTTTATCCAAGCTCTGAAGGCAACACAACGAGCTTCAAGCCTCTCTGTATGAACTGTTTGAGTGGTAGTAGTGCTTAAATTATACACACACACACACACACACACACACACACACACACACACACACACACACACACACATTCACACACACACACACACACACACACACACACACCAGTTCAAAGTAATACAAGTAAACCCTTGTCAGGATCCAGACTTGGTGCTGACTCCAGTGATCTGAGCCTGGAGTAAACGTGTGAGTGCAGAATGTGACAGAAATTAAACATTTGAAAGTATATTTCTAATCTTTTGTACATTAGAATAAAATTATCTATGATGTGTAATTTGGTTATTTATGCACGTTTGGACGACATAATCCTTTATTTGAAGTTTTATTATTTCTTGTTGTACTTTCACATGTAAGTAAGAACATTTCCTCACCAGCTTGTAGCTTTTAGAAAGCGGTCTTTGAAGGCTATATGAGAGCACTCTGTACTTTATGAGCGATGCAGTTAAGTGTTCTTAAATGTATCAAGCACTGACAGAAATCCACATTCTTTTAATACATGAACTACTGTATAAGCCTTTTTCCATTGTTGAAAGATAAATACATAAATGAACATTATTGCAATGATTTGTCTTTGTGTGTTTTATTGATTCATCCTGTCAAACATGATGAACTGTCTCTCCTTTGTTTATCTAAAGAAATGTCATGTTTAGCTTTGGTTAACATCATTAAGTGATGAGAAACTACAAAGTGGACGGCTCAAATATATTTCAGAAAACACAATATTTCCTTACCGTTGTGTTCATCAGCTCCTCTTTGAGCAACACTCTGTAATCGTTGGTGAACCCAGGAGACCAGGTTCTGGACTTTAAAGTCAAATGTTGTCCCATTCTTGCCTGATAGAGGACTTCAGCTGCTCAACAGTTCAGGGTCTCCTTTGTCATATTTTTAGTTTCATGATGCTCCAAATGTTTTTATTGGGGGACGAGTCAGGACTGCAGGCAGGCCAGTTCAGCACCTGGACTCTTCTACTACAGAGCCATGCTGTTGTAACACGAGCAGAATGTGGTTTAGCATTGTCTTGCTGAAATCTGTAAGGTCTTCCTGAAGACGTCATTGTCTGGATGGCAGCATATGTTGCTCCTAAACCTGTGTATATAGTTCAGCATTAATGGAGCCTTCACAGATGTGGAAGCTCCCCATGCCATGGACTCTTATGATCCCCATACCATCAGGGACGCTGGCTTTGAACTGTGAGCTGATAACAAGCCTGGTGGTCCCTCTCCTCTTTAGAGCGGAGGACACAGCGTCCATGATTTCCAAAAAGAATGTCAGATTTTCATCAGACCACAGGACAGTTTTCCACTTCTACTCAGTCCATCTTCTCAGGTCCAGAGAAGTCTCCAATGTTTCTGGATCAGGTTTATAACTGGTTTGCTCTTTAACATGGTTCAGTTTTAACCTGACTTTGAGGCTACAGCAACAAACCATTTTCACAGGCAATGCTTTCCGGAAGTGATGTTGAGCGCATACAGTGATTTCCACTACAGAGTCATGTCTGTTTTTAATGCAGTGTCCCCCAAGAGGGCCTGAAGATCATGTCCATCTAGTCTAGGTTTGGTCCTTGTCCCTTGTGAGGTTTGAATATGAATCAAAAACAACAAGTTGGTGGATTTCGTACAATATGCGCCCCCTACTGGTCACACTGATCGAATCACACTTTCAGTGCTGAAGTTAGCTCCATGTTTTTGAGTATTTTTAAGTTAAAAGTTTAATTAAAAACTAAATTTCTGCCACCATGTTGCCTCATGTCTGTCTCCCCTTATGCAAACACACACACCCCAAACACACACAAAAACACAAACACACACACACACACACACACACTGTGCCAGCTCAGCATTGCAATTAATTTCAGAGCCTGTGTCCCTAATGAGCATTCTGGTGATCTTTATTGCCGTGTTCCCCCCTCCAATGATACAAGCCCTCTTCGTGTGTGTGTGTGTGTGTGTGTGTGTGTGTGTGTGTGTGTGTGTGTGTGTGTGTGTGTGTGTCAGTGTGTGTGCGTGTGTGTCAGTCAGTGTCTCTTGCCAAGTAGCTGTCACTGGCGCTGATGGCATTACAGCAGGGAGGCAGAGGACAGTGACAAATGTCTGTTATCACAAAACAAGGCCGGTGACAGAGCGAGCGGTGACAGCGGCACAGAGTAATAAAAGGAGATGGATGATGCAGCAGCAACAGCTCCAACGCTGCCGCTCACAGCTGCTGTAATTAAACCAGAGAGTAAGAGTGGAGGAGGGAGAGACAAGGCTGCAATAAAGTGGAAATAGGCCCCACATAACCAGAATGAGAACAAATGAGCTTCAAAATATCACAGCAAACAAACTTTGTACTAAATACATTCCTTTTTACTTTTTCTTTTAAACAAAAATCTAAAAAAGTTTGAATTCATTGACTGAAAATAATACAGTTGTTTTATCCTGAAATGTCTCGCGCTACAGACTGCACTGTTTTTATTTTTCTGTACCTGTAAACTTTGAAAGAGTTCAACGTTCACAGGAAAACTCTCACAGGGTTTATATTTACTACTGGCTCAGGCTTGGAACAGCTCTTAGTTATGCTGCTATAGGCTTAGACTGACACGCTGGGATCCTGTCTTTCTCTCTCTCTCTCTCTGTCTGCCTGTCTCTTACTTTAACTCTTCCTGTCCCATTAAAGTTACTAACCATAGACCTTTCTGGAGTCCCTGAGCTCCCTTGTCTCGTAGGTTCCTCTGGATCTCTGCTGCTGTGGACGTGCCAGACTCCAGCTACTACAACTACTACTATCCGTCTCACCACTATCATCTCTCTCTCTCTCTTCATCTCCCTCTATCCCTCTCTCCAACACGGTCTCATCAGATGTGTGTCTAACATGAGTCTGGTCCTGCTGGAGGTTTCTGCCTGTTAAAGGAAGTTTGTCCTTGCCATGGTAACTTGCTAAATGCTGCAAAGTGCTCTGCTCACACTGAAAAAACTCAAAATTTGACCAAGTGAAATTGTCTCATTTTAAGTCAAAATGTCTTATCCCACTTCATTTAAGATAACTTTACTTAACAAGTGTCATTTGAGAAAGATATATGGACTTGTTTCAAGACAACCTAGATTGAACAATCTCATTTTAAGATGTCTTGTCAAGTTAAATTAATTTGCTGCATGGACAGATAATTTCACTAGTTTTAAGAAATGTTCATCTTCAAATAAGTTTTTTTTACCCTATATTTAGGCTACCCTTTTTTGCAGTGCATGGTGGATTAAGATGAGATCAGACTGAGTCCTGTCTGTGAGATGGGACTGGATCTTATCCTGTCTTGATGTTGGGTCTTTGTTAATAATAGAACATAGAGTACGGTCTAGACATGCTCTGTTTGGAAAGAGTCTGAGGAGAACATTTGTTGAGATTTGGTGCGATATAAATAAAGATTGATTGATAAATTAATGCATAATCACATGGATGTTTTTTGTTAACTAAAGAGAGACGTAGAACGTACAGAAGTCAGTAGCAAAGACTGCTCCGCATCATTTAAAGGTGGAACTGTATCTGCAGATTTCCGGCTTTACTGGTCGTCCCTTCCCAGCTCCCTCCTCCCCTTCTCTCCGTCCTCTGTCCTCTGAGTGTTTGATAGCTGTGTAAATGTTCTGGCAGATAGCTGATGAATTTGCCACTCCTCTGCTACAGGTTGTAAGTGTTTTGTGACAGAGTATTAAGCACCACACAGACAGTCCTGTGGCCCTGCATACCTTCTCCCTCTCACATAAATACACCAATGTGCTGAGAGGGGCGGTCCTCAGAGGGATCTCATCACCACTCAGCTTCAGATGTTCAACTTCTCTTCCATCATTTCATATCTTAAGATGTTAAAAATTCCCTTTCTTCATTACATGACTGAGGCCCAAAGTGCTTCACGAAAGAACAGTGAGACAGAAAATAACAGCAACAGATAAAAAGATACAAGACTGAAACAAGATAGAGGAAAGTAAAATTAAATACTTAAGAATAAAATAAAATCGTACAGATAAAATCAATAAAATAAGATCAGATAAATACCATGCAATAAAATACAAATAATTACAATGAAATAAGATCATATAAATACCATAAAAATAAAATAATTACAATAAGATAAGATAAATACCATAAAATAGAATAAAATAAGATCAAATAAATATCACACAAAATGAGATGCGATAAAATAAAAATAAAATGATGCTAAAACAATGCTAGTAACAGTAATAGTGATTATAATGCAGTCCAGGGCGATAAATAAATGACTCCACTATTTTGAGAGTCAGGAGCTGTTTCAGTGGAGTTCAGAAGACAACATTAAATGGCTCAACTAACCTTCTGTTCTAACTCTACACCATGCCATGACAGCATTTCATGGTGCAAAAAGCAGGTCAGCAGAGTGTGCAGGTGAGTGTTTGCATGCTCAGTGTTCAATATGTTCAACCAGTTATATTCACAGGGACTTCTCATCTTCTGAGTTCATCAGTGCAGAGAAAGAGTTTGAGCCAGATATGTGTTTCTATATTTACTGCTGTGGCTCTGTGGAGGAGTCAGTCATCTTTCAGTCAGGGCTCCTGCAGTCCACGTGTTAAACCGTCCTCGGTCCGTGCTTTTGCTCCTCTGGTAAAGCCAGCAGTGTGTGAATGTGTGTGAATGTTTGTGAATGGAATCAGTTAGTACAGACAATCACTTCATCACAGCATACTCTGCCATCAGTGAATGAATGTGGTGTGAATGAGTGAATGTGACATGTAGTGGTCAGAGACTGAAGCGCTGTATTTGTATGGTCTGTTTGCTATTTACATTTTCCATAAATACTCCATGGAAATCGACATGAACTGTCAGGATCTGAAAAGTGGAAGCAGAGATTCAGACTGACTCCAGCACTCCGTTACCACAGTGTGGACTGCACTGGTTCAGCAGAGACTTAGAGATAGATTTGTCTGTAAGATGATGATATTATTCATGTTAGAGCATCATCATAAATGGACCTGTATTAATAATGAGATAGAATTATTCGAATAAATATGTCACAGTTCATCTGTTATCATTTGGGGAAAAAATGTCATTTAATGTTCCAGCTCGGTCACTGAGGTCCTTGAATGCTTCCCTAAATTGTTCCTCATGTGTCCTTCACAAAGAGAGAGAGCTTTCTGTTTTAATTCCCCTAACCTCTGAACTCTGCCTCTGGACATTAAAACAGTGAGCTCTCTATGAAGTTATGTATTTCTAAATCTGAGTTTCAATTATTTTTATATACCCTTCTTTTCTTCTTATTTTTAAATAATTATGATTGTTACCTTTTCCTTTCTTTTCCTTTTCTTTCTATCTTATATTTCTATAGAATTTACTTAAAATTTTGTATGGGTGGAGCATCACAATATTTCAAACAAAATGTTGTGTCCAAAAGGTTCGATCTTGTAAGAAATGTATATCATGTAGGTTATATATAATATTGACACAATAAAGTATAAAAAAATAAAACAGCGAGCTCTCTGAGTGTTTTTAAAAGTAAATTTAGGACTTACCATTTTAATCTGGCTTTTAATTTGGAGTAATTTATTTTTAGCCCTGGACTGCATTTTTTTAAATTATTATTATTATTATTATTATTATTATTATTATTATTATTATTATTATTATTATTATTATTATTACCATTTTTTTGTTTTAACAATATTAATCTTCTATTTATTTATTTTATTTATCTGATCTTTTTATCGTCAACTGCTTTTTATTTTGCTTTCTACACATACTTATTTTATTAATTCTACTGTATTGATTTAATTTTTAAGTATTTTTTAAGAGCATGTATTTCATTTCTGTTGTTTTTTGTCTCTCGGTTCTTTTGTGAAGCTGCATGCTTGTATGTATGAAAGGTGATATATAACTTAAGTTGACATGAGTTGGCATCGGACATTGGCATCCCTGTCTGTCATCATAAAGTAGCTCAGAGAGTTCATTCATCTATCTGTTCTGTTTCCATGAAGGACAGCCTGCTGGTCGGCAGGTACCGAGAAGACATAAACCAAAACTTCATATGAGTGTTCTGAATCAAAGTATTCATGTGCTAACTGGATGTTCAAGCTAAGGTCGTTACGTTTGCTAGAAAACCTGGATCCATGTCAAGCGAGACAAAATCAAAATGTCCCTCAGAAATACGGATAGAGAATATATTTTTAAAAAGTCATTAAAAGAAACGTTCAAAAAGACAATAAAGGCGAACCAACAAATATAGAGTCTATTTTCAAAACAATAAAAGGAGACAGCTGTACAGAGATGGACACTGAAAAGACGTGATGTGTCAAGATGATGGAATAAACAAATGTTTGTTTTCTTTGATCTGATTTAAATGAGCTAAAGACCCAGCTCTGACAGCTAAAGACCCAGCTCTTTAGGAAGCACTATGCACTTAGCTAGACTGTTCTCCACTGTTGTCCCCAGTGGCAGATCATGTCTTCCAGCTACAGTTGACTCACACTGTCCTGCTCTACTCTGGGAATCTGTGTTCAGGTCTTGAGTGACCCAGCACTTGGTACTTTGGTCAGTATTGTGGTGATGTTAATTGTTGATGAAGATAATGGAAGGTCTTAAATGGTTTGGTCGCTTCATTGTAGATGTTCCTTATTCTATTATTATAAAAAAAAAAAAAAAAAATCCTTACTTCCTTTTGTGCATTGCCTTTACACTGCTTGGCAGTACCTGCACCCAAATGGACTTGAAGCACTTTGTTACTCGTACTGATCTTGTTTCCTCTTGTCTAGATCTTTGCTTGTGTTGTTCTTGTTCTCTCATGTACGTCGCTTTGGATAAAAGCGTCTGCTAAATGACATTGTAACATTGTAACATTTAGAAAGCTTGTTCCACAGGTAGGGAGAATAGAAACTGAAGACTGCTTCACTCTGTTTGATTTTATCCCTGAATACTGACTAAACCACAAAACATCATGTATTAAGGCTTATACCTGATTTTGAAAACTATCCTCATCCATAGTCTGTATTTTAAAATAGATGCCAAGAGTGTTCATGGGCTGTAAAGGTGAAATACTTGGAGCTCCCCCTAGTGGCTGGCTGCAGTGTAGGTCATACATCTTGCCTCCTTCATGTTAACAGATGGAACATGGGTCAAACTATAAAATTATGACTCACGTCAAATAGTTTTTCTTTAATGTGGCTTCTGTCATTATAGTTTATTCATAATTTCACGTGGTGTCACACACTTATGGACCCGCCCCCCTTGAGGGCAAAAAAGGTTTCTTACTTATCCCATCAGAGAAAGTCCACACGTCTTTGGGTGAATATTTCATTAACGGTAAGTTAAAGTAAACACAGAGTATTTAATTCATGTATGTTTAGTCCATGTGGTTCTGACATGTCGGTGTGCGTGGACCGATGTAAATGACTCCAGCGCTAACACCGCTAGCTAACCAGCTAACGCTAGTTTAGTAATAACCAGTGTTGGGCAAAATACTTTAAAAAAGTAATTAGTCATAGTTACTAGTTACTTTCCCCAAAAAGTAATTGAATTAGTAACTGAATTACTCCTTCATGAATGTAATTAGTTACCTGGGAAAGTAATTATTGCGTTACTTTTTTTGAAAAACCTTCAAATATGTAAATTAATTTTGATTTTTGAGTGGGTTTCACGGGCCAGTTGCATAGAGTAGACAAAAATCCAGCTTTTGCTGCTTGAACGGCGTGGCTCCCTCTCCATGTCCGTCCATGTTGTGACCTGGCCTGCTACTAGCAGCGCCGGCACCATCAACGGCGTTATCTGTGTTTTTGGCTAGTAGCTTCGTAGTGGCGTGTGCCGTTGAGAGGTGCTTCATGAGATTGGAGTTACTCTGAACGGACGCGGACAAACACTTCGCTCGGGGACATAATGTGCACTTAACATGTATATTCTTGCCTTTTATATCGATGATGTTGAAGTAGTGCCTGTACTTCCATCCTGTGAATGCCAATTTTGTCGGGACAGACCGCTCCGGACTCGTCATTATTGCATCTAGTTCTCTTGTGCGGCTGTTTGCGGCGGCGCGTTGAGGTTTAAACAACAACACCCACCTACCTGAACTCTGGCACTGATTGGCTTAACGTGAAATTGTACTCTACCTTTAGCCAATCATCATTACTTATGTGTCTGTCAGCCCTCCCCCTCACCAAAGAAAGACAGCCAACAAACATTTTATTTGCAGCTCCTGTCCTGTGCCTGGCTGAGCGAGCCAGGTCGGATGAGAGCTGTTAGATTTCAGTGCATAATAACGCGCCACATTTCTCTGTCGGTAACGGTAGCAGCGTTGTAACGTTTGAAATAGTAATTAATTAGATCACCCGTTACTGGAAAAAAATAACGGCGTTACTAACGCCGTTATTTTTAACGCCGTTATTCCCAACACTGGTAATAACGTGTGTTTTCACAGGTGGACTCTTTTATCCTGACAGTCTGGTGATAAAGTGGTCTGAAGTAAGGTGAGGAGAAGGTTCATATTTAGCGTTGAGGCTTGTAGTGATGGTTTTACACGTCTGCATGAATGATGTGTTCATGTTTGTAAATGAGAACTGGTTCTCAAACATTTTTACCTGGTAAAATAAAGGTCTAATAATAATACAAAATGTCAGTCACCTTTGCTCTGATGAGGAGGAGTTTCTCACCCTACACCTCAAACTGCAGCGTTACTGACCCGACCGGATCCAAACACATTTATCTGTCTGTACTTTTATAAGTTGCCGTCCTGGCGGAGGTGTAAAGGGAAGGATACTGGTTTAGATAAATGTAAACATCAACAACGTGAAGATCAGGTGATATAAATATGCCTTATTCTGAAGAGATGGACGATTAACAAGCAGCAGCTTCAGAGAGCGTTCAATGTAAGCCATCATTTTACTCTTTATGACCTCCAGGATTCACACTGCTCACGTGACTGAAAACTATGAACAGTATAGTTACTGTAGTTTAAGTTCAAGAATAATTTGATTATCAAAAGATGACTGATTGATAGACCGGTTGACAAAAGAAGCTTCTGCATGATTCTTTTCAGAGATTATCAGAGTAGAGGAGGATCGGTGAGAGGAAATATAACAAACACTAACACAAGAGTCATTGAACTTTACACAGCCATGCATGCCTGTTTCGGACCAACTCAAGGATTTGTTCTGCTGTGGACTGACCCACCTGAGGGATCTTTGAAGTTTTATCAGTTTGTTTTCATTTATATAGTTTATTTGGTAGGGGAAATTCAAATTACATAGTACAACTTCTGCCTGTTACAGACAGCTGTAGTCACTGATGCATATAGAGATTATAGCTATTGCTAGTGTTACGGACTTCCCAGAGTAGAGGTTTGAGTGAAAAGTAATACAGCCCTAACATGAACAGTGATACCAAACAAGAATGAAGGAAAGGACTGGTTCTCAGTATTGGAAACTGAGAAGGGTCAGCTCACCTGCACGCCGGTCCACCGGAGTATACCGGAGCCCAAGCTTCTTCTTTGAGTTCAATAGCTATTTTTGTTTGGTTGGGTTAAGCTTAAAAGCTTTGCTGGTTCTCCAAGGATTCGTGGACATCTCTGTAGTTGAGTCTCGTGGTTATCTACCTTTGATGGGTGGCACCTCAGGAACAGGGTGCGTTTAACAGTCCCAATCCCAATTCCCCACATGAGAACCAGTCACAATAAAATAAAGGACCCCTTTGTCCTTACACTAGTTTCCAACTCCTGTCACTTGTGAGGCTGTTAGTAAGATAGAGGAAGATAGAAAGATATCAAGATTACATATAATAACATACAATAACAAGTGTGGAGAACACAAAAGAAGAGCAGGGGGTGAATATTTGCCTCAAGTTTACATACAATTATGTGTTATTATATTATTATTAACTGTTATAGATCATTATAAAAGTTAAACATGCTCACACCTCTGAAGTTGATTTAGCCACACTTTAACACCTTTGTTAAAAGTCTTTATATCTTGTGTTAGTGTGTTCCACATTTGAGAGCCATTTATAGAAAAAGCAGACCGTCCCAGGGAGGTCTAACGGATGTGATTTTACAATCACCTCTAGTTGTGCCCCTTGTGTTCCTAACGCTGTATTGCCTGGTGTCAAATGTGCATAACATTTCTGGTGTTAAGTGTTGCAAACATTTAAAAACCAGTTTCAGGCATGATAATTGAATAAAATTATCAATGCTGATAATGAGTCAGTTTAATGTGTTTTGATCAGCGACAAGTATGTGACATCAGTGACTCCACCAGCCAGGTCAATTCTGCACCAAGACAACATGTCAGCGCCCATTGAGGCAGGGTTTTGGCTTCACAGGAGCATGGTGTCCATTTAGTAAGCAGTCAAGGTCCATGACGAGATTTAAGGGTGTTAGGGAGAACTTCACTGTAGTAAGACAACAGAAAACTTCAGTTGTAGCTGTTTGATTGGCCAGCCTAGTTTTATTTCTCTAAGTCCTCAGTGTCCTCTTTTTTTCTTCAATTAAAAACAAACTTAAACTTTTCAAACCTCAGACGTTAAGGTCTCACTGAAGTGGTATTATAGGAGAGCAGGTCGAGGCTTCACTCCTTTCACAACACATTTTTGTAGAACATAAACTAATAAACAAAGTAATGAGTGTTCTTGGAATAAGATGTCCTTAAACAAAGAAGGTGAAACATTGATTTCCACCGTGATCACATTAATCCCAGAGGTGCTCTGGCTGGTATTCCAGTATACATCAGGCTCTCAGAGGTGTAGGGGGGGCGGGAGGGGTGGTGGGTGGAGGTTTCTGTGCCTGTTTTAAATGTTAATCACCGCTGCCTTGCCCTCAGGCCACAGACATGGCCACAGATGCTTGAATGCTAACGCAGAGGGCCAATAAGCATCTGAGCTGCTCTCATTGCTGAGCGGGTTTTTGCTGACTGTTTCACTGCTCACATGTTTATTCTCCCACATCATTAAAGGCTCTCACATGTTGATTGCAGCGCTTCATTTCTCAGTGTGTGTTAGGGCGTATTTCCACCTGCTGGCTTTGATGTGGATAAGCATTGTGTGTGTAATGTAAGTGGAAATGTGAGGCTATTGTCAGGGTCAAAGGTTAATTATTAACCATTTAACAGTTTCCCTGCCAAACTGATGTGTGTTCAAGGTTATTTCTAAGGCCCTGAAGGATTCGCTGACAGTTCATGTTATATGTTATGATCCTGATGTGAGTGAGTTCAGGAGGACACACGTTACCACAACTGTCACAGAAATGACAGACGGGAGGACAAATATTCATTCATTCATTCATAAGAATTTTATTTGCTCACTTCAGAGTTTGACAACACAATATATTCAATACACAAAATAGAGTAAACACTGTCCATGAACACACTGGAGCAGGAAGAAGAAAAACATATAATACCTGCCCCTCCCCTTAGTCACAACATAATCTACCACTAAACCAGATAACCCGTCAGTAATCACCTTCTCTTTTCACCAAACATCAAATATAACAAGAAACACTGAAACAATCAAATACAGATTTACTGGATTAGTTTGTAGTTCCTCATTACTTTACCTTTTAACATTCTTTTAAACTGTCAAATATTAGAGTAGCATTTTATATCCTCATCCACAGAGCTCCAAAGTTTAACTCCACAAACTGAAACACACATTTGCTTTAGTGTAGTGTGCATGTACAGACTTTTGAAATTAAATTTCCGTCTGTGAGCCTCCCCATGAGATGTAAACACAAACAACTTCTGTAAGTTTCAGTTAATAATCTGTTTCTGCCGTTAAACATAAATATCATCAGATTTCAGAATTAAAGATCAGCGTTGGATTGTTCCTCCATATTTATAGAGCAAGTATAGCAGTACTCTATATTTTAACACTTCTATATTTAACTCTGTTGTGAATCAAACAATCACCAGAGGTATATGTTAAAACAGGAGAAATAGAGGAACATGATTGACTTGAATGCTGACAATGTAAACCAGTTTTTGCAATATCCTGTATTAATAGATATCCATGTGAAGCTTTGTGCCAGTGAGGGCTTGTATATTGATATCTCAGTTGCTATTGTCTGAATCAAATTCCTTAGCAGCCTGAACCCATGTATTGAATCACTCACTCTCTTGGCACTTTTCACCTGTTAGACATAACTTGCAACACATTCCCACTCACTGAAACACATGTTGCACTATGATGCACTTGTCTTGCATAATGGTGAGCACAGGTAGCAAAAGTGAAACACGTTTGAAGCACAGGAGTCACAGCTTAAACACAACCACTCAGAACTGATCACACTTGTGGCTAATGATGTGAGAAAACCAGTATAAGCCAGTTCAGAGAGCACTGGTTGTTGAAGGTTGTATAATGTACAGAGAGGCAGAAGAAGAGTGTGAGTAAGAGGTGGTCGAGGAAGAAGAGGAGGGGAGCGAAATGGAGAAAGACAAAGAACAGTAACTTCTGATGAAATCCGAGCTACTGTGATTGACCATGTTCTTCTCATTTATATTTGTGTTTACTTTATTTTTACTGGATACAGGAGCTACATTCAAAATTTATTTAGCCTACTGTGAACAATAAACATGATTTCTACAGCTTCATGTCCTGAGCATTGTGTGTTCAGTGTTTTGATGTAGTGTGTAATGACTGCTCAGTATGTTTGATCTGACAACATTGTTTGGTTTTGCAGGAAGAGTCAGAGGTTTGGTGAATGTAGTTTGAAAATTGGGTTGTGTGCTGATAGTGTTGAGAAAAGCTTGGTGGATGACTAGAAATGTGTTTTAGCAATTGAGAAATACTGTAATCCTGAGCTGCACTTCACAGAAAGTGCCACTTGAGGTCACTAATGATGCATTAAAACCTGCGCCTCAGTCCAGGACCAGAGATCTGAAACCAGCAGGTGTTAGTTGAACATATGCTGAAAAAGAAGCTCATCCTTAAAGTTCACTCAGACTGTGTTCAGACCCTCGGGCCGTTCCCTTCTGTTTGATCACAACATTATGTCTTTGTGGGGTCGCAACAGCATCACTCCTGCCCTCCTCCATTCACTCTCCTTTCACAGCCCGACCTGTCACGGACATGTTATTGCTCTGTTCATTTACGACTCTCTCAAAACTGCGACAACAACAAATCGCCAATACACGGCTCAATACGCAAGACGGCCCTCAGTGTCTGTGATTTGACAGGCCTGAGCTCTTCTGTTGTGCAGAAGCAGTTTACCTTGAAACCTATTTGAAGTCATTGTGCTCTGCAGCGGCTCATTGTGTACCGGGCCCTCATCTCAACAAGTAGCCACAGTTCGCAACTACCTGTAATGGTGAATCCCCCAACAGGACTCAAAAGGGAGAGTGTCTGCCTCTATGAATAACAATACAACTGTTTTCCAGTTGTGGCCCCTCTGTTTTCTCCCTGGGATCCCACAGTGGGTCTATTGGGCCCTATGAAGGCACTTTATGGTCACTAATACACGAAACACAACAATAGCAGCTTCTCCAGATGCGACTATGATTGTCTGAGCTGTGACTTGAGCCGAGGTGTAAAAATGCACACAGCTCTTTGGTTTGTGGAGAGCTGAATTAACTAGGAGTGGATGTTTGAGCTAATGGATCAGAGAAGACAAGGTTTAACTGGGCTTTGTTGATTGGACGGCTCGGCTTACTGTGAATGACGCAGTAGAGAAGTCAAGGGAAGCTGTGGTGTTTAGGATAGCACATTTTCTGCAGCTAAAATCAGTTAGATCTAAGAAATCCACAGTGACAGATTGAATTCAACAAGTTAGAGAAGTAGAGTAAGGTGCTGGGAATCATCCACCTCTTTACTCTCCAGGCAGAGAGGAACCCTGAACACAGAGGGATCCACTTCCTCCAGCGTTGGTTAACTCAGTAAACCAGGATGTATTACATCCGTAAAGATGTGTTGCGTTTTTCACAGGATGCAGGTCAGCTGGAAACCACTAACCAAAGTGACTGCAGTCCAAACAAGCTCAGGGGAAGTGGAGACACCAAATCAATTCAACTGCATGTCAACTTAACTCCTGAGACAAACCATCACCAGTCTTTAAAACATCAAATCTACAGGATGTCACTCATTTTTAAAGACCATCTTCTGGTCTGCAGGACTCGTCTGCACACGTGCAGCTTGTGCATTATTGGAGGTTTCATGTCTTGAGCTGCAGGAGTGTGCAGCCAAAGTGACACCGGCTGGTTTGGCCGGTGCTCAGCCCCGGTAGCAGTGGTCAGAGGTGTGTCCAACCTTGTTGGGTGGAGCTCTGTCCACGTAGAGCCCGGCTCTCACTGACCATCTGTAACCTGTGATTTCAGCGGCAGCCACATTCTGGACCTGGACCGGAAGACTGAAGACTCTGATCTGAGAGGTTGACCTGGGTCAGCTTTTAGCCCTGGAGTCTGTCTGAAACCTTTTAGTGAACACTTGTGTAGCAGTCTGTATGAGGTCAAGCCAACGACTTAGGCTGCGAAAATTTGTACAGCCAGATGTCCGAGGACATGTCCGGGCCGCTTTCTGAACACAGACCAGCAGCATGCAGTGCAGAGGACTTCAGATCTTAACACAGGGCAGACTGCTTTGAAATCCTCAATGTGACCACCAATGTATACTTTTAAATCCACAGCACAGTAGAGACAGTTTTACCAGCAGGGTCATGGTTCACAGCAAAGTTCTCACTTTAAGTACCAAATAAACCTTAATAAATTAAAGACACCAAAGTGACAATAAAAACAAAGCAGGAGGTGAATAAGGAGGCTGTTTGTTTTCTGCCTGATTGTTGAAGTAACTAATGAACAGTGAGGTATCCTCAGTAGGATGCTGCAGTAGACAGGTTGAGTCTGTATGCACCTGCAGACGTATTGTGTATTCACAGCTGATATGAAGTCTCAGTCGAGGACTTGTAAGTCTTGTTAGCAATAAACAAAACCATAGAGGTGTTGAGAGCAGACTTGCAGATATTTCAATACATGCATGGGATGTGTTTTGATGCTAATGCATGCAGGCAGAAACTTTGCTCCTTCAGATCAATATTACCCATGAGGGTTTCATTCTCACAGTATCTTTCAAGATACTCACACAGACTGGATCATCATGAAACCTTGAAAAAAAAGCAATAATCATTTATTATTTCAATCTGAAGTTAACTTGAGTTGTTTTGGGTAGATGAGCAAGTTGATTTAATGCAGAACAGTGTTTGCATCAAAGGGTTAAATCAAAGAACATTACATGCTTATGTAGCATTTAAGCTAGATTATCAGAATGGGAAAACATGCAGACCTTTCTGGAACATTTAGCCCTTTTTCACCAAATGTATTCAGATATTTATTTAACCTCATAATAATTCGCAAGGCAAGGCAAGGCAAGTTTATCTATAAAGCACCATTAATAAAAAGAGCAATTTAAAGAGTTTTTATACAGAGTTAAAAAAAAAACTAAACAGAAACCAGAACAGTCACAATCAACCAAAACATACAGCAAACACTTCAAACATTAAAATGTTATATGCCACCAGTAATGTTTGGTCTACTCTCTCTCTGTACTTAAGTAACTTAACGTACATTGTAAACAGTGTTGGGTCTTATTATATATTTAAATTAGGAGGGATTATTATGAATAATCAGCCCCCCCCTCACTGTTCTGAAGTCTGCAGAGTCTTACTGTCCGCCGGACATAGAATCACAACTGATCTTGTCTTAACCGAAATGAACCTTTAATCATTCGATCTCAGAACTTCCCAAGGATTAAGACTCACCCATTGAATCTTTTCTGTGTCGAGTCGCAGCCCGAAGCTGGCTCAGACCTCTTGACACCCCCGCAGGGTGCCCGTGTGCCCAACATCTAATAGATTCAATATCAGGTTAATTCCATAACGCCATACCTTGTCAGAAAATAAACAATTTAAAATATGACATTAATTTCCAAAATCCAATCCTTCTTATCATTTAACGACTTACACAAGGTTGTTCATGCCGTTATCCTGTCAAGATTAGACTTTTGCAACGCCCTTTATTCCGGTTTATCTAATACTTCTGTTCATCGCCCTGTGCAGCTGCCCGATTAATCACTGGTTCACAAAACTCCAATTCTGGCTTCCTTACACTGGCTTCCTATTAAATTCCGAATGGATTTCAAAATACTACTACTCACTTACAAAGCTCTACACAATCAGGCTCCCCAGTACATCACAGACCTTCTCACTCGGTATAAACCTCCCCGCCCTCTCAGATCAGCCGACATGGGCTTATTGGTTGTTCCTAGTGCCCGTTTAAAGTCCAAGGGCTTTCTGGCTTTGTAACTTTCTTTTTCAAAAAGGCCTTAATAACTTTAATCTTACTTTGGAGTTCCTTTATCTATACGTATGTACTGTATGTAAGTATGTATGTATGTTTGTAAGTATGTATGTATGTATGTATGTATGTATGTATGTATGTATGTATGTATGTATGTATGTATGTATGTATGAATGTATGAATGTATGTATGTATGTATGTATGTATGTATGTATGTGTGTGTGTATGTATGTTTGTGTGTATGTATGTATGTATGCATGTATGTATGTATGTATGTATGTATGTATGTATGTATGTATGTATGTATGTATGTATGTATGTATGTGTGTGTGTATGTATGTTTGTGTGTATGCATGTATGCATATATGTATGTATGTATGTATGTATGTATGAATGTATGTATGTATGTGTGTGTATGTATGTTTGTGTGTATGTATGTATGTATGTATGTATGTATGTATGTATGTATGTATGTATGTATGTATGTATGCATGTATGTATGTATGTGTGTGTGTATGTATGTTTGTGTGTATGCATGTATGCATATATGTATGTATGTATGTATGTATGTATGTATGTATGTATGCATGTATGTATGTATGTGTGTGTGTATGTATGTTTGTGTGTATGCATGTATGCATATATGTATGTATGTATGTATGTATGTATGTATGTATGTATGTATGTATATATATATGCATGTGTGTACATATGTATAAGTATACGTGTATAAGTGTATGTGTATATGTGTATGAAAAAAGGGTTGGGATTATAATTGATTAATTGGGAAGGATTATTATAAATAATCATAAGACCAACAACCCATAAAACAAACATTTTGGTATTCCTTTAAAATACACCACTGTTCTTATTGGATTACAGTTAGCTTGAAGTTCTTGCACTGACAGCCGATTTACTTCCATATTTCTTCCCTTTACTTGAAGATTAGTCACAGATACCAGAAGTTTTCCAACATCACTGCTCCTTACTGCGGTCTGAGGAATACAGATATACACTACCAGTCAAAAGTTTGCACACACCTTCTCATCCAAGGGTTTGTATTTATTGTAATGATTGTAAACACTGTAGATTAATACTGAAGACATCAAAACTATGAAAGAACATATATGGAATTTTTGAATGAACCAAAAAGTGTTAAACAAAGCAGAATCTGTTTTATATTTTAGATTCTGTAAAGTAGCCCCCTTTTTCCTTCATGACAGCTTTGCACACTCTTGGTATTCTCTCAGTCTGCTTCATGAAGTGGTCTCCTGGAATGGTTTCTAATGAACATGAGCCTTGTCAAGAGTTCATTTGTAGAATGACTTGCCTTCTTAATGTGTTTGAGACCATCAGTTGTGTTGTTCAGAGGTAGGGTTAGTACACAATGGATAGCCCTATTTGATGACTGTTGTAATCCAGATTATGGTAAAACCAGATTATTTCATAGTTTTGATGTCTTCAGTATTAATCTACAATGTTGAAAATAATTAAAATAAATAATAACCCTTGAATGAGAAGGTGTGTTCAAACTTTTGACTGGTAGTGTACAGCAAGACAGAACATAGGATTAGCATGTTAGTCTGGCTGATCTTTGGAACCACATCTAATATCATCAGTCCTCCAGGTAAGCCAGAGAGCTAACCTGAACTAGTTTTACTTTCCACTGTTCCTCAAACTTTACAGTTACAGTGGTTAGTTTTAAGTTGAACACATTTAGCTCAGAGAAACCAAACACACATTTATTTTCTCATCCGAGAAGTGTTCAGTCTCTAGAAAGGAGTTTATGTTTAAATCACATTAATAACCCGAGAACTTGGGGGAAGATAAAATAAACTGTCGTCCACCTCTCGTCCGTTTCCTCTCTAGTCCACCTTCTTTTTTCTTGATCCAGCTCCATGTGTCCCAACCAGTGTTTTTCACTCTTGGAGAAGTGAAGACATCTCATCGCAATTTGTCCAAATCACAGCACAGCCCTCGTGTAATGGGCGGCCAACCACAGCTATGATGATTACAGCGTCGGCAGTGGCTTTAGCAGGCCACAATAATAAGTGGTGGGAGCTGAGAGGACGGGCAGGAAGAGAATGGGTGCAGGAGACAGTATGAATGAAGGATATCACACTCTCCTGTCGCTGTAATTGTTTCTGTGTAATCTGTTATAAAAGTTTCTAACTCCAACATCAACTACAGAGAGTTTCAACCACCGTGACGGCTCACAGGTTACTGCTGGAGTGAAGCTGGGTGAATTCAGTTTGTGTGTTTGAGATGCAACATAATGCTCCTTTTATGAATGGATTATAATTATTATGTATTTATATATCTCTTCAGCAGACAATCAAGTCTCCTACAAGATTTATGCACACACAATCATTCTGCTATGAGCTGCAGATTCCTGTGTCAGTGTAGTCGAGTAACATCTCTATTCAGCGGCTACATCTCAGGGTCCGGGGGTCACGGCTGCCCATAAGAAAGACTGAATAGTTTATGTTTATCTGTAAAGGGAGGGAAAAAGTTTGAAATGTTTATGAAAAGAGATGGAGAGGAAGGTGAGGATGAAGGGTGAGTGAAAAAAGACAGAGGAAGAGGGGAGGAAGTAGAAACATCCCCAGGGGCTGGCGGAGCTGCAGAGACAGGAGACAAACAGCACACAGTGGCTGCACCTCAACACAAACACTTGGCCACACACACACACACACACACACACACACACACACACACACACACACACACACACGCACACGCACATCTTTGCAGCATTTTCTGACAACACAAACAAGTCAACATGAGCTATTTCAGCTATGCCTGCTATGCTCTCTCTCCTCCCTCTCACTCTCATTCACATACCCGCTCTCTGCTCTCTCTCTCTCTCTCTCTCTCTCTCTCTCTCTCTCTCTCTCTCTCTGTCTCTCTCTCTCTCTCTCTCTCTCTCTCTGGCAGCAGCACTCACAGTTTAGTTTTCATTCACAATTTCCCTGCACTGAAACACGAGGGAGCCATGCTTCATGCTTCTCAGGTCTTCTCAGTAGAAACATGTTGTCATTTAGAGTTGAATAAATGAAGATATTACTGCTTCACCATGCACACATATGTTTAAATGTAATTTCATATAGTCTGAGGCTTTATTTGTATATTCTGTGTTTATTTCTAACACATCATGGAGCTTTAAGCCACACCTCATGTCCTCCCTCAGTGGATGGAGGTTGCTTAGTTGTCGTCTCATGGTACAGAACTTTGCTCCACTCGTTCTGTTTCATGCAAGTACAGCTTTCAGAGAGAAGAACTACAAGAATACAACTCATCTTTATTTATACAGCACCTTTCATACATTCATGCAGTGTCATGAGTTGACCTTGTTTAGGGTCGGTTCATCGTGATATGTTGTGTCTTGTCCCTGTGACGTCTTCTCCTGCTCCTCATGATTTCTTTTAAGGATTCTGTGGACTTTGATTTAGTTCGTTTTTGTTTATCTCTTTTGTTTATTAAACCTTTTTATGTCAATCTGTCATGTGTGGAAAACTGTAGAGGTCCCATGTGCAGAAAATTAAGATTTTAATAATAAAAGAACAAAAGGTACAAACAGCACTTATTAAAATGTCAAAGAACCAAATCCAAAAGAAAACACTGGGAAAAAGAGAAACACACAGAGAAGACAGGGGAGACGTACAATGATCAAACTCTAAACTAAGTCCACTCATGACACACAGCCTAAAGTGCTTCACTAAATAACAGACAGAACATAACAGCAAGAGGTAAAATGCTACAAGATGAAAACAAGATAGAGGAAAGTGATATGAAACACTTAGAAATACAATAAAAGCATTGCAATAAAATAAAACAAATAAGATCAGATAAATAACAGGAGAATCAAATAAAATACAATAAAATAAGATTAAACAAAATAAGATAAGTGAAGATAAAATAAGATTTGATGAAATAAAATAAAATAAAATAAGATAAGTTAAGAAAACATTTAATAAAAAAATAAGAAAAGATAAAATACAATGCAATAAAATAAGATAAATTAAGATAAAATAGAATAAGTTAAGTTAAGATAAAATAAAATACAAATAAAAAAAATGAAATAGAATAGTATAAGACAAGATAAAATACATTACAATAATAAAAGATAACAAAGAAAAATATAAAGTGATACTAATAAAAACAATGGTAATAACAGTGATAATGGTAATAATGCAGTCCAGGGCTTAAAATAAATGACTCCAAATTAAAAGCCAGATTAAAAAGGTCAGTTTTATTACTACCGCTCTACTACAGCATTTAGCTTATATCAGCAAACCCAAACAGACGCACTATTCTCTCTGTGTTCACTCATTTTAATCATCTTTCAGAAATGTTCTTCTGCCTGCAGCACACTGATCAGCTGTTATTAATGTTCTTTCAATTAAAGGTGTTTTTATGTTCTTTGAATGATAATAAACTGAACCTGAACATTGAGACTACACGTTAAATTTGGGGTACATGTTTGGACTGCTTGTTAAGTTTGTTTATAACAGATACAATACTACCCTTCTCAGAGGTTCTACGTATGGTTCATATGTCTGGTTCTTACCTGAGAACAAGTTTGTAAATGTACTAAAGGGCCTTTGTAATACTATAAACAAGACTTATCAGATTCAGATCATCTTTAGAGGCCAGGAGTGTGTGCACATACAAGGTGTCTTGAAGATGGACATGCCATTAATATGAACACACTTAGTGAGTGAGGGTTGGACAACACATTTTATCGTGAGCTCACGTCAGAAATCATGTTGCGTGTAACTATGTTCCTGACTCCTTCGTGTTCCTGGATGTTTCCTGAACTCTCGCCTGTTTTCTCACACAACCAGCAGACAGCAGTTAGCAGAGATACGGTGACTTGCCACCACACAGCTCAGAGACAGATGGATGGATCTTCTCAGAGTCTCATCCTACAGGTGATTGATCTGTGAACTACTATTTCCCTTACAGACCTTTGATTGAGTGCTGCAGCTCTCTGCCTGAAAAGATCTGTGTGTGTGTGTGTGTTGTGTGTGTGTGTGTGTGAGTGTGTGTGTGTCTGTCTCTCTCTCTGTGAGTGTGTGCATGAGTGTGTGTGTGCCTGCAGACTCAGCTGGGTGTCTTTCAGCTCTCTATTTATGAGCTGCTCTTTACATATTCATTGTGCTACTGTTAAGCAAAGGCCACAGGTTGCCTTTCTCCCTCTGTGCTTGTATGCTGTGTGTGTGTGTGTGTGTGTGTGTGTGTGTGTGTGTGTGTGTGTG